>NW_027142236.1:736250-1104375 GCF_036365525.1 Heterodontus francisci
GGTGAACGGTGTAAGTGAGGAGAGTGTGTTCCCCTGATTGTTTAATACTGACGGGACATGTTACCAGGTGAACAGTATAAGTGAGGAGAGTGTGTTCCCCTGATGGTTTAATAGACACGGGACATGTTACCAGGTGAACAGTATAAGTGAGGAGAGTGTGATCCCCTGATTGTTTAATACACACGGGACATGTCACCATATGAACAGTCAAAGTGAGGAGAGTGTGTTCCCCTGATTGTTTAATACTGACGGGACATGTTACCAGGTGAACAGTATAAGTGAGGAGAATGTGTTCCCCTGATTGTTTAATATACACTGGACATATTATCTGGTGAACAGTATAAGTGAGGAGAGTGTTTTCCCCTGATTGTTTAATACTCAAGGGACATGTTACCAGGTGAACAGTATAAGTGAGGAGAGTGTGTTCCCCTGATGGTTTAACACGCACGGGACATGTCACCAGGTGAACAGTATAACTGAGGAGAGTGTGTTCCCCTGATGGTTTAATATACACAGGACATGTTACCAGGTGAACAGTATAAGTGAGGAGAGTGTGTTCCCCTGATTGTTTATTATACATGGGACATGTTACCAGGTGAACAGTATAAGTGAGGAGAGTGTGTTCCCCTGATTGTTTAATACACACGGGACATGTTATCAGGTGAACGGTGTAAGTGAGGAGAGTGTGTTCCCCTGATTGTTTAATGCTCACGGGACATGTTACCAGCTGAACAGTATAAGTGAGGAGAGTGTGTTCCCCTGATGGTTTAATACACACGGGACATGTTATCAGGTGAACGGTATAAGTGAGGAGAGTGTGTTCCCCTGATTGTTTAATGCACACGGGACATGTTCCCAGCTGAACAGTATAAGTGAGGAGAGTGTGTTCCCCTGATGGTTTCATATACACGGGACATGTTACCAGGAGAACAGTATAAGTGAGGGGATTGCTTTCCCCTGATGGTTTAATATTCACGGGACATGATACCAGGTGAACAGTATAAGTGAGGAGAGTGTGTTCCCCTGATGGTTTAATATACACGGGACATGTTACCAGGTGAACAGTATAAGTGAGGAGTGTGTGTTCCCCTGATTGTTTAATACAAACTGGACATGTTACCAGGTGAACAGTATAAGTGAGGAGAATGTGTTCCCCTGATGGTTTAATATACACTGGACATATTATCTGGTGAACAGTTTAAGTGAGGAGAGTGTGTTCCCCTGATTGTTTAATACAAACTGGACATGTTACCAGGTGAACAGTATAAGTGAGGAGAGTGTGTTCCCCTGATGGTTTAACACGCTCGGGACATGTCACCAGGTGAACAGTATAACTGAGGAGAGTGTGTTCCCCTGATGGTTTAATAGACACGGGACATGTTACATGGTGAACAGTATAAGTGAGGAGAGTGTGATCCCCTGATTCTTTAATACACACGGGACATGTCACCAGGTGAACAGTAAAAGTGAGGAGAGTGTGTTCCCCTGATTGTTTAATACTGACGGGACATGTCACCAGGTGAACAGTAAAAGTGAGGAGAGTGTGTTCCCCTGATTGTTTAATATACACGGGACATGTTACCAGGTGAACAGTATAAGTGAGGAGAGTGTGTTCCCCTGATTGTTTAATACTGACGGGACATGTTACCAGGTGAACAGTATAAGTGAGGAGAGTGTGTTCCCCTGATGGTTTAATAGACACGGGACATGTTACCAGGTGAACAGTATAAGTGAGGAGAGTGTGATCCCCTGATTGTTTAATACACACGGGACATGTCACCATATGAACAGTCAAAGTGAGGAGAGTGTGTTCCCCTGATTGTTTAATACTGACGGGACATGTTACCAGGTGAACAGTATAAGTGAGGAGAATGTGTTCCCCTGATGGTTTAATATACACTGGACATATTATCTGGTGAACAGTATAAGTGAGGAGAGTGTTTTCCCCTGATTGTTTAATACTCAAGGGACATGTTACCAGGTGAACAGTATAACTGAGGAGAGTGTGTTCCCCTGATGGTTTAATATACACAGGACATGTTACCAGGTGAACAGTATAAGTGAGGAGAGTGTGTTCCCCTGATTGTTTATTATACATGGGACATGTTACCAGGTGAACAGTATAAGTGAGGAGAGTGTGTTCCCCTGATTGTTTAATACACACGGGACATGTTATCAGGTGAACGGTGTAAGTGAGGAGAGTGTGTTCCCCTGATTGTTTAATGCTCACGGGACATGTTACCAGCTGAACAGTATAAGTGAGGAGAGTGTGTTCCCCTGATGGTTTAATACACACGGGACATGTTATCAGGTGAACGGTATAAGTGAGGAGAGTGTGTTCCCCTGATTGTTTAATGCACACGGGACATGTTCCCAGCTGAACAGTATAAGTGAGGAGAGTGTGTTCCCCTGATGGTTTCATATACACGGGACATGTTACCAGGAGAACAGTATAAGTGAGGGGATTGCTTTCCCCTGATGGTTTAATATTCACGGGACATGATACCATGTGAACAGTATAAGTGAGGAGAGTGTGTTCCCCTGATGGTTTAATATACACGGGACATGTTACCAGGTGAACAGTATAAGTGAGGAGTGTGTGTTCCCCTGATTGTTTAATACAAACTGGACATGTTACCAGGTGAACAGTATAAGTGAGGAGAATGTGTTCCCCTGATGGTTTAATATACACTGGACATATTATCTGGTGAACAGTTTAAGTGAGGAGAGTGTGTTCCCCTGATTGTTTAATACAAACTGGACATGTTACCAGGTGAACAGTATAAGTGAGGAGAGTGTGTTCCCCTAATGGTTTAACACGCACGGGACATGTTACCAGGTGAACAGTATAACTGAGGAGAGTGTGTTCCCCTGATGGTTTAAGATACACAGGACATGTTACCAGGTGAACAGTATAAGTGAGGCGAGTGTGTTCCCCTGATTGTTTAATACACACGGGACATGTCACCGGGTAAAAAGTATAAGTGAGGAGAGTGTGTTCCCCTGATTGTTTCATCCACACGGGACATGTCACCAGGTGAACAGTATAAGTGAGCAGAATGATTTCCCCTGATGGTTAAATATGCAAAGGACATGTTACCAGGTGAACAGTATAAGTGAGGAGAGTGTGTTCCTCTGATGGTTTAATGCACACAGGACATGTTACCAGCTGAACAGTATAAGTGAGGAGAGTGTGTTCCCCTGATGGTTTAATATACACGGGACATGTTACCAGGTGAACAGTATAAGTGAGGAGAGTGTGTTCCCCTGATGGTTTAATATACACGGGACATGTTACCAGGTGAACAGTATAAGTGAGGAGAGTGTTTTCCCCTGATGGTTTAATATACACGGGACATGTTACCAGATCAACAGTATAAGTGAGGAGAGTGTGTTCCCCTGATGGGTCAATAGAGACGGGAAATGTCACCAGGTGAACAGTATAAGTGAGGAGAGTGTGTTCCCCTGATTGTTTAATACTCACGGGACATGTTACCAGGTGAACAGTATAAGTGAGGAGAGTGTGTTCCCCTGATGGTTTAACACGCACGGGACATGTTACCAGGTGAACAGTATAAGTGAGGAGAGTGTGTTCCCCTGATTGTTTAATACTGACGGGACATGTTACCAGGTGAACAGTATAAGTGAGGAGAGTGTGTTCCCCTGATGGTTTAATAGACACGGGACCTGTTACATGGTGAACAGTATAAGTGAGGAGAGTGTGATCCCCTGATTCTTTAATACACACGGGACATGTCACCAGGTGAACAGTAAAAGTGAGGAGAGTGTGTTCCCCTGATTGTTTAATACTGACGGGACATGTCACCAGGTGAACAGTAAAAGTGAGGAGAGTGTGTTCCCCTGATTGTTTAATATACACGGGACATGTTACCAGGTGAACAGTATAAGTGAGGAGAGTGTGTTCCCCTGATGGTTTAATAGACACGGGACATGTTACCAGGTGAACAGTATAAGTGAGGAGAGTGTGATCCCCTGATTGTTTAATACACACGGGACATGTCACCATATGAACAGTCAAAGTGAGGAGAGTGTGTTCCCCTGATTGTTTAATACTGACGGGACATGTTACCAGGTGAACAGTATAAGTGAGGAGAATGTGTTCCCCTGATGGTTTAATATACACTGGACATATTATCTGGTGAACAGTATAAGTGAGGAGAGTGTTTTCCCCTGATTGTTTAATACTCAAGGGACATGTTACCAGGTGAACAGTATAAGTGAGGAGAGTGTGTTCCCCTGATGGTTTAACACGCACGGGACATGTCACCAGGTGAACAGTATAACTGAGGAGAGTGTGTTCCCCTGATGGTTTAATATACACAGGACATGTTACCAGGTGAACAGTATAAGTGAGGAGAGTGTGTTCCCCTGATTGTTTATTATACATGGGACATGTTACCAGGTGAACAGTATAAGTGAGGAGAGTGTGTTCCCCTGATTGTTTAATGCACACGGGACATGTTCCCAGCTGAACAGTATAAGTGAGGAGAGTGTGTTCCCCTGATGGTTTCATATACACGGGACATGTTACCAGGAGAACAGTATAAGTGAGGGGAGTGTGTTCCCCTGATGGTTTAATATTCACGGGACATGATACCATGTGAACAGTATAAGTGAGGAGAGTGTGTTCCCCTGATGGTTTAATATACACGGGACATGTTACCAGGTGAACAGTATAAGTGAGGAGTGTGTGTTCCCCTGATTGTTTAATACAAACTGGACATGTTACCAGGTGAACAGTATAAGTGAGGAGAATGTGTTCCCCTGATGGTTTAATATACACTGGACATATTATCTGGTGAACAGTTTAAGTGAGGAGAGTGTGTTCCCCTGATTGTTTAATACAAACTGGACATGTTACCAGGTGAACAGTATAACTGAGGAGAGTGTGTTCCCCTGATGGTTTAAGATACACAGGACATGTTACCAGGTGAACAGTATAAGTGAGGCGAGTGTGTTCCCCTGATTGTTTAATACACACGGGACATGTCACCGGGTAAAAAGTATAAGTGAGGAGAGTGTGTTCCCCTGATTGTTTCATCCACACGGGACATGTCACCAGGTGAACAGTATAAGTGAGCAGAATGATTTCCCCTGATGGTTAAATATGCAAAGGACATGTTACCAGGTGAACAGTATAAGTGAGGAGAGTGTGTTCCTCTGATGGTTTAATGCACACAGGACATGTTACCAGCTGAACAGTATAAGTGAGGAGAGTGTGTTCCCCTGATGGTTTAATATACACGGGACATGTTACCAGGTGAACAGTATAAGTGAGGAGAGTGTGTTCCCCTGATGGTTTAATATACACGGGACATGTTACCAGGTGAACAGTATAAGTGAGGAGAGTGTTTTCCCCTGATGGTTTAATATACACGGGACATGTTACCAGATCAACAGTATAAGTGAGGAGAGTGTGTTCCCCTGATGGGTCAATAGAGACGGGAAATGTCACCAGGTGAACAGTATAAGTGAGGAGAGTGTGTTCCCCTGATTGTTTAATACTCACGGGACATGTTACCAGGTGAACAGTATAAGTGAGGAGAGTGTGTTCCCCTGATGGTTTAACACGCACGGGACATGTTACCAGGTGAACAGTATAAGTGAGGAGAGTGTGTTCCCCTGATTGTTTAATACTGACGGGACATGTTACCAGGTGAACAGTATAAGTGAGGAGAGTGTGTTCCCCTGATGGTTTAATAGACACGGGACCTGTTACATGGTGAACAGTATAAGTGAGGAGAGTGTGATCCCCTGATTCTTTAATACACACGGGACATGTCACCAGGTGAACAGTAAAAGTGAGGAGAGTGTGTTCCCCTGATTGTTTAATACTGACGGGACATGTCACCAGGTGAACAGGAAAATTGAGGAGAGTGTGTTCCCCTGATTGTTTAATATACACGGGACATGTTACCAGGTGAACAGTATAAGTGAGGAGAGTGTGTTCCCCTGATGGTTTAATAGACACTGGACATGTTACCAGGTGAACAGTATAAGTGAGGAGAGTGTGTTCCCCTGATGGTTTAATAGACACGGGACATGTTACCAGGTGAACAGTATAAGTGAGGAGAGTGTGTTCCCCTGATTGTTTAATACACACGGGACATGTTGCCAGGTGAACAGTATAAGTGAGGAGAGATTGTTACCCTGACTGTTTCGTACGCACGGGACATGTCACCAGGTGAACAGTATAAGTGAGGAGAGTGTGTTCCCCTGATGGTTTAACACGCACGGGACATGTTACCAGGTGGACAGTATAAGTGATGAGAGTGTGTTCCCCTGATTGATTAACACGCAAGGGACATGTTACCACGTAAACAGTATAAGTGAGGAGAGTGTGTTTCCCTGATGGTTTAATACACACGGGACATGTCACCAGGTGATCAGTATAAGTGAGGAGAGTGTGTTCCCCTGATGGTTTAATATACACGGGACATGTTACCAGGTGAAAAGTATAAGTGAGGAGAGTGCTTTCCCCTGATGGTTTAATATACACGGGACATGTTACCAGGTGAACAGTATAAGTGAGGAGAGTGTGTTCTGCTGATGTTTAATATACACGGGACATGTTACCAGGTGAACAGTATAAGTGAGGAGAAGGTATTCCCCTGATGGTTTAATATACACGGGACGTGTTAGCAGGTGAACAGCATAAGTGAGGATTATGTGTTCCCCTGATGGTTTAATATACACGGGACATGTTACCAGGTGAACAGTATAAGTGAGGAGAGTGTGTTCTGCTGATGGTTTAATATACACGGGACATGTTACCACGTAAACAGTATAAGTGAGGAGAGTGTGTTCCCCTGATTGTTAAATATGCACGGGACACGTTACCAGGCGAACAGTATAAGTGAGGAGAGTGTGTTCCCCTGATGGTTTAATACACACGGGACATGTTACCAGGTCAACAGTATAAGTGAGGAGAATGTGTTCCCCTGATGGTTTAATATACACGGGACATGTTACCAGGTGAACAGTATAAGTGAGGAGAGTGTGTTCCCCTGATTGTTTAATACTCACGGGACATGTTAGCAGGTGAACAGTATAAGTGAGGAGAATGTGTTCCCCTGATGGTTTAATATACACAGGACATGTTACCAGGTGAACAGTATAAGTGAGGAGACTTTATTCCCCTGATGGTTTAATATACACGGGACATGTTAGCAGGTGAACAGTATAAGTGAGCAGAATGTGTTCCCCTGATGGTTTAATATACACAGGACATGTTACCAGGTGAACAGTCTCAGTGAGGAGAGTGTGTTCCCCTGATTGTTTAATACTCACGGGACATGTTACCAGGTCAACAGTATAAGTGAGGAGAGTGTGTTCCCCTGATGGTTTAATATACACGGGACATGTTACCAGGTGAACAGTATAAGTGAGGAGAGTGTGTTCTGCTGATGGTTTAATATACACGGGACATGTTACCACGTAAACAGTATAAGTGAGGAGAGTGTGTTCCCCTGATTGTTAAATATGCACGGGACACGTTACCAGGCGAACAGTATAAGTGAGGAGAGAGTGTTCCCCTGATGGTTTAATACACACGGGACATGTCACCAGGTCAACAGTATAAGTGAGGAGAGTGTGTTCCCCTGATGGTTTAATATACACGGGACATGTTACCAGGTGAACAGTATAAGTGAGGAGAGTGTGTTCCCCTGATTGTTTAATACTCACGGGACATGTTAGCAGGTGAACAGTATAAGTGAGGAGAATGTGTTCCCCTGATGGTTTAATATACACAGGACATGTTACCAGGTGAACAGTATAAGTGAGGAGACTTTATTCCCCTGATTGTTTAATATACACGGGACATGTTAGCAGGTGAACAGTATAAGTGAGCAGAATGTGTTCCCCTGATGGTTTAATATACACAGGACATGTTACCAGGTGAACAGTATAAGTGAGGAGAGTGTGTTCCCCTGATTGTTTAATACTCACGGGACATGTTACCAGGTCAACAGTATAAGTGAGGAGAGTGTGTTCCCCTGATGGTTTAATATACACGGGACATGTTACCAGGTGAACAGTATAAGCGAGGAGAGTGTGTTCCCCTGATTGTTAAATATGCACGGGACACGTTACCAGGCGAACAGTATAAGTGAGGAGAGTGTGTTCCCCTGATGGTTTAATACACACGGGACATTTTACCAGGTCAACAGTATAAGTGAGGAGAGTGTGTTCCCCTGATGGTTTAATATACACGGGACATGTTACCAGGTGAACAGTATAAGTGAGGAGAGTGTGTTCTGCTGATGGTTTAATATACACGGGACATGTTACCAGGTGAACAGTATAAGTGAGGAGACGGTATTCCCCTGATGGTTTAATACACAGGGGACATGTTAGCAGGTGAACAGTATAAGTGAGGATTATGTGTTCCCCTGATGGTTTAATATACACGGGACATGTTACCAGGTGAACAGTATAAGTGAGGAGAGTGTGTTCCCCTGATGGTTTAACACGCACGGGACATGTTACCAGGTGAACAGTATAAGTGAGGAGAGTGTGTTCCCCTGATTGTTTAATACTGACGGGACATGTTACCAGGTGAACAGTATAAGTGAGGAGAGTGTGTTCCCCTGATGGTTTAATAGACACGGGACCTGTTACATGGTGAACAGTATAAGTGAGGAGAGTGTGATCCCTTGATTCTTTAATACACACGGGACATGTCACCAGGTGAACAGTAAAAGTGAGGAGAGTGTGTTCCCCTGATTGTTTAATACTGACGGGACATGTCACCAGGTGAACAGGAAAATTGAGGAGAGTGTGTTCCCCTGATTGTTTAATATACACGGGACATGTTACCAGGTGAACAGTATAAGTGAGGAGAGTGTGTTCCCCTGATTGTTTAATACTGACGGGACATGTTACCAGGTGAACAGTATAAGTGAGGAGAGTGTGTTCCCCTGATGGTTTAATAGACACGGGACATGTTACCAGGTGAACAGTATAAGTGAGGAGAGTGTGTTCCCCTGATGGTTTAATAGACACGGGACATGTTACCAGGTGAACAGTATAAGTGAGGAGAGTGTGTTCCCCTGATTGTTTAATACACACGGGACATGTTGCCAGGTGAACAGTATAAGTGAGGAGAGATTGTTACCCTGACTGTTTCGTACGCACGGGACATGTCACCAGGTGAACAGTATAAGTGAGGAGAATGTGTTCCCCTGATGGTTTAACACGCACGGGACATGTTACCAGGTGAACAGTATAAGTGATGAGAGTGTGTTCCCCTGATTGATTAACACGCAAGGGACATGTTACCACGTAAACAGTATAAGTGAGGAGAGTGTGTTTGCCTGATGGTTTAATACACACGGGACATGTCACCAGGTGATCAGTATAAGTGAGGAGAGTGTGTTCCCCTGATGGTTTAATATACACGGGACATGTTACCAGGTGAACAGTATAAGTGAGGAGAGTGCTTTCCCCTGATGGTTTAATATACACGGGACATGTTACCAGGTGAACAGTATAAGTGAGGAGAGTGTGTTCTGCTGATGGTTTAATATACACGGGACATGTTACCAGGTGAACAGTATAAGTGAGGAGAAGGTATTCCCCTGATGGTTTAATATACACGGGACATGTTAGCAGGTGAACAGTATAAGTGAGGAGAGTGTGTTCTGCTGATGGTTTAATATACACGGGACATGTTACCACGTAAACAGTATAAGTGAGGAGAGTGTGTTCCCCTGATTGTTAAATATGCACGGGACACGTTACCAGGCGAACAGTATAAGTGAGGAGAGTGTGTTCCCCTGATGGTTTAATACACACGGGACATGTTACCAGGTCAACAGTATAAGTGAGGAGAGTGTGTTCCCCTGATGGTTTAATATACACGGGACATGTTACCAGGTGAACAGTATAAGTGAGGAGAGTGTGTTCCCCTGATTGTTTAATACTCACGGGACATGTTAGCAGGTGAACAGTATAAGTGAGGAGAATGTGTTCCCCTGATGGTTTAATATACACAGGACATGTTACCAGGTGAACAGTATAAGTGAGGAGACTTTATTCCCCTGATGGTTTAATATACACCGGACATGTTAGCAGGTGAACAGTATAAGTGAGCAGAATGTGTTCCCCTGATGGTTTAATATACACAGGACATGTTACCAGGTGAACAGTATAAGTGAGGAGAGTGTGTTCCCCTGATTGTTTAATACTCACGGGACATGTTACCAGGTCAACAGTATAAGTGAGGAGAGTGTGTTCCCCTGATGGTTTAATATACACGGGACATGTTACCAGGTGAACAGTATAAGTGAGGAGAGTGTGTTCCCCTGATTGTTAAATATGCACGGGACACGTTACCATGCGAACAGTATAAGTGAGGAGAGTGTGTTCCCCTGATGGTTTAATACACACGGGACATGTTACCAGGTCAACAGTATAAGTGAGGAGAGTGTGTTCCCCTGATGGTTTAATATACACGGGACATGTTACCAGGTCAACAGTATAAGTGAGGAAATTGTGTTCCCCTGATGGTTTAATATACACGGGACTTGTTAACAGATGAAAAGTATAAGTGAAGAGAGTGTGTTTCCCTGATTGTTTTATACACACGGGACATGTTACCAGGTGATCAGTATAAGTGAGGAGAGTGTGTTCCCCTGATTGTTTAATACACACGGGACATGTCACCAGGTGAACAGTATAATTGAGAAGAGTGTGTTTCCCTGATTGTTTAATACACACGGGACATGTCACCAGGTGAACAGTATAAGTGAGGAGAGTGTGTTCCCCTGATGGTTTAATATACACAGGACATGTTACCAGGTGAACAGTATAAGTGAGGAGAGTGTGTTCCCCTGATGGTTTAATATACACAGGACATGTTACCAGGTGAACAGTATAAGTGAGGAGAGTGTGTTCCCCTGACGGTTTAATATACACAGGACATGTTACCAGGTGAACAGTATAAGTGAGGAGAGTGTGTTCCCCTGACGGTTTAATATACACGGGACATGTTACCAGGTGAACAGTATAAGTGAGGAGAGTGTGTTCCCCTGACGGTTTAATATACACAGGACATGTTACCAGGTGAACAGTATAAGTGAGGAGAGTGTGTTCCCCTGACGGTTTAATATACACGGGACATGTTACCAGGTGAACAGTATAAGTGAGGAGAGTGTGTTCTGCTGATGGTTTAATATACACGGGACATGTTACCAGGTGAACAGTATAAGTGAGGAGACGGTATTCCCCTGATGGTTTAATATACACGGGACATGTTAGCAGGTGAACAGTATAAGTGAGGATTATGTGTTCCCCTGATGGTTTAATATACACGGGACATGTTACCAGGTGAACAGTATAAGTGAGGAGAGTGTGTTCCCCTGATGGTTTAACACGCACGGGACATGTTACCAGGTGAACAGTATAAGTGAGGAGAGTGTGTTCCCCTGATTGTTTAATACTGACGGGACATGTTACCAGGTGAACAGTATAAGTGAGGAGAGTGTGTTCCCCTGATGGTTTAATAGACACGGGACCTGTTACATGGTGAACAGTATAAGTGAGGAGAGTGTGATCCCCTGATTCTTTAATACACACGGGACATGTCACCAGGTGAACAGTAAAAGTGAGGAGAGTGTGTTCCCCTGATTGTTTAATACTGACGGGACATGTCACCAGGTGAACAGGAAAATTGGGGAGAGTGTGTTCCCCTGATTGTTTAATATACACGGGACATGTTACCAGGTGAACAGTATAAGTGAGGAGAGTTTGTTCCCCTGATTGTTTAATACTGACGGGACATGTTACCAGGTGAACAGTATAAGTGAGGAGAGTGTGTTCCCCTGATGGTTTAATAGACACGGGACATGTTACCAGGTGAACAGTATAAGTGAGGAGAGTGTGTTCCCCTGATGGTTTAATAGACACGGGACATGTTACCAGGTGAACAGTATAAGTGAGGAGAGTGTGTTCCCCTGATTGTTTAATACACACGGGACATGTTGCCAGGTGAACAGTATAAGTGAGGAGAGATTGTTACCCTGACTGTTTCGTACGCACGGGACATGTCACCAGGTGAACAGTATAAGTGAGGAGAGTGTGTTCCCCTGATGGTTTAACACGCACGGGACATGTTACCAGGTGAACAGTATAAGTGATGAGAGTGTGTTCCCCTGATTGATTAACACGCAAGGGACATGTTACCACGTAAACAGTATAAGTGAGGAGAGTGTGTTTGCCTGATGGTTTAATACACACGGGACATGTCACCATGTGATCAGTATAAGTGAGGAGAGTGTGTTCCCCTGATGGTTTAATATACACGGGACATGTTACCAGGTGAACAGTATAAGTGAGGAGAGTGCTTTCCCCTGATGGTTTAATATACACGGGACATGTTACCAGGTGAACAGTATAAGTGAGGAGAAGGTATTCCCCTGATGGTTTAATATACACGGGACATGTTAGCAGGTGAACAGTATAAGTGAGGATTATGTGTTCCCCTGATGGTTTAATATACACGGGACATGTTACCAGGTGAACAGTATAAGTGAGGAGAGTGTGTTCTGCTGATGGTTTAATATGCACGGGACATGTTACCACGTAAACAGTATAAGTGAGGAGAGTGTGTTCCCCTGATTGTTAAATATGCACGGGACACGTTACCAGGCGAACAGTATAAGTGAGGAGAGTGTGTTCCCCTGATGGTTTAATACACACGGGACATGTTACCAGGTCAACAGTATAAGTGAGGAGAGTGTGTTCCCCTGATGGTTTAATATACACGGGACATGTTACCAGGTGAACAGTATAAGTGAGGAGAGTGTGTTCCCCTGATTGTTTAATACTCACGGGACATGTTAGCAGGTGAACAGTATAAGTGAGGAGAATGTGTTCCCCTGATGGTTTAATATACACAGGACATGTTACCAGGTGAACAGTATAAGTGAGGAGACTTTATTCCCCTGATGGTTTAATATACACCGGACATGTTAGCAGGTGAACAGTATAAGTGAGCAGAATGTGTTCCCCTGATGGTTTAATATACACAGGACATGTTACCAGGTGAACAGTATAAGTGAGGAGAGTGTGTTCCCCTGATTGTTAAATATGCACGGGACACGTTACCAGGCGAACAGTATAAGTGAGGAGAGTGTGTTCCCCTGATGGTTTAATACACACGGGACATGTTACCAGGTCAACAGTATAAGTGAGGAGAGTGTGTTCTGCTGATGTTTTAATATACACGGGACATGTTACCAGGTGAACAGTATAAGTGAGGAGACGGTATTCCCCTGATGGTTTAATATACACGGGACATGTTAGCAGGTGAACAGTATAAGTGAGGATTATGTGTTCCCCTGATGGTTTAATATACACGGGACATGTTACCAGGTGAACAGTATAAGTGAGGAGAGTGTGTTCTGCTGATGGTTTAATATACACGGGACATGTTACCACGTAAACAGTATAAGTGAGGAGAGTGTGTTCCCCTGATTGTTAAATATGCACGGGACACGTTACCAGGCGAACAGTATAAGTGAGGAGAGTGTGTTCCCCTGATGGTTTAATACACACGGGACATGTTACCAGGTCAAAAGTATAAGTGAGGAGAGTGTGTTCCCCTGATGGTTTAATATACACGGGACATGTTACCAGGTGAACAGTATAAGTGAGGAGAGTGTGTTCCCCTGATTGTTTAATACTCACGGGACATGTTAGCAGGTGAACAGTATAAGTGAGGAGAATGTGTTCCCCTGATGGTTTAATATACACAGGACATGTTACCAGGTGAACAGTATAAGTGAGGAGACTTTATTCCCCTGATGGTTTAATATACACGGGACATGTTAGCAGGTGAACAGTATAAGTGAGCAGAATGTGTTCCCCTGATGGTTTAATATACACAGGACATGTTACCAGGTGAACAGTATAAGTGAGGAGAGTATGTTCCCCTGATTGTTTAATACTCACGGGACACGTTACCAGGTGAACAGTATAAGTGAGGAGACTGTGTTCCCCTGATGGTTTAATATACACAGGACATGTTACCAGGTGAACAGAATCAGTGAGGAGAGTGTGTTCCCCTGATAGTTTAATACACCCGGGACATGTTACCAGGTGAACAGTATAAGTGAGGAGAGTGTGATCCAATGATTGTTTCATACTGACGGGATGTGTCACCAGGTGAAGAGTAGAAGTGAGGAGAGTGTGTTCCCCTGATGGTTTAATATACGCGGGACATGTTACCAGGTGAACAGCATAAGTGAAGAGAGTGTGTTCCCCTGATTGTTTTATACACACGGGACATGTTACCAGGTGAACAGTATAAGTGAGGAGAGTGTGTTCCCCTGATGGTTTAATATACATGGGACATGTTACCAGGTGAACAGTATAAGTGAGGAGAGTGTGTTCCCCTGATTGTTTAATACACACGGGACATGTTACCAGGTGAACAGTATAAGTGAGGAGAGTGTGTTCCCCTGATGGTTTAATATACATGGGACATGTTACCAGGTGAACAGTATAAGTGAAGAGATAGTGTTTCCCTGATTGTTTAATGCACACAGGACATTTTACCAGGAGAACAGTATAAGTGAGGAGAGTGAGATCCCCTGATGGTTTAAAACAAACAGGACATGTCAACAGGTGAACAGTATAAGTGAGGAGAGTGTGTTCCCCTGATTGTTTAATACGCACAGGACATGTTACCAGGTGAACAGTATAAGTGAGGAGAGTGTGTTCCCCTGATGGTTTAATATACACAGGACATGTTTCCAGGTGAACAATATAAATTAGGAGAGTGTGTTCCCCTGATCGTTTAGTATACACGGGACATGTTGCCAGGTGAACAGTATAAGTGAGGAGAGATTGTTACCCTGACTGTTTAGTACGCACGGGACATGTCACCAGGTGAACAGTATAAGTGAGGAGAGTGTGTTCCCCTGATGGTTTAACACGCACGGGACATGTTACCAGGTGAACAGTATAAGTGATGAGAGTGTGTTCCCCTGATTGATTAACACGCAAGGGACATGTTACCACGTAAACAGTATAAGTGAGGAGAGTGTGTTTCCCTGATGGTTTAATACACACGGGACATGTCACCAGGTGATCAGTATAAGTGAGGAGAGTGTGTTCCCCTGATGGTTTAATATACACGGGAGATGTTACCAGGTGAACAGTATAAGTGAGGAGACGGTATTCCCCTGATGGTTTAATATACACGGGACATTTTAGCAGGTGAACGGTATAAGTGAGGATTATGTGTTCCCCTGATGGTTTAATATACACGGGACATGTTACCATTTGAACAGTATAAGTGAGGAGAGTGTGTTCCCCTGATGGTTTAATATACACGGGACATGTTACCAGGTGAACAGTATAAGTGAGGAGACTGTATTCCCCTGATGGTTTAATATACACGGGAGATGTTACCAGATGAACAGTATAAGTGAGGAAATTGTGTTCCCCTGATGGTTTAATATACACGGGACATGTTAACAGATGAAAAGTATAAGTGAAGAGAGTGTGTTCCCCTGATTGTTTTATACACACGGGACATGTTACCAGGTGATCAGTATAAGTGAGGAGAGTGTGTTCCCCTGATTGTTTAATACACACGGGACATGTCACCAGGTGAACAGTATAAGTGAGAAGAGTGTGTTTCCCTGATTGTTTAATACACACGGGACATGTCACCAGGTGAACAGTATAAGTGAGGAGAGTGTGTTCCCCTGATGGTTTAATATACACAGGACATGTTACCAGGTGAACAGTATAAGTGAGGAGAGTGTGTTCCCCTGACGGTTTAATATACACGGGACATGTTACCAGATGAACAGTATAAGTGAGGAGATTGTGTTCCCCTGATGGTTTAATATACACGGGACATGTTACCAGGTGAACAGTATAAGTGAGGAGAGTGTGTTCCCCTGATGGTTTAATATACACAGGACATGTTACCAGGTGAACAGTATAAGTGAGGAGATTGTGTTCCCCTGATTGTTTAATACACACGGGACATGTTTCCAGGTGAACAGTATAAGTGAGGAGAGTGTGTTGCCTGATTGTTTAATACACACGGGACATGTTACCAGCTGAACAGTATAAGTGAAGAGAGTGTGTTCCCCTGATTGTTTACTACACACGGGACATGTTACCAGGTGAACAGTATAAGTGAGGAGAGTGCTTTCCCCTGATTGTTTAATACACACGGGACATGTTACCAGGTGAACAGTATAAGTGAGGAGACTGTGTTCCACTGATGGTTTAATATACATGGGACATGTCACCAGGTGAACAGGAAAAGTGAGGAGAGTGTGTTCCTCTGATTGTTTAATGCACACAGGACATGTCACCAGTTGAACAGTATAAGTGAGGAGAGTGTGTTCCTCTGATTGTTTAATGCACACAGGACATGTCACCAGTTGAACAGTATAAGTGAGGAGAGTGTGTTCCCCTGATGGTTTAATATACACGAGACATGTAAGCAAGTGAACAGTATAAGTGAGGAGAGTGTGTTCCCCTGATTGTTTAATACACACGTGACATGTCACCAATTGAACAGTATAAGTGAGGAGAGGGCTTTCCCCTGATGGTTTAATATACATGGGACTTGTTACCAGGTGAACAGTATAAGTGAGGAGAGTGTGTTCCCCTGATGGTTTAAAACACACGACATGTCAACAGGTGAACAGTAAAAGTGAAGAGAGTGAGTTCCCCTGATGGTTTAATACACACGGGACATGTAAGCAAGTGAACAGTATAAGTGAGGAGAGTGTGTTCCCCTGATTGTTTAATACACACGTGACATGTCACCAATTGAACAGTATAAGTGAGGAGAGGGCTTTCCCCTGATGGTTTAATATACATGGGACTTGTTACCAGGTGAACAGTATAAGTGAGGAGAGTGTGTTCCCCTGATGGTTTAATATACACGGGACATGTTCCCAGGTGAACAGTATAAGTGAGGAGAGTGCTTTCCCCTGATGGTTTAATATACACGGGACATGTTTCCAGGTGAACAATATAAATTAGGAGAGTGTGTTCCCCTGATCGTTTAGTATACACGGGACATGTTGCCAGGTGAACAGTATAAGTGAGGAGAGATTGTTACCCTGACTGTTTAGTACGCACGGGACATGTCACCAGGTGAACAGTATAAGTGAGGAGAGTGTGTTCCCCTGATGGTTTAACACGCACGGGACATGTTACCAGGTGAACAGTATAAGTGATGAGAGTGTGTTCCTCTGATTGATTAACACGCAAGGGACATGTTACCACGTAAACAGTATAAGTGAGGAGAGTGTGTTTCCCTGATGGTTTAATACACACGGGACATGTCACCAGGTGATCAGTATAAGTGAGGAGAGTGTGTTCCCCTGATGGTTTAATATACACGGGACATGTTACCAGGTGAACAGTATAAGTGAGGAGAGTGCTTTCCCCTGATGGTTTAATATACACGGGACATGTTACCAGGTGAACAGTATAAGTGAGGAGAGTGTGTTCCGCTGATGGTTTAATATACACGGGACATGTTACCAGGTGAACAGTATAAGTGAGGAGACGGTATTCCCCTGATGGTTTAATACACACGGGACATGTTACCAGGTGAACAGTATAAGTGAGCAGATTGTGTTCCCCTGATTGTTAAATATACACGGGACACGTTACCAGGCGAACAGTATAAGTGAGGAGAGTGTGTTCCCCTGACGGTTTAATATACACGGGACATGTTACCAGATGATCAGTATAAGTGAGGAGATTGTGTTCCCTTGATGGTTTAATCTTCACGGGACATGTTAGCAGGTGAACAGTATAAGTGAGGATTATGTGTTCCCCTGATGGTTTAATATACACGGGACATGTTACCAGGTGAACAGTATAAGTGAGCAGAGTGTGTTCCCCTAATTGTTAAATATACACGGGACATGTTACCAGGTGAACAGTATAAGTGAGGAGCGTGTGTTCCCCTGATGGTTTAATACACACGGGACATGTTACCAGGTGAACAGTATAAGTGTGGAGAGTGTGTTCCCCTGATGGTTTAATATACACGGGACATGTTACCAGGTGAACAGTATAAGTGAGGAGAGTGTGTTCCCCTGATTGTTTAATACTCACGGGACATGTTAGCAGGTGAACAGTATAAGTGAGGAGAATGTGTTCCCCTGATGGTTTAATATACACAGGACATGTTACCAGGTGAACAGTATAAGTGAGGAGACTGTATTCCCCTGATGGTTTAATATACACGGGACATGTTAGCAGGTGAACAGTATAAGTGAGGAGAATGTGTTCCCCTGATGGTTTAATATACACAGGACATGTTACCAGGTGAACAGTATAAGTAAGGAGAGTGTGTTCCCCTGATTGTTTAATACTCACGGGGCATGTTACCAGGTGAACAGTATAAGTGAGGAGAGTGTGTTCCCCTGATGCTTCAATACACCCGGGACATGTTACCAGGTGAACAGTGTAAGTGAGGAGAGTGTGATCCAATGATTGTTTCATACTGACGGGATGTGTCACCAGGTGAAGAGTAGAAGTGAGGAGAGTGTGTTCCCCTGATGGTTTAATATACGCGGGACATGTTACCAGGTGAACAGCATAAGTGAAGAGAGAGTGTTCCCCTGATTGTTTTATACACACGGGACATGTTACCAGGTGAACAGTATAAGTGAGGAGAGTGTGTTCCCCTGATGGTTTAATATACATGGGACATGTTACCAGGTGAACAGTATAAGTGAGGAGAGTGTGTTCCCCTGATTGTTAAATACACACGGGACATGTTACCAGGTGAGCAGTATAAGTGAGGAGAGTGTGTTCCCCTGATGGTTTAATATACATGGGACATGTTACCAGGTGAACAGTATAAGTGAAGAGAGAGTGTTCCCCTGATTGTTTAATACACACAGGACATGTTACCATGTGAGCAGTATAAGTGAGGAGAGTGTGTTCCCCTGATGGTTTAATATACATGGGACATGTTACCAGGAGAACAGTATAAGTGAGGAGAGTGAGATCCCCTGATGGTTTAAAACAAACAGGACATGTCAACAGGTGAACAGTATAAGTGAGGAGAGTGTGTTCCCCTGATTGTTTAATACGCACGGGTCATGTTACCAGGTGAACAGTATAAGTGAGGAGAGTATGTTCCCCTGATTGTTTAATACACACGGGACATGTTACCAGGTGAACAGTATAAGTGAGGAGACTGTATTCCCCTGATGGTTTAATATACACGGGACATGTTAGCAGGTGAACAGTATAAGTGAGGAGAATGTGTTCCCCTGATGGTTTAATATACACAGGACATGTTACCAGGTGAACAGTATAAGTGATGAGAGTGTGTTCCCCTGATTGTTTAATACTCACGGGACATGTTACCAGTTGAACAGTATAAGTGAGGAGACTGTGTTCCCCTGATGCTTTAATACACCCGGGACATGTTACCAGGTGAACAGTATAAGTGAGGAGAGTGTGATCCAATGATTGTTTCATACTGACGGGATGTGTCACCAGGTGAAGAGTAGAAGTGAGGAGAGTGTGTTCCCCTGATGGTTTAATATACATGGGACATGTTACCAGGTGAAAAGTATAAGTGAGGAGAGTGTGTTCCCCTGATTGTTTAATACACACGGGACATGTTACCAGGTGAACAGTATAAGTGAGGAGAGTGTGTTCCCCTGATGGTTTAATATACATGGGACATGTTACCAGGTGAACAGTATAAGTGAAGAGAGAGTGTTCCCCTGATTGTTTAAAACACAGGACATGTTACCAGGAGAACAGTATAAGTGAGGAGAGTGAGATCCCCTGATGGTTTAAAACAAACAGGACATGTCAACAGGTGAACAGTATAAGTGAGGAGAGTGTGTTCCCCTGATTGTTTAATACGCACGGGACATGTTACCAGCTGAACAGTATAAGTGAGGAGCGTGTGTTCCCCTGATTGTTTAATACGCACGGGTCATGTTACCAGGTGAACAGTATAAGTGAGGAGATTGTGTTCCCCTGATTGTTTAATACACACGGGACATGTAACCAAGTGAACAGCAGAAGTGAGGATATTGTGTTCCCCTGATGGTTTAATACTCACAGGACATGTGAACAGGTGAACAGTATCAGTGAGGAGAGTGAGTTCCCCTGATTGTTTAATCCTGACGGGACATGTTACCAGGAGAACAGTATAAGTGAGGAGAGTGTGTTCCCCTGATGGTTTGACACGCACGGGGCATGTTACCAGGTGAACAGTATAAGTGAGGGGAGTGAATTCCCCTGATTGTTTAATACACACGGGACATGTCACCAGGTGAACAGTATAAGTGAGGAGAGTGTGTTCCCCTGATGATTTAATGCACACAGGACATGTTACCAGGTGAACAGTAGAAGTGAGGAGAGTGTGTTCCCCTGATGATTTAATGCACACAGGACATGTTACCAGGTGAACATTATAAGTGAGGAGAGTGTGTTCCCCTGATGGTTTAATGCACACGGGACATGTTACCAGGTGAACAGTATAAGTGAGGAGAGTGCTTTCCCCTGATGGTTTAATATTCACGGGACATGTTACCAGGTGAACAGTATAAGTGAGGAGAGTGTGTTCCCCTGATGGTTTAACACGCACGGGACATGTCACCTGGTGAACAGTATAAGTGAGGAGAGTGTGTTCCCTGATGGTTTAATATACACGGGACATGTCACCAGGTGAACAGTATAAGTGCGGAGAGTGTGTTCCCCTGATTGTTTAATACACACGGGACATGTCGCCAGGTGAACAGTTTAAGTGAGGAGAGTGTGTTCCCCTGATTGTTTAATACTCACGGGACATGTTGCCAGGTGAACAGTATAAGTGAGGAGAGTGTGTTCCCCTGATGGTTTAACATGTTACCTGGTGAACTCTCTAAGTGAGGAGAGAGTGTTCCCCAGATTGTTTAATATACACAGGACATGTTAGCAGGTGAACTCTCTAAGTGAGGAGAGAGTGTTCCCCAGATTGTTCAATATACAGAGGACATGTTACCAGGTGAACAGTATAAGTGAGGAGAGTGTGTTCCCCTGATGGTTTAAAACACACGGGACATGTTACCAGGTGAACAGTATAAGTGAGGAGAGTGTGTTCCCCTGATTGTTTATTACACACGGGACATGTCACCTGGTGAACAGTATAAGTGAGGAGAGTGTGTTCCCCTGATGGTTTAATATACACGGGACATGTTACCAGGTGAACGGTATAAGCGAGGAGACTGTATTCCCCTGATGGTTTAATATACACGGGACATGTTAGCAGGTGAACAGTATAAGTGAGGAGAATGTGTTCCCCTGATGGTTTAATATACACAGGACATGTTACCAGGTGAACAGTATAAGTGAGGAGAGTGTGTTCCCCTGATTGTTTAATGCACACGGGACATGTCACCAGGTGAACAGTTTAAGTGAGGAGAGTGTGTTCCCCTGATGATTTAATGCACACAGGACATGTTACCAGGTGAAC
Organism: Heterodontus francisci; assembly: GCF_036365525.1. Taxonomy (NCBI): domain Eukaryota; kingdom Metazoa; phylum Chordata; class Chondrichthyes; order Heterodontiformes; family Heterodontidae; genus Heterodontus; species Heterodontus francisci. The sequence goes on from NW_027142236.1 coordinate 757,756, forward strand.
AGTATAAGTGAGGAGAGTGTGTTCCCCTGATGGTTTAACACGCACGGGACATGTCACCTGGTGAACAGTATAAGTGAGGAGAGTGTGTTCCCCTGATGGTTTAATATACACGGGACATGTCACCAGGTGAACAGTATAAGTGCGGAGAGTGTGTTCCCCTGATTGTTGAATACACACGGGACATGTAACCAAGTGAACTGCATAAGTGAGGAGATTGTGTTCCCCTGATGGTTTAATACACACGGGACATGTTACCAGGTGAACAGTATAAGTGAGGAGCGTGTGTTCCCCTGATTGTTTAATACGCACGGGTCATGTTACCAGGTGAACAGTATAAGTGAGGAGAGTGTGTTCCCCTGATGGTTTAATACACACGGGACATGTTACCAGGTGAACAGTATAAGTGAGGAGACTGTATTCCCCTGATGGTTTAATATACACGGGACATGTTAGCAGGTGAACAGTATAAGTGAGGAGAATGTGTTCCCCTGATGGTTTAATATACACAGGACATGTTACCAGGTGAACAGTATAAGTGAGGAGAGTGTGTTCCCCTGATGGTTTAATATACATGGGACATGTTACCAGGTGAACAGTATAAGTGAGGAGAGTGTGTTCCCCTGATTGTTTAATACACACGGGACATGTTACCAGGTGAACAGTATAAGTGAGGAGAGTGTGTTCCCCTGATGGTTTAATATACATTGGACATGTTACCAGGTGAACAGTATAAGTGAAGAGAGAGTGTTCCCCTGATTGTTTAAAACACAGGACATGTTACCAGGAGAACAGTATAAGTGAGGAGAGTGAGATCCCCTGATGGTTTAAAACAAACAGGACATGTCAACAGGTGAACAGTATAAGTGAGGAGAGTGTGTTCCCCTGATTGTTTAATACGCACGGGACATGTTACCAGCTGAACAGTATAAGTGAGGAGCGTGTGTTCCCCTGATTGTTTAATACGCACGGGTCATGTTACCAGGTGAACAGTATAAGTGAGGAGATTGTGTTCCCCTGATTGTTTAATACACACGGGACATGTAACCAAGTGAACAGCAGAAGTGAGGAGATTGTGTTCCCCTGATGGTTTAATACTCACAGGACATGTGAACAGGTGAACAATATCAGTGAGGAGAGTGAGTTCCCCTGATTGTTTAATCCTGACGGGACATGTTACCAGGAGAACAGTATAAGTGAGGAGAGTGTGTTCCCCTGATGGTTTGACACGCACGGGGCATGTTACCAGGTGAACAGTATAAGTGAGGGGAGTGAATTCCCCTGATTGTTTAATACACACGGGACATGTCACCAGGTGAACAGTATAAGTGAGGAGAGTGTGTTCCCCTGATGATTTAATGCACACAGGACATGTTACCAGGTGAACAGTAGAAGTGAGGAGAGTGTGTTCCCCTGATGATTTAATGCACACAGGACATGTTACCAGGTGAACATTATAAGTGAGGAGAGTGTGTTCCACCGATGGTTTAATGCACACGGGACATGTTACCAGGTGAACAGTATAAGTGAGGAGAGTGCTTTCCCCTGATGGTTTAATATTCACGGGACATGTTACCAGGTGAACAGTATAAGTGAGGAGAGTGTGTTCCCCTGATGGTTTAACACGCACGGGACATGTCACCTGGTGAACAGTATAAGTGAGGAGAGTGTGTTCCCTGATGGTTTAATATACACGGGACATGTCACCAGGTGAACAGTATAAGTGCGGAGAGTGTGTTCCCCTGATTGTTTAATACACACGGGACATGTCGCCAGGTGAACAGTTTAAGTGAGGAGAGTGTGTTCCCCTGATTGTTTAATACTCACGGGACATGTTGCCAGGTGAACAGTATAAGTGAGGAGAGTGTGTTCCCCTGATGGTTTAACATGTTACCTGGTGAACTCTCTAAGTGAGGAGAGAGTGTTCCCCAGATTGTTTAATATACACAGGACATGTTAGCAGGTGAACTCTCTAAGTGAGGAGAGAGTGTTCCCCAGATTGTTCAATATACACAGGACATGTTACCAGGTGAACAGTATAAGTGAGGAGAGTGTGTTCCCCTGATGGTTTAAAAAACACGGGACATGTTACCAGGTGAAAAGTATAAGTGAGGAGAGTGTGTTCCCCTGATGGTTTAATACACACTGGACATGTTACCAGGTGAACAGTATAAGTGAGGAGAGTGTGTTCCCCTGATGGTTTAATACACACTGGACATGTTACCAGGTGAACAGTATAAGTGAGGAGAGTGTGTTCCCCTTATGGTTTAATACACACGGGACATGTTACCAGGTGAACAGTATAAGTGAGGAGAGTGTGTTCCCCTGATGGTTTAATACACACTGGACATGTTTCCATGTGAACAGTATAAGTGAGGAGAGTGTGTTCCCCTCATTGTTTAATACACACAGGACATGTCACCAGGTGAACAGTATAAGTGAGGAGAGTGTGTTCCCCTGATGGTTTAATACACACGGGCCATGTTACGAGGTGAACAGTATAAGTGAGGAGAGTGTGTTCCCCTGATTGTTTAATACACACAGGCCATGTTACCAGGTGAACAGTGTAAGTGAGGAGAGTGTGTTCCCCTGATGGTTTAATATACATGGGACATGTTACCAGGTGAACAGTATAAGTGAGGAGAGTGTGTTCCCCTGATTGTTTAATACACACGGGACATGTTACCAGGTGAGCAGTATAAGTGAGGAGAGTGTGTTCCCCTGATGGTTTAATATACATGGGACATGTTACCAGGTGAACAGTATAAGTGAAGAGAGAGTGTTCCCCTGATTGTTTAATACACACAGGACATGTTACCAGGAGAACAGTATAAGTGAGGAGAGTGAGATCCCCTGATGGTTTAAAACAAACAGGACATGTCAACAGGTGAACAGTATAAGTGAGGAGAGTGTGTTCCCCTTACTGTTTAATACACACGGGACATGTTACCAGGTGAACAGTATAAGTGAGGAGCGTGTGTTCCCCTGATTGTTTAATACGCACGGGTCATGTTACCAGGTGAACAGTATAAGTGAGGAGAGTGTGTTCCCCTGATGGTTTAATACACACGGGACATGTTACCAGGTGAACAGTATAAGTGAGGAGACTGTATTCCCCTGATGGTTTAATATACACGGGACATGTTAGCAGGTGAACAGTATAAGTGAGGAGAATGTGTTCCCCTGATGGTTTAATATACACAGGACATGTTACCAGGTGAACAGTATAAGTGAGGAGAGTGTGTTCCCCTGATTGTTTAATACACACGGGACATGTCACCAGGTGAACAGTTTAAGTGAGGAGAGTGTGTTCCCCTGATGATTTAATGCACACAGGACATGTTACCAGGTGAACAGTATAAGTGAGGAGAGTGTGTTCCCCTGATGGTTTAACACGCACGGGACATGTCACCTGGTGAACAGTATAAGTGAGGAGAGTGTGTTCCCCTGATTGTTTAATATGCACGGGACATGTAACCAAGTGAACAGTATAAGTGAGGAGAGTGTGTTCCCCTGATGGTTTGACACGCACGGGGCATGTCACCAGGTGAACAGGATAAGTGAGGAGAATGTGTTCGCCTGATGGTTTAATATTCACTGGACATGTTACCAGATGAACAGTCTAAGTGAGGAGAGCGTGTTCCCCTGATGGTTTAATATGCACGGGACATGTTACCAGCTGAACAGAAGAAGTGAGGAGAGTGTGTTCCCCTGATGGTTTAATACGCACGGGACATTTCACCAAGTGAACTGTATAAGTGAGGAGAGTGTGTTCCCCTGATGATTTAATGCACACAGGACATGTTACCAGGTGAACAGTATAAGTGAGGAGAGTGTGTTCCCCTGATTGTTTAATACACACGGAACACGTCACCAGGTGAACAGTATCAGTGAGGAGACTGTGTTCCCCTGATTGTTTAATACACACGGGACATGTTACCAGGTGAAATCTATAAGTGAGGAGACTGAGTTCCCATGATGGTTTAACTTAGACGGGACATGTTCCCTGGTGAACAGTATAAGTGAGGAGAGGGTGTTCCACTGATGGTTTAATAAACGTGGGACATGTCATAAGGTGAACAGTATAAGTGAGGATAGTGTGTTCCCATGATGGTTTAATATAGACGGGACATGTCACCAGGTGAACAGTATAAGTGAGGAGAGTGTGTTCCCCTGATGGTTTAATATTCACAGGACATGTTACCTGGTGAAGAGTATAAGTGAGGAGAGTGTGTTCCACTGATGGTTTAATATGCACAGGACATGTCACTAGGTGAAAAGTATAATTGAAGAGAGTGTGTTCCCCAGATGGCTTAATATGCACGGGTCATGTTACCAGGTGAACAGTATAAGTGAGGAGAGTGAGTTCCCCTGATTGTTTAATATACACAAGACATGTTACCAGGTGAACAGTATATGTGAGGAGAGTGTTTTCCCCTGATTGTTTAATACACACGGGACATGTTACCAGGTGAGCAGTATAAGTGAGGAGAGTGTGTTCCCCTGATGGTTTAATATACATGGGACATGTTACCAGGTGAACAGTATAAGTGAAGAGAGAGTGTTCCCCTGATTGTTTAATACACACAGGACATGTTACCAGGAGAACAGTATAAGTGAGGAGAGTGAGATCCCCTGATGGTTTAAAACAAACAGGACATGTCAACAGGTGAACAGTATAAGTGAGGAGAGTGTGTTCCCCTTACTGTTTAATACACACGGGACATGTTACCAGGTGAACAGTATAAGTGAGGAGCGTGTGTTCCCCTGATTGTTTAATACGCACGGGTCATGTTACCAGGTGAACAGTATAAGTGAGGAGAGTGTGTTCCCCTGATGGTTTAATACACACGGGACATGTTACCAGGTGAACAGTATAAGTGAGGAGACTGTATTCCCCTGATGGTTTAATATACACGGGACATGTTAGCAGGTGAACAGTATAAGTGAGGAGAATGTGTTCCCCTGATGGTTTAATATACACAGGACATGTTACCAGGTGAACAGTATAAGTGAGGAGAGTGTGTTCCCCTGATTGTTTAATACACACGGGACATGTCACCAGGTGAACAGTTTAAGTGAGGAGAGTGTGTTCCCCTGATGATTTAATGCACACAGGACATGTTACCAGGTGAACAGTATAAGTGAGGAGAGTGTGTTCCCCTGATGGTTTAACACGCACGGGACATGTCACCTGGTGAACAGTATAAGTGAGGAGAGTGTGTTCCCCTGATTGTTTAATATGCACGGGACATGTAACCAAGTGAACAGTATAAGTGAGGAGAGTGTGTTCCCCTGATGGTTTGACACGCACGGGGCATGTCACCAGGTGAACAGGATAAGTGAGGAGAATGTGTTCGCCTGATGGTTTAATATTCACTGGACATGTTACCAGATGAACAGTCTAAGTGAGGAGAGCGTGTTCCCCTGATGGTTTAATATGCACGGGACATGTTACCAGCTGAACAGAAGAAGTGAGGAGAGTGTGTTCCCCTGATGGTTTAATACGCACGGGACATTTCACCAAGTGAACTGTATAAGTGAGGAGAGTGTGTTCCCCTGATGATTTAATGCACACAGGACATGTTACCAGGTGAACAGTATAAGTGAGGAGAGTGTGTTCCCCTGATTGTTTAATACACACGGAACACGTCACCAGGTGAACAGTATCAGTGAGGAGACTGTGTTCCCCTGATTGTTTAATACACACGGGACATGTTACCAGGTGAAATCTATAAGTGAGGAGACTGAGTTCCCATGATGGTTTAACTTAGACGGGACATGTTCCCTGGTGAACAGTATAAGTGAGGAGAGGGTGTTCCACTGATGGTTTAATAAACGTGGGACATGTCATAAGGTGAACAGTATAAGTGAGGATAGTGTGTTCCCATGATGGTTTAATATAGACGGGACATGTCACCAGGTGAACAGTATAAGTGAGGAGAGTGTGTTCCCCTGATGGTTTAATATTCACAGGACATGTTACCTGGTGAAGAGTATAAGTGAGGAGAGTGTGTTCCACTGATGGTTTAATATGCACAGGACATGTCACTAGGTGAAAAGTATAATTGAAGAGAGTGTGTTCCCCAGATGGCTTAATATGCACGGGTCATGTTACCAGGTGAACAGTATAAGTGAGGAGAGTGAGTTCCCCTGATTGTTTAATATACACAAGACATGTTACCAGGTGAACAGTATATGTGAGGAGAGTGTGTTCCCCTGATGATTTAATGCACACAGGACATGTTACCAGGTGAACAGTATAAGTGAGGAGAGTGTGTTCCCCTGATGGTTTAACACGCACGGGACATGTCACCTGGTGAACAGTATAAGTGAGGAGAGTGTGTTCCCCTGATTGTTTAATATGCACGGGACATGTAACCAAGTGAACAGTATAAGTGAGGAGAGTGTGTTCCCCTGATGGTTTGACACGCACGGGGCATGTCACCAGGTGAACAGGATAAGTGAGGAGAATGTGTTCGCCTGATGGTTTAATATTCACTGGACATGTTACCAGATGAACAGTCTAAGTGAGGAGAGCGTGTTCCCCTGATGGTTTAATATGCACGGGACATGTTACCAGCTGAACAGAAGAAGTGAGGAGAGTGTGTTCCCCTGATGGTTTAATACGCACGGGACATTTCACCAAGTGAACTGTATAAGTGAGGAGAGTGTGTTCCCCTGATGATTTAATGCACACAGGACATGTTACCAGGTGAACAGTATAAGTGAGGAGAGTGTGTTCCCCTGATTGTTTAATACACACGGGACATGTAACCAAGTGAACTGCATAAGTGACGAGATTGTGTTCCCCTGATGGTTTAATACACACAGGACATGTCAACAGGTGAACAGTATAAGTGAGGAGAGTGTGTTCCCCTGATTGTTTAATATGCACGGGACATGTAACCAAGTGAACAGTATAAGTGAGGAGAGTGTGTTCCCCTGATGGTTTGACACGCACGGGGCATGTCACCAGGTGAACAGGATAAGTGAGGAGACTGTGTTCCCCTGATTGTTTAATACACACGGGACATGTTACCAGGTGAAATCTATAAGTGAGGAGACTGAGTTCCCATGATGGTTTAACTTAGACGGGACATGTTCCCTGGTGAACAGTATAAGTGAGGAGAGGGTGTTCCACTGATGGTTTAATAAACGTGGGACATGTCATAAGGTGAACAGTATAAGTGAGGATAGTGTGTTCCCATGATGGTTTAATATAGACGGGACATGTCACCAGGTGAACAGTATAAGTGAGGAGAGTGTGTTCCCCTGATGGTTTAATATTCACAGGACATGTTACCTGGTGAAGAGTATAAGTGAGGAGAGTGTGTTCCACTGATGGTTTAATATGCACAGGACATGTCACTAGGTGAAAAGTATAATTGAAGAGAGTGTGTTCCCCAGATGGCTTAATATGCACGGGTCATGTTACCAGGTGAACAGTATAAGTGAGGAGAGTGAGTTCCCCTGATTGTTTAATATACACAAGACATGTTACCAGGTGAACAGTATATGTGAGGAGAGTGTTTTCCCCTGATTGTTTAATACGCACGGGACATGTTACCAGATGAACAGTATAAGTGAGGAGAGTGTGTTCCCCTGATTGTTTAATACACACGGGACATGTCACCAGGTGAACAGTTTAAGTGAGGAGAGTGTGTTCCCCTGATGATTTAATGCACACAGGACATGTTACCAGGTGAACAGTATAAGTGAGGAGAGTGTGTTCCCCTGATGGTTTAACACGCACGGGACATGTCACCTGGTGAACAGTATAAGTGAGGAGAGTGTGTTCCCCTGATTGTTTAATATGCACGGGACATGTAACCAAGTGAACAGTATAAGTGAGGAGAGTGTGTTCCCCTGATGGTTTGACACGCACGGGGCATGTCACCAGGTGAACAGGATAAGTGAGGAGAATGTGTTCGCCTGATGGTTTAATATTCACTGGACATGTTACCAGATGAACAGTCTAAGTGAGGAGAGCGTGTTCCCCTGATGGTTTAATATGCACGGGACATGTTACCAGCTGAACAGAAGAAGTGAGGAGAGTGTGTTCCCCTGATGGTTTAATACGCACGGGACATTTCACCAAGTGAACTGTATAAGTGAGGAGAGTGTGTTCCCCTGATGATTTAATGCACACAGGACATGTTACCAGGTGAACAGTATAAGTGAGGAGAGTGTGTTCCCCTGATTGTTTAATACACACGGAACACGTCACCAGGTGAACAGTATCAGTGAGGAGACTGTGTTCCCCTGATTGTTTAATACACACGGGACATGTTACCAGGTGAAATCTATAAGTGAGGAGACTGAGTTCCCATGATGGTTTAACTTAGACGGGACATGTTCCCTGGTGAACAGTATAAGTGAGGAGAGGGTGTTCCACTGATGGTTTAATAAACGTGGGACATGTCATAAGGTGAACAGTATAAGTGAGGATAGTGTGTTCCCATGATGGTTTAATATAGACGGGACATGTCACCAGGTGAACAGTATAAGTGAGGAGAGTGTGTTCCCCTGATGGTTTAATATTCACAGGACATGTTACCTGGTGAAGAGTATAAGTGAGGAGAGTGTGTTCCACTGATGGTTTAATATGCACAGGACATGTCACTAGGTGAAAAGTATAATTGAAGAGAGTGTGTTCCCCAGATGGCTTAATATGCACGGGTCATGTTACCAGGTGAACAGTATAAGTGAGGAGAGTGAGTTCCCCTGATTGTTTAATATACACAAGACATGTTACCAGGTGAACAGTATATGTGAGGAGAGTGTTTTCCCCTGATTGTTTAATACGCACGGGACATGTTACCAGATGAACAGTATAAGTGAGGAGAGTGTGTTCCCCTGATTGTTTAATACACACGGGACATGTAACCAAGTGAACTGCATAAGTGAGGAGATTGTGTTCCCCTGATGGTTTAATACACACAGGACATGTCAACAGGTGAACAGTATAAGTGAGGAGAGTGTGTTCCCCTGATTGTTTAATATGCACGGGACATGTAACCAAGTGAACAGTATAAGTGAGGAGAGTGTGTTCCCCTGATGGTTTGACACGCACGGGGCATGTCACCAGGTGAACAGGATAAGTGAGGAGACTGTGTTCCCCTGATTGTTTAATACACACGGGACATGTTACCAGGTGAAATCTATAAGTGAGGAGACTGAGTTCCCATGATGGTTTAACTTAGACGGGACATGTTCCCTGGTGAACAGTATAAGTGAGGAGAGGGTGTTCCACTGATGGTTTAATAAACGTGGGACATGTCATAAGGTGAACAGTATAAGTGAGGATAGTGTGTTCCCATGATGGTTTAATATAGACGGGACATGTCACCAGGTGAACAGTATAAGTGAGGAGAGTGTGTTCCCCTGATGGTTTAATATTCACAGGACATGTTACCTGGTGAAGAGTATAAGTGAGGAGAGTGTGTTCCACTGATGGTTTAATATGCACAGGACATGTCACTAGGTGAAAAGTATAATTGAAGAGAGTGTGTTCCCCAGATGGCTTAATATGCACGGGTCATGTTACCAGGTGAACAGTATAAGTGAGGAGAGTGAGTTCCCCTGATTGTTTAATATACACAAGACATGTTACCAGGTGAACAGTATATGTGAGGAGAGTGTTTTCCCCTGATTGTTTAATACGCACGGGACATGTTACCAGATGAACAGTATAAGTGAGGAGAGTGTGTTCCCCTGATTGTTTAATACACACGGGACATGTAACCAAGTGAACTGCATAAGTGAGGAGAGTGTGTTCCCCTGATTGTTTAATATGCACGGGACATGTAACCAAGTGAACAGTATAAGTGAGGAGAGTGTGTTCCCCTGATGGTTTGACACGCACGGGGCATGTCACCAGGTGAGCAGGATAAGTGAGGAGAATGTGTTCCCCTGATGGTTTAATATTCACTGGACATGTTACCAGATGAACAGTCTAAGTGAGGAGAGCGTGTTCCCCTGATGGTTTAATATGCACGGGACATGTTACCAGCTGAACAGAAGAAGTGAGGAGAGTGTGTTCCCCTGATGGTTTAATACGCACGGGACATTTCACCAAGTGAACTGTATAAGTGAGGAGAGTGTGTTCCCCTGATGATTTAATGCACACAGGACATGTTACCAGGTGAACAGTATAAGTGAGGAGAGAGTGTTCCACTGATGGTTTAATGCACACGGGACATGTTACCAGGTGAACAGTATAAGTGAGGAGAGTGCTTTCCCCTGATGGTTTAATATTCACGGGACATGTTACCAGGTGAACAGTATAAGTGCGGAGAGTGTGTTCCCCTGATTGTTTAATACACACGGGACATGTCACCAGGTGAACAGTTTAAGTGAGGAGAGTGTGTTCCCCTGATGATTTAATGCACACAGGACATGTTACCAGGTGAACAGTATAAGTGAGGAGAGTGTGTTCCCCTGATGGTTTAACACGCACGGGACATGTCACCTGGTGAACAGTATAAGTGAGGAGAGTGTGTTCCCCTGATGGTTTAATATACACGGGACATGTCACCAGGTGAACAGTATAAGTGCGGAGAGTGTGTTCCCCTGATTGTTTAATACACACGGGACATGTCACCAGGTGAACAGTTAAAGTGAAGAGAGTGTGTTCCCCTGATTGTTTAATACTCACGGGACATGTTGCCAGGTGAACAGTATAAGTGAGGAGAGTGTGTTCCCCTGATGGTTTAATACACACGGGACATGTTCGCAGGTGAACAGTATAAGTGAGGAGAGTGTGTTCCCCTGATTGTTTAATATTCACGGGACATGTTACCTGGTGAACTCTCTAAGTGAGGAGAGAGTGTTCCCCAGATTGTTTAATATACACAGGACATGTTACCAGGTGAACAGTATAAGTGAGGAGAGTGTGTTCCCCTGATGGTTTAATACACACGGGACATGTTACCAGGTGAACAGTATAAGTGAGGAGAGTGTGTTCCCCTGATGGTTTAATACACACTGGACATGTTACCAGTTGAACAGTATAAGTGAGGAGAGTGTGTTCCCCTTATGGTTTAATACACACGGGACATGTTACCAGCTGAACAGTATAAGTGAGGAGAGTGTGTTCCCCTGATGGTTTAATACACACTGGACATGTTACCAGGTGAACAGTATAAGTGAGGAGAGTGTGTTCCCCTCATTGTTTAATACACACAGGACATGTCACCAGGTGAACAGTATAAGTGAGGAGAGTGTGTTCCCCTGATGGTTTAATACACACGGGCCATGTTACGAGGTGAACAGTATAAGTGAGGAGAGTGTGTTCCCCTGATTCTTTAATACACACAGGCCCTGTTACCAGGTGAACAGTGTAAGTGAGGAGAGTGTGTTCCCCTGATGGTTTAATACACACGGGACATGTTACCAAGTGAACAGTGTAAGTGAGGAGAGTGTGTTGCCCTGATGGTTTAATATACATGGGACATGTTACCAGGTGAACAGTATAAGAGAGGAGAGTGTGTTCCCCTGATTGTTTAATGCACACGGGACATGTCATCAGGTGAACTCTATAAGTGAAGAGAGTGTGTTCCCCTGATGGTTTAATACACACGGGACATGTTACCAGGTGAACAGTATAAGTGAGGAGACTGTGTTCCCCTGATGGTTCAATATACACGGGACATGTTACCAGGTGAAAAGTGTAAGTGAGGAGAGTGTGTTCCCCTGATGGTTTAATATTCACGGGACATGTTACCAGGTGAACAGTATAAGTGAGGAGAGTGAGTTCCCCTGATTGTTTAATATACACAGGACATGTTACCAGGTGAACAGTATAAGTGAGGAGAGTGTGTTCACCTGATTGTTTAATATACACGGGACATGTTCCCAGGTGAACAGTATAAGTGAGGAGACTGTGTTCCCCTGATGGTTTAATATACACGGGACATGTTACCAGGTGAACAGTGTAAGTGAGGAGAGTGTGTTCCCCTGATGGTTTAATATTCATGGGACATGTTACCAGGTGAACGGTATAAGTGAGGAGAGTGTGTTCCCCTGATGTTTTAATATACACAGGACATGTTACAAGGTGAACAGTATAAGTGAGGAGAGTGTATTCCCCTGATGGTTTAATATACACAGGACATGTCACCAGGTGAACTGTCTAAGTGAGGAGCGTATGTTCCCCTGATTGTTTAATATACACGGGACATGTTCCCAGGTGAATAGTATAAGTGAGGAGAGTGTGTTCCCCTGATTGTTTAATACTCACGGGATATGTTACCAGGTGAAATCTATAAGTGAGGAGAGTGAGTTCCACTGATGTTTTAATATACGCGGGACATGTCACCAGGTGAACAGTATACGTGAGGAGAGTGTGTTCCTCTGATGTTTTAATATACGCGGGACATGTCACCTGGTGAACAGTATAATTGAGGAGAGTGTGTTCCCCTGATGGTTTAATATACACAGGACATGTTACAAGGTGAACAGTATAAGTGAGGAGAGTGTTTTCCCCTGATGGTTTAATACACACGGGTCATGTTACCAGGTGAACAGTATAAGTGAGGAGAGTGTTTTCCCCTGATTGTTTAATGCACACGGGACACGTCACCAGGTGAACAGTATAAGTGAGGAGAGTGTGTTCCGCTGATTGTTTAATACGCACGGGACATGTTACCAGGTGAAGAGTATAAGTGAGGAGAGTGTGTTCCCCTGATTGTTTAATACACACGGAACACGTCACCAGGTGAACAGTATCAGTGAGGAGACTGTGTTCCCCTGATTGTTTAATACACACGGGACATGTTACCAGGTGAAATCTATAAGTGAGGAGACTGAGTTCCCATGATGGTTTAACTTAGACGGGACATGTTCCCTGGTGAACAGTATAAGTGAGGAGAGGGTGTTCCACTGATGGTTTAATAAACGTGGGACATGTCATAAGGTGAACAGTATAAGTGAGGATAGTGTGTTCCCATGATGGTTTAATATAGACGGGACATGTCACCAGGTGAACAGTATAAGTGAGGAAAGTGTGTTCCCCTGATGGTTTAATATTCACAGGACATGTTACCTGGTGAAGAGTATAAGTGAGGAGAGTGTGTTCCACTGATGGTTTAATATGCACAGGACATGTCACTAGGTGAAAAGTATAATTGAAGAGAGTGTGTTCCCCAGATGGCTTAATATGCACGGGTCATGTTACCAGGTGAACAGTATAAGTGAGGAGAGTGAGTTCCCCTGATTGTTTAATATACACAAGACATGTTACCAGGTGAACAGTATATGTGAGGAGAGTGTTTTCCCCTGATTGTTTAATACGCACGGGACATGTTACCAGATGAACAGTATAAGTGAGGAGAGTGTGTTCCCCTGATTGTTTAATACGCACGGGACATGTCACCAGGTGAACAGTATAAGTGAGGAGAGTGTGTTCCCCTGATGGTTTAATATACACGGGACATGTTACCAGGTGAGCAGTATAAGTGAGGAGAGTGTGTTCCCCTGATGGTTTAATATACATGGGACATGTTACCAGGTGAACAGTATAAGTGAAGAGAGAGTGTTCCCCTGATTGTTTAATACACACAGGACATGTTACCAGGAGAACAGTATAAGTGAGGAGAGCGAGATCCCCTGATGGTTTAAAACAAACAGGACATGTCAACAGGTGAACAGTATAAGTGAGGAGCGTGTGTTCCCCTGATTGTTTAATACGCACGGGTCATGCTCCCAGGTGAACAGTATAAGTGAGGAGAGTGTGTTCCCCTGATGGTTTAATACACACGGGACATGTTACCAGGTGAACAGTATAAGTGAGGAGACTGTATTCCCCTGATGGTTTAATATACACGGGACATGTTAGCAGGTGAACAGGATAAGTGAGGAGAGTGTGTTCCCCTGATTGTTTAATACACACGGGACATGTCACCAGGTGAACAGTATAAGTGAGGAGAATGTGTTCCCCTGATGGTTTAATATACACAGGACATGTTACCAGGTGAACAGTATAAGTGAGGAGAGTGTGTTCCCCTGATTGTTTAATACACACGGGACATGTCACCAGGTGAACAGTTTAAGTGAGGAGAGTGTGTTCCCCTGATGATTTAATGCACACAGGACATGTTACCAGGTGAACAGTATAAGTGAGGAGAGTGTGTTCCCCTGATGGTTTAACACGCACGGGACATGTCACCTGGTGAACAGTATAAGTGAGGAGAGTGTGTTCCCCTGATGGTTTAATATACACGGGACATGTCACCAGGTGAACAGTATAAGTGCGGAGAGTGTGTTCCCCTGATTGTTGAATACACACGGGACATGTAACCAAGTGAACTGCATAAGTGAGGAGATTGTGTTCCCCTGATGGTTTAATACACACAGGACATGTCAACACGTGAACAGTATAAGTGAGGAGAGTGTGTTCCCCTGATTGTTTAATATGCACGGGACATGTAACCAAGTGAACAGTATAAGTGAGGAGAGTGTGTTCCCCTGATGGTTTGACACGCACGGGGCATGTCACCAGGTGAACAGGATAAGTGAGGAGAATGTGTTCGCCTGATGGTTTAATATTCACTGGACATGTTACCAGATGAACAGTCTAAGTGAGGAGAGCGTGTTCCCCTGATGGTTTAATATGCACGGGACATGTTACCAGCTGAACAGAAGAAGTGAGGAGAGTGTGTTCCCCTGATGGTTTAATACGCACGGGACATTTCACCAAGTGAACTGTATAAGTGAGGAGAGTGTGTTCCCCTGATGATTTAATGCACACAGGACATGTTACCAGGTGAACAGTATAAGTGAGGAGAGTGTGTTCCCCTGATTGTTTAATACACACGGAACACGTCACCAGGTGAACAGTATCAGTGAGGAGACTGTGTTCCCCTGATTGTTTAATACACACGGGACATGTTACCAGGTGAAATCTATAAGTGAGGAGACTGAGTTCCCATGATGGTTTAACTTAGACGGGACATGTTCCCTGGTGAACAGTATAAGTGAGGAGAGGGTGTTCCACTGATGGTTTAATAAACGTGGGACATGTCATAAGGTGAACAGTATAAGTGAGGATAGTGTGTTCCCATGATGGTTTAATATAGACGGGACATGTCACCAGGTGAACAGTATAAGTGAGGAGAGTGTGTTCCCCTGATGGTTTAATATTCACAGGACATGTTACCTGGTGAAGAGTATATGTGAGGAGAGTGTTTTCCCCTGATTGTTTAATACGCACGGGACATGTTACCAGATGAACAGTATAAGTGAGGAGAGTGTGTTCCCCTGATTGTTTAAGACACACGGGACATGTAACCAAGTGAACTGCATAAGTGAGGAGATTGTTTTCCCCTGATGGTTTAATACACACAGGACATGTCAACAGGTGAACAGTATAAGTGAGGAGAGTGTGTTCCCCTGATTGTTTAATATGCACGGGACATGTAACCAAGTGAACAGTATAAGTGAGGAGAGTGTGTTCCCCTGATGGTTTGACACGCACGGGGCATGTCACCAGGTGAACAGGATAAGTGAGGAGACTGTGTTCCCCTGATTGTTTAATACACACGGGACATGTTACCAGGTGAAATCTATAAGTCAGGAGACTGAGTTCCCATGATGGTTTAACTTAGACGGGACATGTTCCCTGGTGAACAGTATAAGTGAGGAGAGGGTGTTCCACTGATGGTTTAATAAACGTGGGACATGTCATAAGGTGAACAGTATAAGTGAGGATAGTGTGTTCCCATGATGGTTTAATATAGACGGGACATGTCACCAGGTGAACAGTATAAGTGAGGAGAGTGTGTTCCCCTGATGGTTTAATATTCACAGGACATGTTACCTGGTGAAGAGTATAAGTGAGGAGAGTGTGTTCCACTGATGGTTTAATATGCACAGGACATGTCACTAGGTGAAAAGTATAATTGAAGAGAGTGTGTTCCCCAGATGGCTTAATATGCACGGGTCATGTTACCAGGTGAACAGTATAAGTGAGGAGAGTGAGTTCCCCTGATTGTTTAATATACACAAGACATGTTACCAGGTGAACAGTATATGTGAGGAGAGTGTTTTCCCCTGATTGTTTAATACGCACGGGACATGTTACCAGATGAACAGTATAAGTGAGGAGAGTGTGTTCCCCTGATTGTTTAATACACACGGGATATGTTACCAGATGAACAGTATAAGTGAGGAGAGTGTGTTCCCCTGATTGTTTAATACGCACGGGACATGTCACCAGGTGAACAGTATAAGTGAGGAGATTGTTTTCCCCAGATGGTTTAATATACACGGGACATGTTACCAGGTGAACAGTATAAGTGAGGAGAGTGTTTTCCCCTGATTGTTTAATGCACACGGGACACGTCACCAGGTGAACAGTATAAGTGAGGAGAGTGTGTTCCCCTGATTGTTTAATACGCACGGGACATGTTACCAGGTGAACAGTAGAAGTGAGGAGAGTGCTTTCCCCTGATTGTTTAATGCACACGGGACATGTCACCAGGTGAACAGTATAAGTGAGGAGAGTGTGTTCCCCTGATTATTTAATATACACGGGACATGTTACCAGGTGAACAGTGTAAGTGAGGAGGTTGTGTTCCCCAGATTATTTAATATACACAGGACATGTTACCAGGTGAACAGTATAAGTGAGGAGAGTGTGTTCCCCTGATGGTTTAATACACACGGGACATGTTACCAGGTGAACAGTATAAGTGAGGAGAGTGTGTTCCCCTGATGGTTTAATACACACGGGACATGTTCGCAGGTGAACAGTATAAGTGAGGAGAGTGTGTTCCCCTGATTGTTTAATATTCACGGGACATGTTACCTGGTGAACTCTCTAAGTGAGGAGAGAGTGTTCCCCAGATTGTTTAATATACACAGGACATGTTACCAGGTGAACAGTATAAGTGAGGAGAGTGTGTTCCCCTGATGGTTTTTTACACACGGGACATGTTACCAGGTGAACAGTATAAGTGAGGAGAGTCTGTTCCCCTGATGGTTTAATACACACTGGACATGTTACCAGGTGAACAGTATAATTGAGGAGAGTGTGTTCCCCTGATGGTTTAATACACACGGGACATGTTACCAGGTGAACAGTATAAGTGAGGAGAATGTGTTCCCCTGATGGTTTAATACACACTGGACATGTTACCAGGTGAACAGTATAAGTGAGGAGAGTGTGTTCCCCTCATTGTTTAATACACACAGGACATGTCACCAGGTGAACAGTATAAGTGAGGAGAGTGTGTTCCCCTGATGGTTTAATACACACGGGCCATGTTACGAGGTGAACAGTATAAGTGAGGAGAGTGTGTTCCCCTGATTCTTTAATACACACAGGCCCTGTTACCAGGTGAACAGTGTAAGTGAGGAGAGTGTGTTCCCCTGATGGTTTAATACACACGGGACATGTTACCAAGTGAACAGTGTAAGTGAGGAGACTGTGTTGCCCTGATGGTTTAATATACATGGGACATGTTACCAGGTGAACAGTATAAGTGAGGAGAATGTGTTCCCCTGATTGTTTAATACTCACGGGATATGTTACCAGGTGAAATCTATAAGTGAGGAGAGTGAGTTCCACTGATGTTTTAATATACGCGGGACATGTCACCAGGTGAACAGTATAAGTGAGGAGAGTGTGTTCCTCTGATGTTTTAATATACGCGGGACATGTCACCTGGTGAACAGTATAATTGAGGAGAGTGTGTTCCCCTGATGGTTTAATATACACAGGACATGTTACCAGGTGAACAGTATAAGTGAGGAGAGTGTGTTCCCCTGATGGTTTAATACACACGGTTCATGTTACCAGGTGAACAGTATAAGTGAGGAGAGTGTTTTCCCCTGATTGTTTAATGCACACGGGACACGTCACCAGGTGAACAGTATAAGTGAGGAGAGTGTGTTCCGCTGATTGTTTAATACGCACGGGACATGTTACCAGGTGAAGAGTATAAGTGAGGAGACTGTGTTCCCCTGATTGTTTAATACACACGGAACACGTCACCAGGTGAACAGTATCAGTGAGGAGACTGTGTTCCCCTGATTGTTTAATACACATGGGACATGTTACAAGGTGAATAGTATGAGTGAGGAGAGTGTGTTCCCCTGATTGTTTAATACACACGGAACACGTCACCAGGTGAACAGTATCAGTGAGGAGACTGTGTTCCCCTGATTGTTTAATACACACGGGACATGTTACCAGGTGAAATCTATAAGTGAGGAGACTGAGTTCCCATGATGGTTTAACTTAGACGGGACATGTTCCCTGGTGAAAAGTATAAGTGAGGAGAGGGTGTTCCACTGATGGTTTAATAAATGTGGGACATGTCATAAGGTGAACAGTATAAGTGAGGATAGTGTGTTCCCATGATGGTTTAATATAGACGGGACATGTCACCAGGTGAACAGTATAAGTGAGGAGAGTGTGTTCCCCTGATGGTTTAATATTCACAGGACATGTTACCTGGTGAAGAGTATAAGTGAGGAGAGTGTGTTCCACTGATGGTTTAATATGCACAGGACATGTCACTAGGTGAAAAGTATAATTGAAGAGAGTGTGTTCCCCAGATGGCTTAATATGCACGGGTCATGTTACCAGGTGAACAGTATAAGTGAGGAGAGTGAGTTCCCCTGATTGTTTAATATACACAAGACATGTTACCAGGTGAACAGTATATGTGAGGAGAGTGTTTTCCCCTGATTGTTTAATACGCACGGGACATGTTACCAGATGAACAGTATAAGTGAGGAGAGTGTGTTCCCCTGATTGTTTAATACGCACGGGATATGTTACCAGATGAACAGTATAAGTGAGGAGAGTGTGTTCCCCTGATTGTTTAATACGCACGGGACATGTCACCAGGTGAACAGTATAAGTGAGGAGATTGTTTTCCCCTGATGGTTTAATATACACGGGACATGTTACCAGGTGAACAGTATAAGTGAGGAGAGTGTTTTCCCCTGATTGTTTAATGCACATGGGACACGTCACCAGGTGAACAGTATAAGTGAGGAGAGTGTGTTCCCCTGATTGTTTAATACGCACGGGACATGTTACCAGGTGAACAGTAGAAGTGAGGAGAGTGTTTTCCCCTGATTGTTTAATGCACACGGGACATGTCACCAGGTGAACAGTATAAGTGAGGAGAGTGTGTTCCCCTGATTATTTAATATACACGGGACATGTTACCAGGTGAACAGTGTAAGTGAGGAGGTTGTGTTCCCCAGATTGTTTAATATACACAGGACATGTTACCAGGTGAACAGTATAAGTGAGGAGAGTGTGTTCCCCTGATGGTTTAATACACACGGGACATGTTACCAGGTGAACAGTATAAGTGAGGAGAGTGTGTTCCCCTGATGGTTTAATACACACGGGACATGTTCGCAGGTGAACAGTATAAGTGAGGAGAGTGTGTTCCCCTGATTGTTTAATATTCACGGGACATGTTACCTGGTGAACTCTCTAAGTGAGGAGAGAGTGTTCCCCAGATTGTTTAATATACACAGGACATGTTACCAGGTGAACAGTATAAGTGAGGAGAGTGTGTTCCCCTGATGGTTTAATACACACGGGACATGTTACCAGGTGAACAGTATAAGTGAGGAGAGTGTGTTCCCCTGATGGTTTAATACACACTGGACATGTTACCAGGTGAACAGTATAAGTGAGGAGAGTGTGTTCCCCTGATGGTTTAATACACACGGGACATGTTACCAGGTGAACAGTATAAGTGAGGAGAGTGTGTTCCCCTGATGGTTTAATACACACTGGACATGTTACCAGGTGAACAGTATAAGTGAGGAGAGTGTGTTCCCCTCATTGTTTAATACACACAGGACATGTCACCAGGTGAACAGTATAAGTGAGGAGAGTGTGTTCCCCTGATGGTTTAATACACACGGGCCATGTTACGAGGTGAACAGTATAAGTGAGGAGAGTGTGTTCCCCTGATTCTTTAATACACACAGGCCCTGTTACCAGGTGAACAGTGTAAGTGAGGAGAGTGTGTTCCCCTGATGGTTTAATACACACGGGACATGTTACCAAGTGAACAGTGTAAGTGAGGAGAGTGTGTTGCCCTGATGGTTTAATATACATGGGACATGTTACCAGGTGAACAGTATAAGAGAGGAGAGTGTGTTCCCCTGATTGTTTAATGCACACGGGACATGTCATCAGGTGAACTCTATAAGTGAAGAGAGTGTGTTCCCCTGATGGTTTAATACACACGGGACATGTTACCAGGTGAACAGTGTAAGTGAGGAGAGTTTGTTCCCCTGATTGTATAATATACACGGGACATGTTACCAAGTGATCAGTGTAAGTGAGGAGAGTGTGTTCCCCTGATGGTTTAATATACATGGGACATGTTACCAGGTGAACAGTATAAAAGAGGAGAGTGTGTTCCCCTGATTGTTTAATGCACACGGGACATGTCATCAGGTGAACTCTATAAGTGAAGAGAGTGTGTTCCCCAGATTGTTTAATACACACAGGACATGACACCAGGTGAACAGTATAAGTGAGGAGACTGTGTTCCCCTGATGGTTCAATATACACGGGACATGTTACCAGGTGAACAGTGTAAGTGAGGAGAGTGTGTTCCCCTGATGGTTTAATATTCACGGGACATGTTACCAGGTGAACAGTATAAGTGAGGAGAGTGAGTTCCCCTGATTGTTTAATATACACAGGACATGTTACCAGGTGAAGAGTATAAGTGAGGAGAGTGTGTTCCCCTGATTGTTTAATATACACGGGACATGTTCCCAGGTGAACAGTATAAGTGAGGAGAGAGTGTTCCCCTGATGGTTTAATATACACGGGACATGTTACCAGGTGAACAGTGTAAGTGAGGAGAGTGTGTTCCCCTGATGTTTTAATATACACAGGACATGTTACAAGGTGAACAGTATAAGTGAGGAGAGTGTGTTCCCCTGATGGTTTAATATACACAGGACTTGTTACCAGGTGAACTCTCTAAGTGAGGAGAGTATGTTCCCCTGATTGTTTAATATACACGGGACATGTTCCCAGGTGAACAGTATAAGTGAGGAGAGTGTGTTCCCCTGATTGTTTAATACTCACGGGATATGTTACCAGGTGAAATCTATAAGTGAGGAGAGTGAGTTCCACTGATGTTTTAATATACGCGGGACATGTCACCAGGTGAACAGTATAATTGAGGAGAGTGTGTTCCCCTGATGGTTTAATATACACAGGACATGTCACCAGTTGAACAGTATAAGTAAGGAGAGTGTGTTCCCCTAATGGTTGAATATACACAGGACATGTTACCAGGTGAACAGTATAAGTGAGGAGAGTGTGTTCCCCTGATGGTTTAATATACACAGGACATGTTACCAGGTGAACAGTATAAGTGAGCAGAGTGTGTTCCCCTGATTGTTTAATACACACGGGTCATGTTACCAGGTGAACAGTATAAGTGAGGAGAATGTTTTCCCCTGATTGTTTAATGCACACGGGACACGTCACCAGGTGAACAGTATAAGTGAGGAGAGAGTGTTCCGCTGATTGTTTAATACGCACGGGACATGTTACCAGGTGGAGAGTATAAGTGAGGAGAGTGTGTTCCCCTGATTGTTTAATACACATGGGACATGTTACAAGGTGAATAGTATGAGTGAGGAGAGTGTGTTCCCCTGATTGTTTAATACACACGGAACACGTCACCAGGTGAACAGTATCAGTGAGGAGACTGTGTTCCCCTGATTGTTTAATACACACGGGACATGTTACCAGGTGAATTCTATAAGTGAGGAGACTGAGTTCCCATGATGGTTTAACTTAGACGGGACATGTTCCCTGGTGAACAGTATAAGTGAGGAGAGGGTGTTCCACTGATGGTTGAATAAACGTGGGACATGTCATAAGGTGAACAGTATAAGTGAGGATAGTGTGTTCCCATGATGGTTTAATATAGACGGGACATGTCACCAGGTGAACAGTATAAGTGAGGAGAGTGTGTTCCCCTGATGGTTTAATATTCACAGGACATGTTACCTGGTGAAGAGTATAAGTGAGGAGAATGTGTTCAACTGATGGTTTAATATGCACAGGACATGTCACTAGGTGAAAAGTATAATTGAAGAGAGTGTGTTCCCCAGATGGCTTAATATGCACGGGTCATGTTACCAGGTGAACAGTATAAGTGAGGAGAGTGAGTTCCCCTGATTGTTTAATATACACTAGACATGTTACCAGGTGAACAGTATATGTGAGGAGAGTGTTTTCCCCTGATTGTTTAATACGCACGGGACATGTTACCAGATGAACAGTATAAGTGAGGAGAGTGTGTTCCCCTGATTGTTTAATACGCACGGGATATGTTACCAGATGAACAGTATAAGTGAGGAGAGTGTGTTCCCCTGATTGTTTAATACGCACGGGACATGTCACCAGGTGAACAGTATAAGTGAGGAGATTGTTTTCCCCTGATGGTTTAATATACACGGGACATGTTACCAGGTGAACAGTATAAGTGAGGAGAGTGTTTTCCCCTGATTGTTTAATGCACACGGGACATGTTAGCAGGTGAACTGTATAAGTGAGGAGAGTGTTTTCCCCTGATTGTTTAATGCAAACGGGACACGTCACCAGGTGAACAGTATAATTGTGGAGAGTGTGTTCCCCTGATAGTTTAATCCGCACGGGACATGTTACCAGATGAACAGTATAAGTGAGGAGAGTGTGTTCCCCTGATTGTTTAATACGCACGGGACATGTTACCAGATGAACAGTATAAGTGAGGAGAGTGTGTTCCCCTGATTGTTTAATGCACACGGGACATGTTACCAGGTGACAAGTATAAGTGAGGAGAGTGTGTTCCCCTGATAGTTTAATACGCACGGGACATGTTACCAGATGAACAGTATAAGAGAGGAGAGTGTGTTCCCCTGATTGTTTAATAAACACGGGACACGTCACCAGGTGAACAGTATAAGTGAGGAGAGTGTGTTCCCCTGATAGTTTAATACGTACGGGACATGTTACCAGATGAACAGTATAAGTGAGGAGAGTGTGTTCCCCTGATTGTTTAATGCACACGGGACATGTTACCAGAAGAACAGTATAAGAGAGGAGAGTGTGTTCCCCTGATTGTTTAATACGCACGGGACATGTCACCAGGTGAACAGTATAAGTGAGGAGATTGTTTTCCCCTGATGGTTTAATATACACGGGACATGTTACCAGGTGAACAGTATAAGTGAGGAGAGTGTTTTCTACTGATTGTTTAATGCACACGGGACACGTCACCAGGTGAACAGTATAAGTGAGGAGAGTGTGTTCCGCTGATTGTTTAATACGCACGGGACATGTTACCAGTTGAACAGTATAAGTGAGGAGAGTGTGTTCCCCTGATTATTTAATATACACGGGACATGTTACCAGGTGAACAGTGTAAGTGAGGAGGTTGTGTTCCACTGATTGTTTAATATACACAGGACATGTCACCAGGTGAACAGTATAAGTGAGGAGAGTGTGTTCCCCTGATGGTTTAATACGCACGGGACATGTTACCAGATGAACAGTATAAGTGAGGAGAGTGTGTTCCCCTGATTATTTAATATACACGGGACATGTTACCAGGTGAACAGTGTAAGAGAGGAGAGTGTATTCCCCTGATTGTTTAATACGCACGGGACATGTTACCAGGTGACCAGTATAAGTGAGGAGAGTGTGTTCCCCTGATCGTTTAATATACACAGGACATGTTACCAGGTGAACAGTATAGTGAGGAGAGTGTTTGCCCCTGATTGTTTAATGCACAAGGGACATGTTACCAGGTGAAAAGTATATTTGAGGAAAGTGTGTTCCCCTGATGGTTTAATACACACGGGACACGTCACCAGGTGAACAGTATAAGTGAGGAGAGTGTGTTCCCCTGATTGTTTAATGCACACGGGACATGTTACCAGAAGAACAGTATAAGAGAGGAGAGTGTGTTCCCCTGATTTTTTCATGCACACGAGACATGTTACCAGGTGAACAGTAGAAGTGAGGAGAGTGTGTTCCCCTGATGGTTTAATATACACAGGACATGTTACCAGGTGAAGAGTATAAGTGAAGAGAATGTGTTCCCCTGATTGTTTAATGCACACGGGACACGTCACCAGGTGAACAGTATAAGTGAGGAGAGTGTGGTCCCCAGTTTGTTTAATATACAAGGGACACGTCACCAGGTGAACAGTATAAGTGAGGAGAGTGTGTTCCCCTGATTGTTTAATACACACGGGACATGTTACCAGGTGAACAGTATAAGTGAGGAGAGTGTGTTCCCCTGATTGTTTAATACACACGGGACATGTTACCAGGTGAACAGTATAAGTGAGGAGATTGTGTTCCCCTGATGGTTTAATATACACAGGACATGTTACCAGGTGAACAGTATAGTGAGGAGAGTGTTTTCCCCTGATTGTTTAATGCACACGGGACATGTTACCAGGTGAAAAGTATATTTGAGGACAGTGTGTTCCCCTGATTGTTTAATACACACGGGACACGTCACCAGGTGAACAGTATAAGTGAGGAGAGTGTGTTCCCCTGATTGTTTAATGCAAACGGGACACGTCACCAGGTGAACAGTATAATTGTGGAGAGTGTGTTCCCCTGATAGTTTAATCCGCACGGGATATGTTACCAGATGAACAGTATAAGTGAGGAGAGTGTGTTCCCCTGATTGTTTAATACGCACGGGACATGTTACCAGATGAACAGTATAAGTGAGGAGAGTGTGTTCCCCTGATTGTTTAATGCACACGGGACATGTTACCAGGTGACAAGTATAAGTGAGGAGAGTGTGTTCCCCTGATAGTTGAATACGCACGGGACATGTTACCAGATGAACAGTATAAGAGAGGAGAGTGTGTTCCCCTGATTGTTTAATATACACGGGACACGTCACCAGGTGAACTGTATAAGTGAGGAGAGTGTGTTCCCCTGATAGTTTAATACGCACGGGACATGTTACCAGATGAACAGTATAAGAGAGGAGAGTGTGTTCCACTGATTGTTTAATACGCAAGGGACATGTCACCAGGTGAACAGTATAAGTGAGGAGATTGTTTTCCCCTGATGGTTTAATATACACGGGACATGTTACCAGGTGAACAGTATAAGTGAGGAGAGTGTTTTCCCCTGATTGTTTAATGCACACGGGACACGTCACCAGGTGAACAGTATAAGTGAGGAGAGTGTTTTCCCCTGATTGTTTAATGCACACGGGACACGTCACCAGGTGAACAGTATAAGTGAGGAGAGTGTTTTCCCCTGATTGTTTAATATACACAGGACATATTTCCAGGTGAACAGTATAAGTGAGGAGAGTGTGTTCCCCTGATGGTTTAATATACACGGGACATGTTACCAGATGAACAGTTTAAGTGAGGAGATTGTGTTCCCCTGATTGTTTAATATACACGGGACATGTTACCAGGTGAACAGTATAAGTGAAGAGAGTGTGTTCCCCTGATTGTTTAATACACACGGGACATGTTACCAGGTGAACAGTATAAGTGAAGAGAGTGTGTTCCCCTGATTGTTTTATACACACGGGACATGTTAATAGGTGAACAGAATAAGTGAGAAGAGTGTGTTTCCCTGATTGTTTAATACGCACGGGACATGTTACCAGGTGAACAGTATAAGTGGGGAGAGTGTGTTCCCCTGATTGTTTAATACGCACGGGACATGTTACCAGGTGAACAGTATAAGTGAGGAGAGTGTGTTCCCCTGATTGTTTAATACACACGGGACAAGTCACCAGGTGAACAGTATAAGTGAGGAGAGTGTGTTCCCCTGATTGTTTAATGCACACGGGACATGTCACCAGGTGAACAGTATAAGTGAGGAGAGTGTGTTCCCCAGATTGTTTTATACACACGGGACATGTCACCAGGTGAACAGTATAAGTGAGGATAGTGTGTTCCCCTGATTGTTTAATGCACACGGGACATGTCACCAGGTGAACAGTATAAGTGAAGTGAGTGTGTTCCCCTGATTGTTTAATATACACGGGACATGTTACCAGGTGAACTCTATAAGTGAGGAGAGTGTGTTCCCCAGATTGTTTAATACACATGGGACATGTTACCAGGTGAACAGTTTTAGTGAGGAGAGTGTGTTCCCCTGATTGTTTAATACACATGGGACATGTTACCAGGTGAACAGTTTTAGTGAGGAGAGTGTGTTCCCCTGATTGTTTAATATGCACGGGACATGTCACCATGTGAACAGTATAACTGAGGAGAGTGTGTTCCCCTGATTGTTTAATGCACACGGGTCACGTCACCAGGTGAACTCTATAAGTGAGGAGAGTGTGTTCCCCAGATTGTTTTATACACACGGGACATGTCACCAGGTGAACAGTATAAGTGAGGAGAGTGTGTTCCCCTGATTGTTTAATGCACACGGGACATGTCACCAGGTGAACAGTATAAGTGAAGTGAGTGTGTTCCCCTGATTGTTTAATGCACACGGGACATGTCACCAGTTGAACAGTATAAGTGAAGTGAGTGTGTTCCCCTGATTGTTTAATGCACACGGGACATGTCACCAGGTGAACAGAATAAGTGAGGAGAGTATGTTCCCCTAACTGTTTAATGCACACAGGACATGTCATCAGGTGAACAGTATAAGTGAAGAGAGTGTGTTCCCCTGATTGTTTAATACACACGGGACAAGTTAGCAGGTGAACAGTATAAGTGAGGAGAGTGTGTTCCCCTGATTGTTTAATACACACGGGACATGTTACCAGGTGAACAGTATAAGTGAGGAGAGAGTGTTCCCCTGATTGTTTAATACACACGGGACATGTTACCAGGTGAACAGTATAAGTGAGGAGAGTGTGTTCCCCTGATTGTTTAATACACACGGGACATGTCACCAGGTGAACTTTATAAGTGAGGAGAGTGTGTTCCCCAGATTGTTTAATACACATGGGACATGTTACCAGGTGAACAGTTTTAGTGAGGAGAGTGTGTTCCCCTGATTGTTTAATATGCACGGGACATGTCACCAGGTGAACAGTATAAGTGAGGAGAGTGTGTTCCCCTGATTGTTTAATGCACACGGGTCACGTCACCAGGTGAACTCTATAAGTGAGGAGAGTGTGTTCCCCAGATTGTTTTATACACACGGGACATGTCACCAGGTGAACAGTATAAGTGAGGAGAGTGTGTTCCCCTGATTGTTTAATGCACACGGGACATGTCACCAGGTGAACAGTATAAGTGAAGTGAGTGTGTTCCCCTGATTGTTTAATGCACACGGGACATGTCACCAGTTGAACAGTATAAGTGAAGTGAGTGTGTTCCCCTGATTGTTTAATGCACACGGGACATGTCACCAGGTGAACAGAATAAGTGAGGAGAGTATGTTCCCCTAACTGTTTAATGCACACAGGACA
The DNA here is from genome assembly GCF_036365525.1 of Heterodontus francisci. Classification (NCBI taxonomy): domain Eukaryota; kingdom Metazoa; phylum Chordata; class Chondrichthyes; order Heterodontiformes; family Heterodontidae; genus Heterodontus; species Heterodontus francisci. Next base: position 785,181 of record NW_027142236.1, read on the forward strand.
TGTCATCAGGTGAACAGTATAAGTGAAGAGAGTGTGTTCCCCTGATTGTTTAATACACACGGGACAAGTTAGCAGGTGAACAGTATAAGTGAGGAGAGTGTGTTCCCCTGATTGTTTAATACACACGGGACATGTTACCAGGTGAACAGTATAAGTGAGGAGAGAGTGTTCCCCTGATTGTTTAATACACACGGGACATGTTACCAGGTGAACAGTATAAGTGAGGAGAGTGTGTTCCCCTGATTGTTTAATACACACGGGACATGTTACCAGGTGAACAGTATAAGTGAGGAGAGTGTGTTCCCCTGATTGTTTAATACACACGGGACAAGTTAGCAGGTGAACAGTATAAGTGAGGAGAGTGTGTTCCCCTGATGGTTTAATATACACGGGACATGTTACCAGATGAACAGTTTAAGTGAGGAGATTGTGTTCCCCTGATTGTTTAATATACACGGGACATGTTACCAGGTGAACAGTATAAGTGAAGAGAGTGTGTTCCCCTGATTGTTTAATACACACGGGACATGTTACCAGGTGAACAGTATAAGTGAAGAGAGTGTGTTCCCCTGATAGTTTTATACACACGGGACATGTTACCAGGTGAACAGAATAAGTGAGAAGAGTGTGTTTCCCTGATTGTTTAATACGCACGGGACATGTTACCAGGTGAACAGAATAAGTGAGAAGAGTGTGTTTCCCTGATTGTTTAATACGCACGGGACATGTTACCAGGTGAACAGAATAAGTGAGGAGAGTGTGTTCCCCTGATTGTTTAATACACACGGGACATGTTACCAGGTGAACAGAATAAGTGAGAAGAGTGTGTTTCCCTGATTGTTTAATACGCACGGGACATGTTACCAGGTGAACAGTATAAGTGGGGAGAGTGTGTTCCCCTGATTGTTTAATACGCACGGGACATGTTACCAGGTGAACAGTATAAGTGAGGAGAGTGTGTTCCCCTGATTGTTTAATACACACGGGACAAGTCACCAGGTGAACTGTATAAGTGAGGAGAGTGTGTTCCCCTGATGGTTTAAGACACACGGGACAAGTCACCAGATGAACAGTATAAGTGAGGAGAGTGTGTTCCCCTGATTGTTTAATACACACGGGACATGTTACCAGGTGAACAGTATAAGTGAGGAGAGAGTGTTCCCTTGATGGTTTAATACACACGGGACATGTTTCCAGGTAAACAGTATAAGTGAGGAGAGTGTGTTGCCTGATTGTTTAATACACACGGGACATGTTACCAGGTGAACAGTATAAGTGGGAGAGTGTGTTCCCCTGATTGTTTAATGCACACGGGTCACGTCACCAGGTGAACTTTATAAGTGAGGAGAGTGTGTTCCCCTGATTGATTAACACGCACGGGACATGTTACCAGGTGAACAGTATAAGTGAGGAGAGAGTGTTCCCCTGATGGTTTAATACACACGGGACATGTCACCAGGTGAACAGTATAAGTGAGGAGAGTGTGTTCCCCTGATTGATTAACACGCACGGGACATGTTACCAGGTGAACAGTATAAGTGAGGAGAGTGTGTTCCCCTGATTTTTTAATATACCCGGGACATGTCACCAGGTGATCAGTATAAGTGAGGAGAGTGTGTTCCCCTGATGGTTTAATACACACGGGACATGTTACGAGGTGAACAGAATAAGTGAGGAGAGTGTGTTCCCCTGATTTTTTTATACAAACGGGACATGTTACCAGGTGAACAGTATAAGTGAGGAGTGTGTGAACCCCTGATTGTTTAATACACACGGGACATGTCACCAGGTGAACTTTATAAGTGAGGAGAGTGTGTTCCCCAGATTGTTTTATACACACGGGACATGTCACCAGGTGAACAGTATAAGTGAGGAGAGTTTGTTCCCCTGATTGTTTAATACACACGGGACATGTCACCAGTTGAACAGTATAAGTGAGGAGAGGGCTTTCCCCTGATGGTTTACTACTCACGGGACATGTTACCAGGTGAACAGTATAAGTGAGGAGAGTGTGTTCCCCTGATGGCTTAATATTCACGGGGCATGTCACCAGGTGAACAGTATAAGTGAAGAGAGTGTGTTCCCCTGATTGTTCAATACACACGGGACATGTTAATAGGTGAACAGAATAAGTGAGGAGAGTTTGTTCCCCTGATTTTTTAATGCACACGGGACATGTCACCAGGTGAACAGAATAAGTGAGGAGAGTGTGTTCCCCTGACTGTTTAATGCACACGGGACATGTCACCAGTTGAACAGAATAAGTGAGGAGAGTGTGTTCCCCTTATTGTTTAATAAACACGGGACATGTCACCAGGTGAACACTATAAGTGAGGAGAGTGTGTTCCCCTGATGGTTTAATATACACATGACATGTTACCAGGTGAACAGTATAAGTGAGGAGAGTGTGTTCCCCTGATGGTTTAATACACACGGGACATGTTACCAGGTGAACAGAATAAGTGAGGAGAGTGTGTTCCCCTGATTTTTTAGTGCACACGGGACATGTCACCAGGTGAACAGAATAAGTGAGGAGAGTGTGTTCCCCTGACTGTTTAATGCACACGGGACATGTCACCAGTTGAACAGAATAAGTGAGGAGAGTGGGTTCCCCTGATTGTTTAATACACACGGGACATGTTACCAGGTGAACTCTATAAGTGAGGAGAGTGTGTTCCCCTTATTGTTTAATAAACACGGGACATGTCACCAGGTGAACAGCATAAGTGAGGAGAGTGTGTTCCCCTGATGGTTTAATATACACAGGACATGTTACCAGGTGAACAGTATAAGTGAGGAGAGTGTGTTCCCCTGATGGTTTAATACACACGGGACATGTTACCAGATGAACAGTATAAGTGAGGAGATTGTGCTCCCCTGATGGTTTAATATACACGGGACATGTTACCAGGTGAACAGTATAAGTGAAGAGAGTGTGTTCCCCTGATTGTTTAATACACACGGGACATGTTACCAGGTGAACAGTATAAGTGAGGAGAGAGTGTTCCCCTGATGGTTTAATACACACGGGACAAGTTTCCAGGTGAACAGTATAAGTGAGGAGAGTGTATTGCCTGATTGTTTAATACACACGGGACATGTTACCAGGTGAACAGTATAAGTGAGGAGAGAGTGTTCCCCTGATGGTTTAATACACACGGGACATGTTACCAGGTGAACAGTATAAGTGAGGAGAGTGTGTTCCCCTGATGGTTTAATACACACGGGACTTGTTACCAGATGAACAGTATAAGTGAGGAGAGTGTGTTGCCCTGATGGTTTAATATACACAGGACATGTTACCAGGTGAACAGTATAAGTGAGGAGAGTGTGTTCCCCTGATGGTTTAATATGCACGGGACATATTTCCAGCTGAACAGTATAAGTGACGAGAGTGTGTTCCCCTGATGGTTTAATATGCACGGGACATGTTTCCAGCTGAACAGTATAAGTGAAGAGAGTGTGTTTCCCTGATGGTTTAATATACACGGGACATTTTACCAGATGAACAGTACAAGTGAAGAGAGTGTGTTTCCCTGATGGTTTAATATACACGGGACATTTTACCAGATGAACAGGAAAAGTGAGGAGAGTGTGTTCCCCTGATTGATTAACACGCACGGGACATGATACCACGTGAACAGCATAAGTGAGGAGATTGAGTTCCCCTGATTTTTTAATGCACACGGGACTTGTTACCAGGTGAACAGTAGAAGTGAGGAGAGTGTGTTCCCCTGATGGTTTAATACACACGGGACATGTACCAGGTGAACAGAATAAGTGAGGAGAGTGTGTTCCCCTGATTTTTTTATACAAACGGGACATGTTACCAGGTGAACAGTAGAAGTGAGGAGAGTGTGTTCCCCTGATGGTTTAATACACACGGGACATGTTACCAGCTGAACAGTATAAGTGAAGAGAGTGTGTTCCCCTGATTGTTTAATACACACGGGACATGTTACCAGTTGAACAGTATAAGTGAGGAGAGAGTGTTCCCCTGATGGTTTAATACACACGGGACATGTTACCAGGTGAACAGTATAAGTGAGGAGAGTGTGTTCCCCTGATGGTTTAATGCACACGGGACTTGTTACCAGATGAACAGGATAAGTGAGGAGAGTGTGTTGCCCTGATGGTTTAATATACACAGGACATGTTACCAGGTGAACAGTATAAGTGAGGAGATTGTGTTCCCCTGATGGTTTAATATACACTGGACATTTTACCAGATGAACAGGAAAAGTGCGGAGAGTGTGTTCCCCTGATTGATTAACACGCACGGGACATGATACCACGTGAACAGCATAAGTGAGGAGATTGTGTTCCCCTGATGGTTTAATATACACTGGACATTTTACCAGATGAACAGGAAAAGTGCGGAGAGTGTGTTCCCCTGATTGATTAACACGCACGGGACATGATACCACGTGAACAGTATAAGTGAGGAGAGTGAGTTCCCCTGATTTTTTAATGCACACGGGACTTGTTACCAGGTGAACAGTAGAAGTGAGGAGAGTGTGTTCCCCTGATGGTTTAATACACACGGGACATGTACCAGGTGAACAGAATAAGTGAGGAGAGTGTGTTCCCCTGATTTTTTTATACAAACGGGACATGTTACCAGGTGAACAGTAGAAGTGAGGAGAGTGTGTTCCCCTGATGTTTTAATACACACGGGACATGTTACCAGCTGAACAGTATAAGTGAAGAGAGTGTGTTCCCCTGATTGTTTAATACACACGGGACATGTTACCAGTTGAACAGTATAAGTGAGGAGAGAGTGTTCCCCTGATGGTTTAATACACACGGGACATGTTACCAGGTGAACAGTATAAGTGAGGAGAGTGTGTTCCCCTGATGGTTTAATGCACACGGGACTTGTTACCAGATGAACAGGATAAGTGAGGAGAGTGTGTTGCCCTGATGGTTTAATATACACAGGACATGTTACCAGGTGAACAGTATAAGTGAGGAGATTGTGTTCCCCTGATGGTTTAATATACACTGGACATTTTACCAGATGAACAGGAAAAGTGCGGAGAGTGTGTTCCCCTGATTGATTAACACGCACGGGACATGATACCACGTGAACAGCATAAGTGAGGAGAGTGAGTTCCCCTGAATTTTTAATATACCCGGGACATGTCACCAGGTGATCAGTATAAGTGAGGAGAGTGTGTTCCCCTGATGGTTTAATATACACGGGACATTTTACCAGATGAACAGTATAAGTGAGGAGTTTGTGTTCCCCTGATGGTTTAATACACACGGGACATGTACCAGGTGAACAGAATAAGTGAGGAGAGTGTGTTCCCCTGATTTTTTTATACAAACGGGACATGTTACCAGGTGAACAGTATAAGTGAGGAGAGTGTGTTGCCTGATTGTTTAATACACACGGGACATGTTACCAGGTGAACAGTACAAGTGAGGAGAGAGTGTTCCCCTGATGGTTTAATACTCACGGGACATGTTACCAGGTGAACAGTATAAGTGAGGAGAGAGTGTTCCCCTGATTGTTTAATACACACGGGACATGTTACCAGGTGAACAGTATAAGTGAGGAGAGTGTGTTCCCCTGATTGTTCAATACACACGGGACATGTCACAAGTTGAACAGTATAAGTGAGGAGAGGGTCTTCCCCTGATGGTTTAATATACACAGGACATGTTCCCAGTTGAACAGTATAAGTGAGGAGAGGGTCTTCCCCTGATGGTTTAATATACACAGGACATGTTCCCAGTTGAAGAGTATAAGTGAGGAGAGTGTGTTCCCCTGATGGTTTAATATACACGGGACATGTTAGCAGGTGAACAGTAAAAGTGAGGATTATGTTTTCCCCTGATGGTTTAATATACATGGGACATGTTCCCAGGTGAACAGTATAAGTGAGGATTATGTTTTCCCCTGATGGTTTAATACACACGGGACATGTTACCAGGTGAACAGTATAAGTGAGGAGAGTGTGTTCCCCTGATGGTTTAATATACACGGGACTTGTTACCAGGTGAACAGTATAAGTGAGGAGAGTGTGTTCCCCTGATGGTTTAATACACACGGGACATGTTACCAGCTGAACAGTATAAGTGAAGAGAGTGTGTTCCCCTGATGGTTTAAATTACATGGGACATGTTACCAGGTGAACAGTATAAGTGAGGAGAGGGTCTTCCCCTGATGGTTTAATATACACAGGACATGTTCCCAGTTGAACAGTATAAGTGAGGAGAGTGTGTTCCCCTGATGGTTTAATATACACAGGACATGTTCCCAGTTGAACAGTATAAGTGAGGAGAGGGTCTTCCCCTGATGGTTTAATATACACAGGACATGTTCCCAGTTGAACAGTATAAGTGAGGAGAGGGTCTTCCCCTGATGGTTTAATATACACAGGACATGTTCCCAGTTGAAGAGTATAAGTGAGGAGAGTGTGTTCCCCTGATGGTTTAATATACACGGGACATGTTAGCAGGTGAACAGTAAAAGTGAGGATTATGTTTTCCCCTGATGGTTTAATATACATGGGACATGTTCCCAGGTGAACAGTATAAGTGAGGATTATGTTTTCCCCTGATGGTTTAATACACACAGGACATGTTACCAGGTGAACAGTATAAGTGAGGAGAGTGTGTTCCCCTGATGGTTTAATATACACGGGACTTGTTACCAGGTGAACAGTATAAGTGAGGAGAGTGTGTTCCCCTGATGGTTTAATATACACGGGACATGTTCCCAGGTGAACAGTATAAGTGAGGAGATTGTGTTCCCCTGATCGTTTAGTACACACGTGACATGTTGCCAGGTGAACAGTATAAGTGAGGAGAGATTGTTACCCTGATGGTTTAATACGCACGGGACATGTCACCAGGTTAACAGTATAAGTGAGGAGAGTGTATTCCCCTGATTGTTTAACACGCACGGGACATGTTACCAGGTGAACAGTATAAGTGAGGGGAGTGTGTTCCCCTGTTGGTTTAATATACACAGGACATGATACCAGGTGAACAGTATAAGAGAGGAGAGTGAGTTCCCCTGATTTTTTAATATACCCGGGACATGTCACCAGGTGATCAGTATAAGTGAGGAGAGTGTGTTCCGCTGATGGTTTAATATACACGGGACATGTTACCAGGTGAACAGTATAAGTGAGGATTATGTGTTCCCCTGATGGTTTAATATACACGGGACATGTTACCAGGCGAACAGTAGAAGTGAGGAGAGTGTGTTCCCCTGATGGTTTAATACACACGGGACATGTTACCAGGTGAACAGTATAAGTGAGGAGAGTGAGTTCCCCTGATTGTTTAATACACACGGGACATGTAACCAAGTGAACAGTATAAGTGAGGAGAGTGTGTTCCCCTGATGGTTTAACACGCACGGGACATGTTACCAGGTGAACAGTATAAGTGAGGAGAGTGTGTTCCCCTGATGGTTTAATATACACGGGACATGTTCCCAGGTGAACAGTATAAGTGAGGAGAGTGCTTTCCCCTGATGGTTTAATATACACGGGACATGTTTCCAGGTGAACAGTATAAATTAGGAGAGTGTGTTCCCCTGATCGTTTAGTATACACGGGACATGTTACCAGATGAACAGTATAAGTGAGGAGAGTGTGTTCCCCTGATTGATTAACACGCACGGGACATGTTACCAGGTGAACTGTATAAGTGAGGATTATGTTTTCCCCTGATGGTTTAATATACACGGGACATGTTACCAGATGAACAGTATAAGTGAGGAGAGTGTGTTCCCCTGATGGTTTAATACACACGGGACATGTTACCAGCTGAACAGTATAAGTGAAGAGAGTGTGTTCCCCTGATGGTTTAAATTACATGGGACATGTTACCAGGTGAACAGTATAAGTGAGGAGAGGGTCTTCCCCTGATGGTTTAATATACACAGGACATGTTCCCAGTTGAACAGTATAAGTGAGGAGAGTGTGTTCCCCTGATGGTTTAATATACACAGGACATGTTCCCAGTTGAACAGTATAAGTGAGGAGAGGGTCTTCCCCTGATGGTTTAATATACACAGGACATGTTCCCAGTTGAACAGTATAAGTGAGGAGAGGGTCTTCCCCTGATGGTTTAATATACACAGGACATGTTCCCAGTTGAAGAGTATAAGTGAGGAGAGTGTGTTCCCCTGATGGTTTAATATACACGGGACATGTTAGCAGGTGAACAGTATAAGTGAGGATTATGTTTTCCCCTGATGGTTTAATATACATGGGACATGTTCCCAGGTGAACAGTATAAGTGAGGATTATGTTTTCCCCTGATGGTTTAATACACACGGGACATGTTACCAGGTGAACAGTATAAGTGAGGAGAGTGTGTTCCCCTGATGGTTTAATATACACGGGACTTGTTACCAGGTGAACAGTATAAGTGAGGAGAGTGTGTACCCCTGATGGTTTAATATACACGGGACATGTTCCCAGGTGAACAGTATAAGTGATGAGATTGTGTTCCCCTGATCGTTTAGTACACACGTGACATGTTGCCAGGTGAACAGTATAAGTGAGGAGAGATTGTTACCCTGATGGTTTAATACGCACGGGACATGTCACCAGGTTAACAGTATAAGTGAGGAGAGTGTATTCCCCTGATTGTTTAACACGCACGGGACATGTTACCAGGTGAACAGTATAAGTGAGGGGAGTGTGTTCCCCTGTTGGTTTAATATACACAGGACATGATACCAAGTGAACAGTATAAGAGAGGAGAGTGAGTTCCCCTGATTTTTTAATATACCCGGGACATGTCACCAGGTGATCAGTATAAGTGAGGAGAGTGTGTTCCGCTGATGGTTTAATATACACGGGACATGTTACCAGGTGAACAGTATAAGTGAGGATTATGTGTTCCCCTGATGGTTTAATATACACGGGACATGTTACCAGGCGAACAGTAGAAGTGAGGAGAGTGTGTTCCCCTGATGGTTTAATACACACGGGACATGTTACCAGGTGAACAGTATAAGTGAGGAGAGTGAGTTCCCCTGATTGTTTAATACACACGGGACATGTAACCAAGTGAACAGTATAAGTGAGGAGAGTGTGTTCCCCTGATGGTTTAACACGCACGGGACATGTTACCAGGTGAACAGTATAAGTGAGGAGAGTGTGTTCCCCTGATGGTTTAATATACACGGGACATGTAACCAAATGAACAGTATAAGTGAGGAGAGTGTGTTCCCCTGATGGTTTAAACCGCACGGGACATGTTACCAGGTGAACAGTATAAGTGAGGAGAGTGTGTTCCCCTGATGGTTTAATATACACACGACATGATACCAGGTGAACAGTATAAGTGAGGGGAGTGAATTCCCCTGATGGTTTAATATACACGGGACATGTAACCAAATGAACAGTATAAGTGAGGAGAGTGTGTTCCCCTGATGGTTTAACATGCACGGGACATGTTACCAGATGAACAGTATAAGTGAGGAGAGTGTGTTCCCCTGATGGTTTAATATACACACGACATGATACCAGGTGAACAGTATAAGTGAGGGGAGTGAATTCCCCTGATGGTTTAACACGCACGGGACATGTTACCAGGTGAACAGTATAAGTGAGGAGAGTGTGTTCCCCTGATGGTTTAATATGCACGGGACATGTTTCCAGGTGAACAGTATAAGTGAGGAGAGTGTGTTCCCCTGATGGTTTAACACGCACGGGACATGTTACCAGGTGAACAGTATAAGTGAGGAGAGTGTGTTCCCCTGATGGTTTAATATACACAGGACATGTTACCAGGTGAACAGTATAAGTGAGGAGAGTGTGTTGCCCTGATGGTTTAATACACAAGGGACATGTCACCAGGTGAACAGGATAAGTGAGGAGAATGTGTTCCCCTGATGGTTTAATATTCACTGGACATGTTACCAGATGAACAGTCTAAGTGAGGAGAGCGTGTTCCCCTGATGGTTTAATATGCACGGGACATGTTACCAGCTGAACAGTATAAGTGAGGAGAGTGTGTTCCCCTGATGGTTTAATACGCACGGGACATTTCACCAAGTGAACTGTATAAGTGAGGAGAGTGTGTTCCCCTGATGATTTAATGCACACAGGACATGTTACCAGGTGAACAGTACAAGTGAGGAGAGTGCGTTCCCCTGATGTTTTAACACGCACGGGACATGTTACCAGGTGAACAGTATAAGTGAGGAGAGTGTGTTCCCCTGATTGTTTATTACACACGGGACATGTCACCTGGTGAACAGTATAAGTGAGGAGAATGTGTTCCCCTGATGGTTTAATATACACGGGACATGTAACCAAATGAACAGTATAAGTGAGGAGAGTGTGTTCCCCTGATGGTTTAACACGCACGGGACATGTTACCAGGTGAACAGTATAAGTGAGGAGAGTGTGTTCCCCTGATGGTTTAATATACACGGGACATGATACCAGGTGAACAGTATAAGTGAGGGGAGTGAATTCCCCTGATTGTTTAATACACACGGGACATGTTACCAGGTGAACAGTATAAGTGAGGAGAATGTGTTCCCCTGATGGTTTAATATTCACTGGACATGTTACCAGATGAACAGTCTAAGTGAGGAGAGCTTGTTCCCCTGATGGTTTAATATGCACGGGACATGTTACCAGCTGAACAGTATAAGTGAGGAGAGTGTGTTCCCTTGATGATTTAATGCACACAGGACATGTTACCAGGTGAACAGTATAAGTGAGGAGAGTGTGTTCCCCTGATGTTTTAACACGCACGGGACATGTTACCAGGTAAACAGTATAAGTGAGGAGAGTGTGTTCCCCTGATTGTTTATTACACACGGGACATGTCACCTGGTGAACAGTATAAGTGAGGAGAGTGTGTTCCCCTGATGGTTTAATATACACGGGACATGTTACCAGGTGAACGGTATAAGCGAGGAGACTGTATTCCCCTGATGGTTTAATATACACGGGACATGTTAGCAGGTGAACAGTACAAGTGAGGAGAGTGTGTTCCCCTGATTGTTTAATACTCACGATACATGTTACCAGGTGAACAGTATAAGTGAGGAGAGTGTGATCCAATGATTGTTTAATACTGACGGGATTTGTCACCAGGTGAAGAGTAGAAGTGAGGAGAGTGTGTTCCCCTGATGGTTTAATATACGCGGGACATGTTACCAGGTGAACAGTATAAGTGAGGAGAGTGTGTTCCCCTGATTGTTTTATGCACACGGGACATGTTACCAGGTGAACAGTATAATTGAGGAGAGTGTGTTCCCCTGATGGTTTAATATACATGGGACATGTTACCAGGTGAACAGTATAAGTGAGGAAACTTTGTTCCCCTGATGGTTTAATATACATGGGACATGTTACCAGGTGAACAGTATAAGTGAGGAGAGTGTGTTCCCCTGATTGTTTAATACACACGGGACATGTTACCAGGTGAACAGTTTAAGTGAAGAGAGAGTGTTCCCCTGATTGTTTAATACACACGGGACATGTTACCAGGTGAACAGTATAAGTGAGGAGAGTGTGTTCCCCTGATGGTTTAATATACATCGGACATGTTACCAGGTGACTGTATAAGTGAATAGAGTGTGTTCCCCTGATGGTTTAATACACACGGGACATGTTACCAGGTGAACATTATAAGTGAGGAGAGTGTGTTCCCCTGATTGTTTAATACGCAGGGGACATGTTACCAGGTGAACAGTATAAGTGAGGAGAGTGTGTTCCCCTGATTGTTTAATACACACGGGACATGTTACCAGGTGAACAGAATAGTGAGGAGAGTGTGTTCCCCTGATTGTTTAATACACACGGGACATGTTACCAGGTGAACAGTATAAGTGAGGAGAGTGTGTTCCCCTGATTGTTTAATACGCACGGGACATGTTACCAGGTGAACAGTATAAGTGAGGAGAGTGTGTTCCCCTGATTGTTTAATACACACGGGACATGTTACCAGGTGAACAGAATAGTGAGGAGAGTGTGTTCCCCTGATTGTTTAATACACACGGGACATGTTACCAGGTGAACAGTATAAGTGAGGAGAGTGTGTTCCCCTGATTGTTTAATACGCACGGGACATGTTACCAGGTGAACAGTATAAGTGAGGAGAGTGTGTTCCCCTGATTGTTTAATACACACGGGACATGTTACCAGGTGAACAGTATATGTGAGGAGAGTGTGTTCCCCTGTTTGTTTAATACACACGGGACATGTTACCAGGTGAACAGTATAAGTGAGGAGAGTGTGTTCCACTGATTGTTTAATACGCACGGGACATGTTACCAGGTGAACAGGATAAGTGAGGAGAGTGATTTCCCCTGATTGTTTAATGCACACAGGACATGTTACCAGTTAAACAGCATAAGTGACTAGAGTGTGTTCCCCTGATTGTTTAATGCACACAGGACATGTTACCAGGTAAACAGCATAAGTGAGGAGAGTGTGTTCCGCTGATGGTTTAATACGCACGGGACATTTCACCAAGTGAACTGTATAAGTGAGGAGAGTGTGTTCCCCTGATTGTTTAATGCACACAGGACATGTTACCAGGTAAACAGCATAAGTGAGGAGAGTGTGTTCCCCTGAAGGTTTAATACGCATGGGACATTTCACCAAGTGAACTGTATAAGTGAGGAGAGTGTGTTCCCCTGATGATTTAATGCACACAGGACATGTTGCCAGGTGAACAGTATAAGTGAGGAAAGTGTGTTCCCCTGATGGTTTAACACGCACGGGACATGTTACCAGGTGAACAGTATAAGTGAGGAGAGTGTGTTCCCCTGATGTTTTAACACGCACGGGACATGTTACCAGGTGAACAGTATAAGTGAGGAGAGTGTGTTCCCCTGATGGTTTAATATACACGGGACATGTTACCAGGTGAACCGTATAAGCGAGGAGACTGTATTCCCCTGATGGTTTAATATACACGGGACATGTTAGCAGGTGAACAGTATAAGTGAGGAGAATGTGTTCCCCTGATGGTTTAATATACACAGGACATGTTACCAGGTGAACAGTATAAGTGAGGAGAATGTGTTCCCCTGATTGTTTAATACTCACGGGACATGTTACCAGGTGAACAGTATAAGTGAGGAGAGTGTGATCCAATGATTGTTTAATACTGATGGGATTTGTCACCAGGTGAAGAGTAGAAGTGAGGAGAGTGTGTTCCCCTGATGGTTTAATATACGCGGGACATGTTACCAGGTGAACAGTATAAGTGAGGAGAGTGTGTTCCCCTGATTGTTTAATACACACGGGACATGTTACCAGGTGAACAGTATAAGTGAGGAGAGTGTGTTCCCCTGATTGTTTAATACGCACGGGACATGTTACCAGGTGAACAGTATAAGTGAGGAGAGTGTGTTCCCCTGATTGTTTAATACACACGGGACATGTTACCAGGTGAACAGTATATGTGAGGAGAGTGTGTTCCCCTGTTTGTTTAATACACACGGGACATGTTACCAGGTGAACAGTATAAGTGAGGAGAGTGTGTTCCACTGATTGTTTAATACGCACGGGACATGTTACCAGGTGAACAGGATAAGTGAGGAGAGTGATTTCCCCTGATTGTTTAATGCACACAGGACATGTTACCAGTTAAACAGCATAAGTGACTAGAGTGTGTTCCCCTGATTGTTTAATGCACACAGGACATGTTACCAGGTAAACAGCATAAGTGAGGAGAGTGTGTTCCGCTGATGGTTTAATACGCACGGGACATTTCACCAAGTGAACTGTATAAGTGAGGAGAGTGTGTTCCCCTGATTGTTTAATGCACACAGGACATGTTACCAGGTAAACAGCATAAGTGAGGAGAGTGTGTTCCCCTGAAGGTTTAATACGCATGGGACATTTCACCAAGTGAACTGTATAAGTGAGGAGAGTGTGTTCCCCTGATGATTTAATGCACACAGGACATGTTGCCAGGTGAACAGTATAAGTGAGGAAAGTGTGTTCCCCTGATGGTTTAACACGCACGGGACATGTTACCAGGTGAACAGTATAAGTGAGGAGAGTGTGTTCCCCTGATGTTTTAACACGCACGGGACATGTTACCAGGTGAACAGTATAAGTGAGGAGAGTGTGTTCCCCTGATGGTTTAATATACACGGGACATGTTACCAGGTGAACCGTATAAGCGAGGAGACTGTATTCCCCTGATGGTTTAATATACACGGGACATGTTAGCAGGTGAACAGTATAAGTGAGGAGAATGTGTTCCCCTGATGGTTTAATATACACAGGACATGTTACCAGGTGAACAGTATAAGTGAGGAGAATGTGTTCCCCTGATTGTTTAATACTCACGGGACATGTTACCAGGTGAACAGTATAAGTGAGGAGAGTGTGATCCAATGATTGTTTAATACTGATGGGATTTGTCACCAGGTGAAGAGTAGAAGTGAGGAGAGTGTGTTCCCCTGATGGTTTAATATACGCGGGACATGTTACCAGGTGAACAGTATAAGTGAGGAGAGTGTGTTCCCCTGATTGTTTTATACACACGGGACATGTTACCAGGTGAACAGTATAAGTGAGGAGACTTTGTTCCCCTGATGGTTTAATATACATGGGACATGTTACCAGGTGAACAGTATAAGTGAAGAGAGAGTGTTCCCCTGATTGTTTAATACCCACGGGACATGTTACCAGGTGAACAGTATAAGTGAGGAGAGTGTGTTCCCCTGATGGTTTAATATACATGGGACATGTGACCAGGTGAACAGTATAAGTGAGGAGAGTGTGTTCCCCTGATGGTTTAATACACACGGGATATGTTACCAGGTGAACAGTATAAGTGAGGAGAGTGTGTTCCCCTGATTGTTTAATACACACGGGACATGTCACCTGGTGAACAGTATAAGTGAGGAGAGTGTGTTCCCCTGATGGTTTAATATACACGGGACATATTACCAGGTGAACAGTATAAGTGAGGAGAGTGTGTTCCCCTGATTGTTTAATACATACGGGACATGTCACCAGGTGAACAGTATAAGTGAGGAGAGTGTTTTCCCCTGATTGTTTAATACTCACGGGACATGTTGCCAGGTGAACAGTATAAGTGAGGACAGTGTGTTCCCCTGATGGTTTAACACGCACGGGACATGTTACCAGGTGAACAGTATAAGTGAGGAGAGTGTGTTCCCCTGATTGTTTAATACTCACGGGACATGTTACCAGGTGAACAGTATAAGTGAGGA
This sequence comes from Heterodontus francisci, assembly GCF_036365525.1. Lineage (NCBI taxonomy): Eukaryota > Metazoa > Chordata > Chondrichthyes > Heterodontiformes > Heterodontidae > Heterodontus > Heterodontus francisci. The sequence continues at coordinate 800,380 of NW_027142236.1, forward strand.
GAGTGTGTTCCATTGATGGTTTAATGCACACGGGACATGTTACCAGGTGAACAGTATAAGTGAGGAGAGTGCTTTCCCCTGATGGTTTAATATTCACGGGACATGTTGCCAGGTGAACAGTATAAGTGAGGAAAGTGTGTTCCCCTGATGGTTTAACACGCACGGGACATGTTACCAGGTGAACTGTATAAGTGAGGAGCGTGTGTTCCCCTGATGATTTAATGCACACAGGACATGTTACCAGGTGAACAGTATAAGTGAGGAGAGTGTGTTCCCCTGATGTTTTAACACGCACGGGACATGTTACCAGGTGAACAGTATAAGTGAGGAGAGTGTGTTCCCCTGATGGTTTAATATACACGGGACATGTTACCAGGTGAACCGTATAAGCGAGGAGACTGTATTCCCCTGATGGTTTAATATACACGGGACATGTTAGCAGGTGAACAGTATAAGTGAGGAGAATGTGTTCCCCTGATGGTTTAATATACACAGGACATGTTACCAGGTGAACAGTATAAGTGAGGAGAGTGTGTTCCCCTGATTGTTTAAAACTCACGGGACATGTTACCAGGTGAACAGTATAAGTGAGGAGAGTGTGTTCCATTGATGGTTTAATGCACACGGGACATGTTACCAGGTGAACAGTATAAGTGAGGAGAGTGCTTTCCCCTGATGGTTTAATATTCACGGGACATGTTGCCAGGTGAACAGTATAAGTGAGGAAAGTGTGTTCCCCTGATGGTTTAACACGCACGGGACATGTTACCAGGTGAACAGTATAAATGAGGAGAGTGTGTTCCCCTGATTGTTTAATACACTCGGGACATGTCACCTGGTGAACAGTATAAGTGAGGAGAGTGTGTTCCCCTGATGGTTTAATATACACGGGACATGTCACCAGGTGAACAGTATAAGTGCGGAGAGTGTGTTCCCCTGATTGTTTAATACACACGGGACATGTCACCAGGTGAACAGGATAAGTGAGGAGAGTGTGTTCCCCTGATGGTTTAATATTCACTGGACATGTTACCAGATGAACAGTCTAAGTGAGGAGAGCGTGTTCCCCTGATGGTTTAATATGCACGGGACATGTTACCAGCTGAACAGTATAAGTGAGGAGAGTGTGTTCCCCTGATGGTTTAATACGCACGGGACATTTCACCAAGTGAACTGTATAAGTGAGCAGCTTGTGTTCCCCTGATGATTTAATGCACACAGGACATGTTACCAGGTGAACAGTATAAGTGAGGAGAGTGTGTTCCCCTGATGTTTTAACACGCACGGGACATGTTACCAGGTGAACAGTATAAGTGAGGAGAGTGTGTTCCCCTGATGGTTTAATATACACGGGACATGTTACCAGGTGAACCGTATAAGCGAGGAGACTGTATTCCCCTGATGGTTTAATATACACGGGACATGTTAGCAGGTGAACAGTATAAGTGAGGAGAATGTGTTCCCCTGATGGTTTAATATACACAGGACATGTTACCAGGTGAACAGTATAAGTGAGGAGAGTGTGTTCCCCTGATTGTTTAATACGCACGGGACAGGTTACCAGGTGAACAGTATAAGTGAGGAGCGTGTGTTCCCCTGATTGTTTAATACGCACGGGACATGTTACCAGGTGAACAGTATAAGTGAGGAGAGTGTGTTCCCCTGATTGTTTAATACGCACGGGACAGGTTACCAGGTGAACAGTATAAGTGAGGAGCGTGTGTTCCCCTGATTGTTTAATACGCACGGGACATGTTACCAGGTGAACAGGATAAGTGAGGAGAGTGAGTTCCCCTGATGGTTTAATACAAACAGGACATGTCAACAGGTGAACAGTATAAGTGAGGAGAGTGTGTTCTCCTGATTGTTTAATACGCACGGGTCATGTTACCAGGTGAACAGTATAAGTGAGGAGAGTGTGTTCCCCTGATGGTTTAATATACATGGGACATGTGACCAGGTGAACAGTATAAGTGAGGAGAGTGTGTTCCCCTGATGGTTTAATACACACGGGATATGTTACCAGGTGAACAGTATAAGTGAGGAGAGTGTGTTCCCCTGATTGTTTAATACGCACGGGACATGTTACCAGGTGAACAGTATAAGTGAGGAGAGTGTGTTCCCCTGATTGTTTAATACACACGGGACATGTCACCTGGTGAACAGTATAAGTGAGGAGAGTGTGTTCCCCTGATGGTTTAATATACACGGGACATATTGCCAGGTGAACAGTATAAGTGAGGAGAGTGTGTTCCCCTGATTGTTTAATACATACGGGACATGTCACCAGGTGAACAGTATAAGTGAGGAGAGTGTTTTCCCCTGATTGTTTAATACTCACGGGACATGTTGCCAGGTGAACAGTATAAGTGAGGACAGTGTGTTCCCCTGATGGTTTAACACGCACGGGACATGTTACCAGGTGAACAGTATAAGTGAGGAGAGTGTGTTCCCCTGATTGTTTAATACTCACGGGACATGTTACCAGGTGAACAGTATAAGTGAGGAGAGTGTGTTCCATTGATGGTTTAATGCACACGGGACATGTTACCAGGTGAACAGTATAAGTGAGGAGAGTGCTTTCCCCTGATGGTTTAATATTCACGGGACATGTTGCCAGGTGAACAGTATAAGTGAGGAAAGTGTGTTCCCCTGATGGTTTAACACGCACGGGACATGTTACCAGGTGAACAGTATAAGTGAGGAGAGTGTGTTCCCCTGATTGTTTAATACACTCGGGACATGTCACCTGGTGAACAGTATAAGTGAGGAGAGTGTGTTCCCCTGATGGTTTAATATACACGGGACATGTCACCAGGTGAACAGTATAAGTGCGGAGAGTGTGTTCCCCTGATTGTTTAATACACACGGGACATGTCACCAGGTGAACAGGATAAGTGAGGAGAGTGTGTTCCCCTGATGGTTTAATATTCACTGGACATGTTACCAGATGAACAGTCTAAGTGAGGAGAGCGTGTTCCCCTGATGGTTTAATATGCACGGGACATGTTACCAGCTGAACAGTATAAGTGAGGAGAGTGTGTTCCCCTGATTGTTTAATACTCACGGGACATGTTACCAGGTGAACCGTATAAGCGAGGAGACTGTATTCCCCTGATGGTTTAATATACACGGGACATGTTAGCAGGTGAACAGTATAAGTGAGGAGAATGTGTTCCCCTGATGGTTTAATATACACAGGACATGTTACCAGGTGAACAGTATAAGTGAGGAGAGTGTGTTCCCCTGATTGTTTAATACTCACGGGACATGTTACCAGGTGAACAGTATAAGTGAGGAGAGTGTGATCCAATGATTGTTTAATACTGATGGGATTTGTCACCAGGTGAAGAGTAGAAGTGAGGAGAGTCTGTTCCCCTGATGGTTTAATATACGCGGGACATGTTACCAGGTGAACAGTATAAGTGAGGAGAGTGTGTTCCCCTGATTGTTTTATACACACGGGACATGTTACCAGGTGAACAGTATAAGTGAGGAGACTTTGTTCCCCTGATGGTTTAATATACATGGGACATGTTACCAGGTGAACAGTATAAGTGAAGAGAGAGTGTTCCCCTGATTGTTTAATACACACGGGACATGTTACCAGGTGAACAGTATAAGTGAGGAGAGTGTGTTCCCCTGATGGTTTAATATACATGGGACATGTTACCAGGTGAACAGTATAAGTGAGGAGAGTGTGTTCCCCTGATGGTTTAATACACACGGGACATGTTACCAGGTGAACAGTATAAGTGAGGAGAGTGTGTTCCCCTGATTGTTTAATACGCACGGGACATGTTACCAGGTGAACAGTATAAGTGAGGAGAGTGTGTTCCCCTGATTGTTTAATACACACGGGACATGTTACCAGGTGAACAGAATAGTGAGGAGAGTGTGTTCCCCTGATTGTTTAATACACACGGGACATGTTAGCAGGTGAACAGTATAAGTGAGGAGAATGTGTTCCCCTGATGGTTTAATATACACAGGACATGTTACCAGGTGAACAGTATAAGTGAGGAGAGTGTGTTCCCCTGATTGTTTAATACTCACGGGACATGTTACCAGGTGAACAGTATAAGTGAGGAGAGTGTGATCCAATGATTGTTTAATACTGATGGGATTTGTCACCAGGTGAAGAGTAGAAGTGAGGAGAGTCTGTTCCCCTGATGGTTTAATATACGCGGGACATGTTACCAGGTGAACAGTATAAGTGAGGAGAGTGTGTTCCCCTGATTGTTTTATACACACGGGACATGTTACCAGGTGAACAGTATAAGTGAGGAGACTTTGTTCCCCTGATGGTTTAATATACATGGGACATGTTACCAGGTGAACAGTATAAGTGAAGAGAGAGTGTTCCCCTGATTGTTTAATACACACGGGACATGTTACCAGGTGAACAGTATAAGTGAGGAGAGTGTGTTCCCCTGATGGTTTAATATACATGGGACATGTTACCAGGTGAACAGTATAAGTGAGGAGAGTGTGTTCCCCTGATGGTTTAATACACACGGGACATGTTACCAGGTGAACAGTATAAGTGAGGAGAGTGTGTTCCCCTGATTGTTTAATACGCACGGGACATGTTACCAGGTGAACAGTATAAGTGAGGAGAGTGTGTTCCCCTGATTGTTTAATACACACGGGACATGTTACCAGGTGAACAGAATAGTGAGGAGAGTGTGTTCCCCTGATTGTTTAATACACACGGGACATGTTACCAGGTGAACAGTATAAGTGAGGAGAGTGTGTTCCCCTGATTGTTTAATACGCACGGGACAGGTTACCAGGTGAACAGTATAAGTGAGGAGCGTGTGTTCCCCTGATTGTTTAATACGCACGGGACATGTTACCAGGTGAACAGGATAAGTGAGGAGAGTGAGTTCCCCTGATGGTTTAATACAAACAGGACATGTCAACAGGTGAACAGTATAAGTGAGGAGAGTGTGTTCTCCTGATTGTTTAATACGCACGGGTCATGTTACCAGGTGAACAGTATAAGTGAGGAGAGTGTGTTCCCCTTATAGTTTAATACTGACGGGACATGTCACCAGGTGAACAGTGTAAGTGAGGAGAGTGTGTTCCCCTTATAGTTTAATACTGACGGGACATGTCACCAGATGAACAGTATAAGTGAGGAGAGTGAGTTCCCCTGATTGTTTAATGCACACAGGAAATGTTACCAGGTAAACAGCATAAGTGAGGAGAGTGTGTTCCCCTGATTGTTTAATGCACACGGGACATGTTACCAGGTGAACAGTATAAGTGAGGAGAGTGTGTTCCCCTGATTGTTTAATACACACGGGACATGTTACCAGGTGAACAGTATAAGTGAGGAGAGTGTGTTCCCCTGATTGTTTAATACGCACGGGACATGTTACCAGGTGAACAGTATAAGTGAGGAGAGTGTGTTCCCCTGATTGTTTAATACACACGGGACATGTTACCAGGTGAACAGTATAAGTGAGGAGAGTGTGTTCCCCTGATTGTTTAATACGCACGGGACATGTTACCAGGTGAACAGTATATGTGAGGAGAGTGTGTTCCCCTGTTTGTTTAATACACACGGGACATGTTACCAGGTGAACAGTATAAGTGAGGAGAGTGTGTTCCACTGATTGTTTAATACGCACGGGACATGTTACCAGGTGAACAGGATAAGTGAGGAGAGTGAGTTCCCCTGATTGTTTAATGCACACAGGACATGTTACCAGGTAAACAGCATAAGTGAGGAGAGTGTGTTCCCCTGATTGTTTAATGCACACAGGACATGCTACCAGGTAAACAGCATAAGTGAGGAGAGTGTGTTCCGCTGATGGTTTAATACGCACGGGACATTTCACCAAGTGAACTGTATAAGTGAGGAGAGTGTGTTCCCCTGATTGTTTAATGCACACAGGACATGTTACCAGGTAAACAGCATAAGTGAGGAGAGTGTGTTCCCCTGAAGGTTTAATACGCATGGGACATTTCACCAAGTGAACTGTATAAGTGAGGAGAGTGTGTTCCCCTGATGATTTAATGCACACAGGATATGTTGCCAGGTGAACAGTATAAGTGAGGAAAGTGTGTTCCCCTGATGGTTTAACACGCACGGGACATGTTACCAGGTGAACAGTATAAGTGAGGAGAGTGTGTTCCCTTGATGTTTTAACACGCACGGGACATGTTACCAGGTGAACAGTATAAGTGAGGAGAGTGTGTTCCCCTGATGGTTTAATATACACGGGACATGTTACCAGGTGAACCGTATAAGCGAGGAGACTGTATTCCCCTGATGGTTTAATATACACGGGACATGTTAGCAGGTGAACAGTATAAGTGAGGAGAATGTGTTCCCCTGATGGTTTAATATACACAGGACATGTTACCAGGTGAACAGTATAAGTGAGGAGAGTGTGTTCCCCTGATTGTTTAATACTCACGGGACATGTTACCAGGTGAACAGTATAAGTGAGGAGAGTGTGATCCAATGATTGTTTAATACTGATGGGATTTGTCACCAGGTGAAGAGTAGAAGTGAGGAGAGTGTGTTCCCCTGATGGATTAATATACGCGGGACATGTTACCAGGTGAACAGTATAAGTGAGGAGAGTGTGTTCCCCTGATTGTTTTATACACACGGGACATGTTACCAGGTGAACAGTATAAGTGAGGAGACTTTGTTCCCCTGATGGTTTAATATACATGGGACATGTTACCAGGTGAACAGTATAAGTGAAGAGAGAGTGTTCCCCTGATTGTTTAATACACACGGGACATGTTACCAGGTGAACTGTATAAGTGAGGAGAGTGTGTTCCCCTGATGGTTTAATATACATGGGACATGTGACCAGGTGAACAGTATAAGTGAGGAGAGTGTGTTCCCCTGATTGTTTAATACACACGGGATATGTTACCAGGTGAACAGTATAAGTGAGGAGAGTGTGTTCCCCTGATTGTTTAATACGCACGGGACATGTTACCAGGTGAACAGTATAAGTGAGGAGAGTGTGTTCCCCTGATTGTTTAATACACACGGGACATGTCACCTGGTGAACAGTATAAGTGAGGAGAGTGTGTTCCCCTGATGGTTTAATATACACGGGACATATTACCAGGTGAACAGTATAAGTGAGGAGAGTGTGTTCCCCTGATTGTTTTATACATACGGGACATGTCACCAGGTGAACAGTATAAGTGAGGAGAGTGTTTTCCCCTGATTGTTTAATACTCACGGGACATGTTGCCAGGTGAACAGTATAAGTGAGGACCGTGTGTTCCCCTGATGGTTTAACACGCACGGGACATGTTACCAGGTGAACAGTATAAGTGAGGAGAGTGTGTTCCCCTGATTGTTTAATACTCACGGGACATGTTACCAGGTGAACAGTATAAGTGAGGAGAGTGTGTTCCATTGATGGTTTAATGCACACGGGACATGTTACCAGGTGAACAGTATAAGTGAGGAGAGTGCTTTCCCCTGATGGTTTAATATTCACGGGACATGTTGCCAGGTGAACAGTATAAGTGAGGAAAGTGTGTTCCCCTGATGGTTTAACACGCACGGGACATGTTACCAGGTGAACAGTATAAGTGAGGAGAGTGTGTTCCCCTGATTGTTTAATACACTCGGGACATGTCACCTGGTGAACAGTATAAGTGAGGAGAGTGTGTTCCCCTGATGGTTTAATATACACGGGACATGTCACCAGGTGAACAGTATAAGTGCGGAGAGTGTGTTCCCCTGATTGTTTAATACACACGGGACATGTCACCAGGTGAACAGGATAAGTGAGGAGAGTGTGTTCCCCTGATGGTTTAATATTCACTGGACATGTTACCAGATGAACAGTCTAAGTGAGGAGAGCGTGTTCCCCTGATGGTTTAATATGCACGGGACATGTTACCAGCTGAACAGTATAAGTGAGGAGAGTGTGTTCCCCTTATTGTTTAATACTCACGGGACATGTTACCAGGTGAACCGTATAAGCGAGGAGACTGTATTCCCCTGATGGTTTAATATACACGGGACATGTTAGCAGGTGAACAGTATAAGTGAGGAGAATGTGTTCCCCTGATGGTTTAATATACTCAGGACATGTTACCAGGTGAACAGTATAAGTGAGGAGAGTGTGTTCCCCTGATTGTTTAATACTCACGGGACACGTTACCAGGTGAACAGTATAAGTGAGGAGAGTGTGATCCAATGATTGTTTAATACTGATGGGATTTGTCACCAGGTGAAGAGTAGAAGTGAGGAGAGTCTGTTCCCCTGATGGTTTAATATACGCGGGACATGTCACCAGGTGAACAGTATAAGTGAGGAGACTTTGTTCCCCTGATGGTTTAATATACATGGGACATGTTACCAGGTGAACAGTATAAGTGAAGAGAGAGTGTTCCCCTGATTGTTTAATACACACGGGACATGTTACCAGGTGAACAGTATAAGTGAGGAGAGTGTGTTCCCCTGATGGTTTAATATACATGGGACATGTTACCAGGTGAACAGTATAAGTGAGGAGAGTGTGTTCCCCTGATGGTTTAATACACACGGGACATGTTACCAGGTGAACAGTATAAGTGAGGAGAGTGTGTTCCCCTGATTGTTTAATACGCACGGGACATGTTACCAGGTGAACAGTATAAGTGAGGAGAGTGTGTTCCCCTGATGGTTTAATATACACGGGACATGTCACCAGGTGAACAGAATAGTGAGGAGAGTGTGTTCCCCTGATTGTTTAATACACACGGGACATGTTACCAGGTGAACAGTATAAGTGAGGAGAGTGTGTTCCCCTGATTGTTTAATACGCACGGGACATGTTACCAGGTGAACAGTATAAGTGAGGAGAGTGTGTTCCCCTGATGGTTTAATATACACGGGACATGTCACCAGGTGAACAGAATAGTGAGGAGAGTGTGTTCCCCTGATTGTTTAATACACACGGGACATGTTACCAGGTGAACAGAATAGTGAGGAGAGTGTGTTCCCCTGATTGTTTAATACACACGGGACATGTTACCAGGTGAACAGTATAAGTGAGGAGAGTGTGTTCCCCTGATTGTTTAATACGCACGGGACAGGTTACCAGGTGAACAGTATAAGTGAGGAGCGTGTGTTCCCCTGATTGTTTAATACGCACGGGACATGTTACCAGGTGAACAGGATAAGTGAGGAGAGTGAGTTCCCCTGATGGTTTAATACAAACAGGACATGTCAACAGGTGAACAGTATAAGTGAGGAGAGTGTGTTCTCCTGATTGTTTAATACGCACGGGTCATGTTACCAGGTGAACAGTATAAGTGAGGAGAGTGAGTTCCCCTGATTGTTTAATGCACACAGGAAATGTTACCAGGTAAACAGCATAAGTGAGGAGAGTGTGTTCCCCTGATTGTTTAATGCACACAGGACATGTTACCAGGTAAACAGCATAAGTGAGGAGAGTGTGTTCCCCTGATGGTTTAATACGCATGGGACATGTTACCAGGTGAACAGTATAAGTGAGGAGAGTGTGTTCCCCTGATGGTTTAATGCACACGGGACATGTTACCAGGTGAACAGTATAAGTGAGGAGAGAGTGTTCCATTGATGGTTTAATGCACACGGGACATGTTACCAGGTGAACAGTATAAGTGAGGAGAGTGCTTTCCCCTGATGGTTTAATATTCACGGGACATGTTGCCAGGTGAACAGTATAAGTGAGGAAAGTGTGTTCCCCTGATGGTTTAACACGCACGGGACATGTTACCAGGTGAACAGTATAAGTGAGGAGAGTGTGTTCCCCTGATTGTTTAATACACACGGGACATGTCACCTGGTGAACAGTATAAGTGTGGAGAGTGTGTTCCCCTGATGGTTTAATATACACGGGACATGTTACCAGGTGAACAGTATAAGTGAAGAGAGTGTGTTCCCCTGATGGTTTAATATACACGGGACATGTTACCAGGTGAACAGTATAAGTGAGGAGAGTGTGTTCCCCTGATGGTTTAATATACACGGGACATGTCACCAGGTGAACAGTATAAGTGCGGAGAGTGTGTTCCCCTGATTGTTTAATACACACTGGACATGTTACCAGGTGAACAGTATAAGTGAGGAGAGTGTGTTCCCCTGATGGTTTAATATACACGGGACATGTCACCAGGTGAACAGTATAAGTGAGGAGAGTGTGTTCCCCTGATGGTTTAACACGCACGGGACATGTTACCAGGTGAACAGTATAAGTGAGGAGAGTGTGTTCCCCTGATTGTTTAATACACACGGGACATGTCACCTGGTGAACAGTATAAGTGAGGAGAGTGTGTTCCCCTGATGGTTTAATACTCACGGGACATGTTGTACGGTGAACAGTATAAGTGAGGAGAGTGTGTTCCCCTGATTGTTTAATACACACGGGACATGTCACCAGGTGAACAGTATAAGTGAGGAGAGTGTTTTCCCCTGATTGTTTAATACTCACGGGACATGTTGCCAGGTGAACAGTATAAGTGAGGAGAGTGTGTTCCCCTGATGGTTTAACACGCACGGGACATGTTACCAGGTGAACAGTATAAGTGAGGAGAGTGTGTTCCCCTGATTGTTTAATACACACGGGACATGTTGCCAGGTGAACAGTATAAGTGAGGAGAGTGTGTTCCCCTGATTGTTTAATACACACGGGACATGTTGCCAGGTGAACAGTATAAGTGAGGAGAGTGTGTTCCCCTGATGGTTTAACACGCACAGGACATGTTACCATGTGAACAGTATAAGTGAGGAGAGAGTGTTCCCCTGATTGTTTAATACTCACGGGACATGTTGCCAGGTGAACAGTATAAGTGAGGAGAGTGTATTCCCCTGATGGTTTAACACGCACGGGACATGTTACCAGGTGAACAGTATAAGTGAGGAGAGTGTGTTCCCCTGATTGTTTAATACTCACGGGACATGTTACCAGGTGAACAGTATAAGTGAGGAGAGTGTGTTCCCCTGATGGTTTAATGCACACGGGACATGTTACCAGGTGAACAGTAGAAGTGAGGAGAGTGCTTTCCCCTGATGGTTTAATATTCACGGGACATGTTGCCAGGTGAACAGTATAAGTGAGGAAAGTGTGTTCCCCTGATGGTTTAACACGCACGGGACATGTTACCAGGTGAACAGTATAAGTGAGGAGAGTGTGTTCCCCTGATTGTTTAATACACTCGGGACATGTCACCTGGTGAACAGTATAAGTGAGGAGAGTGTGTTCCCCTGATGGTTTAATATACACGGGACATGTTACCAGGTGAACAGTATAATTGCGGAGAGTGTGTTCCCCTGATGGTTTAACACGCACGGGACATGTTACCATGTGAAAAGTATAAGTGAGGAGAGTGTGTTCCCCTGATTGTTTAATACTCACGGGACATGTTGCCAGGTGAACAGTATAAGTGAGGAGAGTGTGTTCCCCTGATGGTTTAACACGCACGGGACATGTTACCAGGTGAACAGTATAAGTGAGGAGAGTGTGTTCCCCTGATTGTTTAATACACATGGGACATGTTACCAGGTGAAGAGTATAAGTGAGGAGAGTGTGTTCCCCTGATGGTTTAATGCACACGGGACATGTTCCCAGGTGAACAGTAGAAGTGAGGAGAGTGCTTTCCCCTGATGGTTTAATATTCACGGGACATGTTGCCAGGTGAACAGTATAAGTGAGGAAAGTGTGTTCCCCTGATGGTTTAACACGCACGGGACATGTTACCAGGTGAACAGTATAAGTGAGGAGAGTGTGTTCCCCTGATTGTTTAATACACTCGGGACATGTCACCTGGTGAACAGTATAAGTGAGGAGAGTGTGTTCCCCTGATGGTTTAATATACACGGGACATGTTACCAGGTGAACAGTATAAGTGCGGAGAGTGTGTTCCCCTGATTGTTTAATACTCACGGGACATGTTGCCAGGTGAACAGTATAAGTGAGGAGAGTGTGTTCCCCTGATGGTTTAACACGCACGGGACATGTTACCAGGTGAACAGTATAAGTGAGGAGAGTGTGTTCCCCTGATTGTTTAATACACATGGGACATGTTACCAGGTGAAGAGTATAAGTGAGGAGAGTGTGTTCCCCTGATGGTTTAATGCACACGGGACATGTTCCCAGGTGAACAGTAGAAGTGAGGAGAGTGCTTTCCCCTGATGGTTTAATATTCACGGGACATGTTGCCAGGTGAACAGTATAAGTGAGGAAAGTGTGTTCCCCTGATGGTTTAACACGCACGGGACATGTTACCAGGTGAACAGTATAAGTGAGGAGAGTGTGTTCCCCTGATGGTTTAATATACAAGTTACATGTTACCAGGTGAACAGTATAAGTGAGGAGAGTGTGTTCCCGTGATGGTTTAATATACAAGGTACATGTTACCAGGTGAACAGTATAAGTGAGGAGAGTGAGTTCCCCTGATTGTTTAATACACACGGGACATGTCACCAGGTGAACAGGATAAGTGAGGAGAGTGTGTTCCCCTGATGGTTTAATATACAAGGTACATGTTACCAGGTGAACAGTATAAGTGAGGAGAGTGTGTTCCCCTGATGGTTTAATATACAAGGTACATGTTACCAGGTGAACAGTATAAGTGAGGAGAGTGTGTTCCCCTGATGGTTTAATATACAGGGTACATGTTACCAGGTGAACAGTATAATTGAGGAGAGTGTGTTCCCCTGATGGTTTAATATACACAGGACATGTCACCAAGTGAAATGTATAATTGAGGAGATGTGTTCCCCTGATGGTTTAATATACACAGGACATGTCACCAAGGGAAATGTATAATTGAGGAGAGTGTGTTCCCCTGATGGTTTAATATACAAGGTTCATGTTACCAGGTGAACAGTATAAGTGAGGAGAGTGTGTTCCCCTGATTGTTTAATATACAGGGGACATGTTACCAGGTGAACAGCAGAAGTGAGGAGAGTGTGTTCCCCTGATGGTTTAATATACAAGGTACATGTTACCAGGTGAACAGTATAAGTGAGGAGAGTGTGTTGCCCTGATGGTTTAATATACAGGGGACATGTTACCAGGTGAACAGTATAATTGAGGAGAGTGTGTTCCCCTGATGGTTTAATATACAGGGGACATGTTACCAGGTGAACAGTATAAGTGAGGAGAGTGTGTTCCCCTGATGGTTTAATATACAAGTTACATGTTACCAGGTGAACAGTATAAGTGAGGAGAGTGTGTTCCCGTGATGGTTTAATATACAAGGTACATGTTACCAGGTGAACAGTATAAGTGAGGAGAGTGAGTTCCCCTGATTGTTTAATACACACGGGACATGTCACCAGGTGAACAGGATAAGTGAGGAGAGTGTGTTCCCCTGATTGTTTAATACTCACGGGACATGTTGCCAGGTGAACAGTATAAGTGAGGAGAGAGTGTTCCCCTGATGGTTTAACACGCACGGGACATGTTACCAAGTGAACAGTATAAGTGAGGAGAGTGTGTTCCCCTGATGGTTTAACACGCACGGGACATGTTACCAGGTGAACAGTATAAGTGCGGAGAGTGTGTTCCCCTGATGGTTTAATATACACAGGACATGTTACCAGGTGAACAGTATAAGTGAGGAGAATGTGTTCCCCTGATGGTTTAATACACACAGGACATGTTACCAGGTGAACAGTATAAGTGAGGAGAGTGTGTTCCCCTGATGGTTTAATGCACACGGGACATGTTACCAGGTGAACAGGATAAGTGAGGAGAGTGCTTTCCCCTGATGGTTTAATATTCACGGGACATGTTACCAGGTGAATAGTATAAGTGAGGAGAGTGTGTTCCTCTGATGGTTTAATACACACAGGACATGTTACCAGGTGAACAGTATAAGTGATGAGAGTGTGTTCCCCTGATGGGTTAACACGCACGGGACATGTTACCAGGTGAACAGTATATGTGAGGAGAGTGTGTTCCGCTGATGGTTTAATATACCCGGGACATGTCACCAGGTGAAGAGTATAAGTGAGGAGAGTGTGTTCCCCTGATGGTTTAACACGCACGGGACATGTCACCAGGTGAAGAGTATAAGTGAGGAGAGTGTGTTCCCCTGATGGTTTAACACGCACGGGACATGTTACCAGGTGAACAGTATAAGTGAGGAGAGTGTGTTCCCCTGATTGTTTAATACTCACGGGACATGTTGCCAGGTGAACAGTATAAGTGAGGAGAGTGTGTTCCCCTGATTGTTTAATACACACGGGACATGTCACCTGGTGAACAGTATAAGTGAGGAGAGTGTGTTCCCCTGATGGTTTAATGTACACGGGACATGTTACCAGGTGAACAGTATAAGTGATGAGATTGTGTTCCCCTGATGGTTTAATATACAGGGGACATGTTACCAGGTGAACAGTATAAGTGAGGAGAGTGTGTTCTCCTGAATGTTCAATACACACGGGACATGTCACCTGGTGAACAGTATAAGTGAGGAGAGTGTGTTCCCCTGATGGTTTAATACACACGGGACTTGTCACCTGGTGAACAGTATAAGTGAGGAGAGTGTGTTCCCCTGATGGTTTAATACACACGGGACTTGTCACCTGGTGAACAGTATAAGTGAGGAGAGTGTGTTCCCCTGATGGTTTAATATACAAGGTACATGTTACCAGGTGAACAGTATAAGTGAGGAGAGTGTGTTCCCCTGATGGTTTAATATACAGGGGACATGTTACCAGTTGAACAGTATAATTGAGGATATGTGTTCCCCTGATGGTTTAATATACAAGGTACATGTTACCAGGTGAACAGTATAAGTGAGGAGAGTGTGTTCCCCTGATGGTTTAATATACAGGGGACATGTTACCAGGTGAACAGTATAAGTGAGGAGAGTGTGTTCCCCTGATGGTTTAATATACAAGGTACATGTCACCAGGTGAACAGTATAAGTGAGGAGAGTGTGTTCCCCTGATGGTTTAATATACAAGGTACATGTCACCAGGTGAACAGTATAATTGAGGAGAGTGTGTTCCCCTGATGGTTTAATATACACTGGACATGTCACCAAGTGAAATGTATAATTGAGGAGAGTGTGTTCCCCTGATGGTTTAATATACAAGGTACATTTTACCAGGTGAACAGTATAAGTGAGGAGAGTGTGTTCCCCTGATGGTTTAATATACAGGGGACATGTTACCAGGTGAACAGTATAAGTGAGGAGAGTGTGTTCCCCTGATGGTTTAATATACAAGGTACATGTCACCAGGTGAACAGTATAAGTGAGGAGAGTGTGTTCCCCTGATGGTTTAATATACAGGGGACATGTTACCAGGTGAACAGTATAAGTGAGGAGAGTGAGTTCCCTTGATTGTTTAATACTGACGGGACATGTCAGCAGGTGAACAGTATAAGTGAGGAGAGTGTGTTCCCCTGATGGTTTAATGCACACGGGACATGTTACCAGGTGAACAGTATAAGTGAGGAGAGTGCTTTCCCCTGATGGTTTAATATTCACGGGACATGTTACCAGGTGAACAGTATAAGTGAGGAGAGTGTGTTCCCCTGATGGTTTAATACACACAGGGCATGTTACCAGGTGAACAGTATAAGTGAGTAGAATGTGTTCCCCTGATGGTTTAATATACACAGGACATGTTACCAGGTGAACAGTATAAGTGAGGAGAGAGTCTTCCCCTGATTGTTTAATACTCACGGGACATGTTACCAGGTGAACAGTATATGTGAGGAGAGTGTGTTCCCCTGATGGTTTAACACGCACGGGACATGTTACCAGGTGAACAGTATAAGTGAGGAGAGTGTGTTCTGCTGATGGTTTAATATACACGGGACATGTTACCAGGCGAACAGTATAAGTGAGGAGTGTGAGTTCCCCTGATTGTTTAATACTGACGGGACATGTCACCAGGTCAACAGTATAAGTGAGGAGAGTGTGTTCCCCTGATTGTTTAATACTCACGGGACATGTTGCCAGGTGAACAGTATAAGTGAGGAGAGTGTGTTCCCCTGATGGTTTAACACGCACGGGACATTATACCAGGTGAACCGTATAAGTGAGGAGAGTGTGTTCCCCTGATTGTTTAATACACACAGGACATATTACCAGGTGAACAGTATAAGTGAGGAGAGTGTGTTCCCCTGATTGTTTAATACTCACGGGACATGTTACCAGCTGAACAGTATAAGTGAGGAGAGTGTGTTCCCCTGATGGTTTAACACGCACGGGACATGTTACCAGGTGAAGAGTATAAGTGAGGAGAGTGAGTTCCCCTGATTGTTTAATACTGACGGGACATGTCAGCAGGTGAACAGTATAAGTGAGGAGAGTGTGTTCCCCTGATGGTTTAATGCACACGGGACATGTTACCAGGTGAACAGTATAAGTGAGGAGAGTGCTTTCCCCTGATGGTTTAATATTCACGGGACATGTTACCAGGTGAACTGTATAAGTGAGGAGAGTGTGTTCCCCTGATGGTTTAATACACACTGGGCATGTTACCAGGTGAACAGTATAAGTGAGGAGAATGTGTTCCCCTGATGGTTTAATATACACAGGACATGTTACCAGGTGAACAGTATAAGTGAGGAGAGAGTGTTCCCCTGATTGTTTAATACTCACGGGACATGTTACCAGGTGAACAGTATATGTGAGGAGAGTGTGTTCCCCTGATGGTTTAACACGCACGGGACATGTTACCAGGTGAACAGTATAAGTGAGGAGAGTGTGTTCTGCTGATGGTTTAATATACACGGGACATGTTACCAGGTGAACAGTATAAGTGAGGAGTGTGAGTTCCCCTGATTGTTTAATACTGACGGGACATGTCACCAGGTCAACAGTATAAGTGAGGAGAGTGTGATCCCTTGATTGTTTAATACTCACGGGACATGTTGCCAGGTGAACAGTATAAGTGAGGAGAGTGTGTTCCCCTGATGGTTTTATACACACGGGACATGTCACCAGGTGAAGAGTATAAGTGAGGAGAGTGTGTTCCCTTGATGGTTTAACACGCACGGGACATGTCACCAGGTGAACAGTATAAGTGAGGAGAGTGTGTTCCCCTGATTGTTTAATACTCACGGGACATGTTGCCAGGTGAACAGTATAAGTGAGGAGAGTGTGTTCCCCTGATGGTTTAATACACACGGGACATGTCACCTGGAGAGCAGTATAAGTGAGGAGAGTGTGTTGCCCTGATGGTTTAATGTAGGCGGGACATGTTACCAGGTGAACAGTATAAGTGAGGAGAGTGTGTTCTCCTGAATGTTCAATACACACGGGACATGTTACCAGGTGAATAGTATATGTGAGTAGAGTGTGTTCCCCTGATGGTTTAACACGCACGGGACATGTCACCTGGTGAACAGTATAAGTGAGGAGAGTGTGTTCCCTTGATGGTTTAATATACACAGGACATGTCACCAAGTGAAATGTATAATTGAGGAGATGTGTTCCCCTGATGGTTTAATATACACAGGACATGTTACCAGGTGAACAGTATAAGTGAGGAGAGTGTGTTCCCCTGATGGTTTAATATACACGGGACATGTTACCAGGTGAACAGTATAAGTGAGGAGAGTGTGTTCCCCTGATGGTTTAATATACACAGTACATGTCACCAAGTGAAATGTATAATTGAGGAGATGTGTTCCCCTGATGGTTTAATATACACAGGACATGTTACCAGGTGAACAGTATAAGTGAGGAGAGTGTGTTCCCCTGATGGTTTAATATACACGGGACATGTTACCAGGTGAACAGTATAAGTGAGGAGAGTGTGTTCCCCTCATGGTTTAATATACACAGTACATTTCACCAAGTGAAATGTATAATTGAGGAGAGTGTGTTCCCCTGATGGTTTAATATACAAGGTACATGTTACCAGGTGAACAGTATAAGTGAGGAGAGTGTGTTCCCCTGATGGTTTAACACACACGGGACATGTTACCAGGTGAACAGTATAAGTGAGGAGAGTGTGTTCCCCTGATTGTTTAATACTCACGGGACATGTTGCCAGGTGAACAGTATAAGTGAGGAGAGTGTCTTCCCCTGATTGTTTAATACTCACGGGACATGTTGCCAGGTGAACAGTATAAGTGAGGAGAGTGTGTTCCCCTGATGGTTTAATACACACGGGACATGTCACCTGGTGAACAGTATAAGTGAGGAGAGTGTGTTCCCCTGATTGTTTAATATACACAGGACATGTTACCAGGTGAACAGTATAAGTGAGGAGAGTGTGTTCCCCTGATGGTTTCACACGCACGGGACATGTCACCAGGTGAAGAGTATAAGTGAGGAGAGTGTGTTCCCCTGATGGTTTAACACGCACGGGACATGTCACCAGGTGAACAGTATAAGTGAGGAGAGTGTCTTCCCCTGATTGTTTAATACTCACGGGACATGTTGCCAGGTGAACAGTATAAGTGAGGAGAGTGTGTTCCCCTGATGGTTTAATACACACGGGACATGTCACCTGGTGAACAGTATAAGTGAGGAGAGTGTGTTCCCCTGATTGTTTAATATACACAGGACATGTTACCAGGTGAACAGTATAAGTGAGGAGAGTGTGTTCCCCTGATGGTTTAATGTACGCGGGACATGTTACCAGGTGAACAGTATAAGTGAGGAGAGTGTGTTCCCCTGATGGTTTAATGTACGCGGGACATGTTACCAGGTGAACAGTATAAGTGAGGAGAATGTGTTCCCCTGATGGTTTAATACACACGGTACATGTCACCTGGTGAACAGTATAAGTGAGGAGAGTGTGTTCCCCTGATGGTTTAATACACACGGTACATGTCACCTGGTGAACAGTATAAGTGAGGAGAGTGTGTTCCCCTGATGGTTTAATATACACGGGACATGTTACCAGGTGAACAGTATAAGTGAGGAGAGTGTGTTCCCCTGATGGTTTAATATACACAGTACATGTCACCAAGTGAAATGTATAATTGAGGAGATGTGTTCCCCTGATGGTTTAATATACACAGGACATGTCACCAAGTGAAATGTATAATTGAGGAGAGTGTGTTCCCCTGATGGTTTAATATACAAGGTACATGTTACCAGGTGAACAGTATAAGTGAGGAGAGTGTGTTCCCCTGATGGTTTAACACACACGGGACATGTTACCAGGTGAACAGTATAAGTGAGGAGAGTGTGTTCCCCTGATTGTTTAATACTCACGGGACATGTTGCCAGGTGAACAGTATAAGTGAGGAGAGTGTGTTCCCCTGATGGTTTCACACGCACGGGACATGTCACCAGGTGAAGAGTATAAGTGAGGAGAGTGTGTTCCCCTGATGGTTTAACACGCACGGGACATGTCACCAGGTGAACAGTATAAGTGAGGAGAGTGTCTTCCCCTGATTGTTTAATACTCACGGGACATGTTGCCAGGTGAACAGTATAAGTGAGGAGAGTGTGTTCCCCTGATGGTTTAATACACACGGGACATGTCACCTGGTGAACAGTATAAGTGAGGAGAGTGTGTTCCCCTGATGGTTTAATACACACGGTACATGTCACCTGGTGAACAGTATAAGTGAGGAGAGTGTGTTCCCCTGATGGTTTAATGTACGCGGGACACGTTACCAGGTGAACAGTATAAGTGAGGAGAGTGTGTTCTCCTGAATGTTCAATACACACGGGACATGTTACCAGGTGAATAGTATATGTGAGTAGAGTGTGTTCCCCTGATGGTTTAACACGCACGGGACATGTCACCTGGTGAACAGTATAAGTGAGGAGAGTGTGTTCCCCTGATGGTTTAATATACACAGGACATGTTACCAGGTGAACAGTATAAGTGAGGAGAGTGTGTTCTCCTGAATGTTCAATACACACGTGACATGTTACCAGGTGAATAGTATATGTGAGTTGAGTGTGTTCCCCTGATGGTTTAACACGCACGGGACATGTCACCTGGTGAACAGTATAAGTGAGGAGAGTGTGTTCCCCTGATGGTTTAATATACACAGGACATGTCACCAAGTGAAATGTGTAATTGAGGAGATGTGTTCCCCTGATGATTTAAAATACACAGGACATGTCACCAAGTGAAATGTATAATTGAGGAGAGTGTGTTCCCCTGATGGTTTTATATACAAGGTACATGTTACCAGGTGAACAGTATAAGTGAGGAGAGTGTGTTCCCCTGATGGTTTAATATACACGGGACATGTTACCAGGTGAACAGTATAAGTGAGGAGAGTGGGTTCCCCTGATTGTTTAATGCACAGGGGACATGTTACCAGGTGAACAGTATAATTGAGGAGAGTGTGTTCCCCTGATGGTTTAATATACACAGTACATGTCACCAAGTGAAATGTATAATTGAGGAGATGTGTTCCCCTGATGGTTTAATATACACAGGACATGTCACCAAGTGAAATGTATAATTGAGGAGAGTGTGTTCCCCTGATGGTTTAATATACAAGGTACATGTTACCAGGTGAACAGTATAAGTGAGGAGAGTGTGTTCCCCTGATGGTTTAATATACAGGGGACATGTTACCAGGTGAACAGTATAAGTGAGGAGAGTGTGTTCCTCTGATGGTTTAATATACACGGGACATGTTCCCAGGTGAACAGTATAAGTGAGGAGAGTGTGTTCCCCTGATGGTTTAATATACACAGGGCATATTGCCAGGTGAACAAAAAAGTGAGGAGAGTGTGCTCCCCTTATGGTTTAATACACACTTGACATGTTATCAGGTGAACAGTATAAGTGAGGAGAGTGTGTTCCCCTGATTGTTTAATGCACACGGGACATGTCAGCAGCTGACAGTATAAGTGAGGAGAGTGTGTTCCCCTGATGGTTTAATATACACGGGACATGTTACCAGGTGAACAGTATAAGTGAGGAGAGTGTATTCCCCTGATTGTTTAATACACACAGGACATGTTACCAGGTGAACAGTAAAAGTGAGGAGAGTGTGTTCCGCTGATGGTTTAATACTCACGGGACATCTTGCCAGGTGAACAGTATAAGTGAGGAGAGCGTGTTCCCCTGATGGTTTAATATACAAGGTACATGTTGCCAGGTGAACAGTATAAGTGAGGAGAATGTGTTCCCCTGATTGTTTAATGCACACGGGACATGTTACCAGGTGAACAGTATAAGTGAGGAGAGTGTATTCCCCTGATTGTTTAATACACAAAGGACATATTACCAGGTGAACAGTATAAGTGCGGAGAGTGTGTTCCCCTGATGGTTTAACACGCATGGGACATGTTACCAGGTGAACAGTATAAGTGAGGAGAGTGTTTTCCCCTGATTGTTTAATACACACGGGACATGTTACCAGGTGAATAGTATATGTGAGGAGAGTGTGTTCCCCTGATGGTTTACACGCACGGGACATGTTCCCAGGTGAACAGTATAAGTGAGGAGAGTGAGTTCCCCTGATTGTTTAATACACACGGGACATGTCACCAGGTGAACAGTATAAGTGAGGAGAGTGTGTTTCCCTGATTGTTTAATACTCACGGGACATGTTGCCAGGTGAACAGTATAAGTGAGGACAGTGTGTTCCCCTGATGGTTTAACACGCACGGGACATGTTACCAGGTGAACAGTATAAGTGCGGAGAGTGTGTTCCCCTGATGGTTTAATATACACGGGACATGTTACCAGGTGAACAGTATAAGTGAGTAGAGTGTGTTCCCCTGATTATTTAATACACATGGGACATGTTACCAGGTGAACAGTATAAGTGAGGAGAGTGTGATCCCCTGATTGTTTAATATACATGGGACATGTCACCAGGTGAACAGTATAAGTGAGGAGAGTGTGTTCCCCTGATTATTTAATACACACGGGACATGTCACCAGGTGAACAGTATAAGTGAGGAGAGTGTGTTCCCCTGATTGTTTAATACTGACTGGACATGTCACCAGGTGAACAGTAAAAGTGAAAAGAGTGTGTTCCCCTGATTGTTTAATACTGACGGGACATGTCACCAGGTGAACAGTATAAGTGAGGAGAGTGTGTTCCCCTGATTGTTTAATACTGACGGGACATGTCACCAGGTGAACAGTATAAGTGAGGAGAGTGTGTTCCCCTGATTGTTTAATACTGACGGGACATGTCACCAGGTGAACAGTATAAGTGAGGAGAGTGTGTTCCCCTGATTGTTTTATACTGACGGGACATGTCACCAGGTGAACAGTATAAGTGAGGAGAGTGTGTTCCCCTGATTGTTTAATACTGACGGGACATGTCACCAGGTGAACAGTATAAGTGAGGAGAGTGTGTTCCCCTGATTGTTTAATACTGACGGGACATGTCACCAGGTGAACAGTATAAGTGAGGAGAGTGTGTTCCCCTGATTGTTTAATACTGACGGGACATGTCACCAGGTGAACAGTATAAGTGAGGAGAGTGTGTTCCCCTGATTGTTTAATACTGACGGGACATGTCACCAGGTGAACAGTATAAGTGAGGAGAGTGTGTTCCCCTGATTGTTTAATATACACAGGACATGTTACCAGGTGAACTGTATAAGTGAGGAGAGTGAGTTCCCCTGATTGTTTAATACTGACGGGACATGTTACCAGGTGAACAGTATAAGTGAGGAGAGTGTGTTCCCCTGATGGTTTAATATACACTGGACATGTTACCAGATCAACAGTATAAGTGAGGAGAGTGTGTTCCCCTGATGGGTTAATAGAGACGGGACATGTCACCAGGTGAACAGTATAAGTGAGGAGAGTGTGTTCCCCTGATTGTTTAATACTCACGGGACATGTTACCAGGTGAACAGTATAAGAGAGGAGAGTGTGTTCCCCTGATGGTTTAACACGCACGGGACATGTTACCAGGTGAACAGTATAAGTGAGGAGAGTGTGTTCCCCTGATTGTTTAATAGACACGGGACATGTTACCAGGTGAACAGTATAAGTGAGGAGAGTGTGTTCCCCTGATGGTTTAATAGACACGGGACATGTTACCAGGTGAACAGTATAAGTGAGGAGAGTGTGATCCCCTGATTGTTTAATACACACGGGACATGTCACCAGGTGAACAGTATAAGTGAGGAGAGTGGGTTCCCCTGATTGTTTAATACTGACGGGACATGTTACCAGGTGAACAGTATAAGTGAGGAGAATGTATTCCCCTGATGGTTTAATATACACTGGACATGTCACCAGGTGAACAGTATAAGTGAGGAGAGTGTTTTCCCCTGATTGTTTAATACTCACGGGACATGTTACCAGGTGAATAGTATAAGTGAGGAGATTGTGTTCCCCTGATCGTTTAACACGCACAGAACATGTCACCAGGTGAACAGTATAACTGAGGAGAGTGTGTTCCCCTGATGGTTTAATATACACAGGACATGTTACCAGGTGAAAAGGATAAGTGAGGAGATTGTGTTCCCCTGATTGTTTAATACATACGGGACATGTCACCAGGTGAACAGTATAAGTGAGGAGAGTGTGTTCCCCTGATTGTTTAATACACACGGGACATGTCACCAGGTGAACAGTATAAGTGAGGAGAGTGTGTTCCCCTGATTGTTTAATACACACGGGACATGTCACCAGGTGAACAGTATAAGTGAGCAGAATGATTTCCCCTGATGGTTAAATATGCAAAGGACATGTTAACAGGTGAAAAGTATAAGTGAGGAGACTGTGTTCCCCTGATGGTTTAATACTGACGGGACATGTTACCAGGTGAACAGTGTAAGTGAGGAGAGTGTGTTCCCCTGATGGTTTAATATACACGGGACATGTTACCAGGTGAACAGTATAAGTGAGGAGAGTGTGTTCCCCTGATGGTTTAATATACACGGGACATGTTACCAGGTGAACAGTATAAGTGAGGAGAGTGTGTTCCCCTGATGGTTTAATAGACACGGGACATGTTACCAGGTGAACAGTATAAGTGAGGAGAGTGTGTTCCCCTGATGGTTTAATATACACGGGACATGTTACCAGGTGAACAGTATAAGTGAGGAGAGTGTGTTCCCCTGATGGTTTAATAGACACGGGACATGTTACCAGGTGAACAGTATAAGTGAGGAGAGTGTGTTCCCCTGATTGTTTAATACTGACGGTACATGTTACCAGGTGAACAGTATAAGTGAGGAGAATGTATTCCCCTGATGGTTTAATATACACTGGACATATTGTCTGGTGAACAGTATAAGTGAGGAGAGTGTTTTCCCCTGATTGTTTAATACTCACGGGACATGTTACCAGGTGAACAGTATAAGTGAGGAGAGTGTGTTCCCCTGATGGTTTAATATACACAGGACATGTTACCAGGTGAACAGTATAAGTGAGGAGAGTGTGTTCCCCTGATTGTTTAATACACACGGGAAATGTTACCAGGTGAACAGTATAAGTGAGGAGAGTGTGTTCCCCTGATTGTTTAATACACACGGGACATGTCACCAGGTGAACAGTGTAACTGTGGAGAGTCTGTTCCCCTGATGGTTTAACACGCACGGGACATGTTACCAGGTGAACAGTATAAGTGAGGAGAGTGTGTTCCCCTGATTGTTTAATACACACGGGACATGTCATCGGGTGTACAGTATAAGTGAGGAGAGTGTGTTCCCCTGATTGTTTAATACACACGGGACATGTCACCGGGTAAAAAGTATAAGTGAGGAGAGTGTGTTCCCCTGATTGCTTAATACACACGGGACATGTCACCAGGTGAACAGTATCAGTGAGGAGAGTGTGTTCCCCTGATGGTTTAATATACACGGGACATGTTACCAGGTGAACAGTATAAGTGAGGAGTCTGTGTTCCCCTGATAGTTTAACACTGACGGGACATGTTACCAGATGAACAGTATAAGTGAGGAGAGTGTGTTCCTCTGATGGTTTAATGCACACAGGACATGTTACCAGCTGAACAGTATAAGTGAGGAGAGTGTGTTCCCCTGATGGTTTAATATACACGGGACATGTTACCAGGTGAACAGTATAAGTGAGGAGAGTGTGTTCCCCTGATGGTTTAATATACACGGGACATGTTACCAGATCAACAGTATAAGTGAGGAGAGTGTGTTCCCCTGATGGTTTAATATACACGGGACATGTTACCAGATCAACAGTATAAGTGAGGAGACTGTGTTCCTCTGATGGTTTAATATACACGGGACATGTTACCAGGTGAACAGTATAAGTGAGGAGAGTGTGTTCCCATGATGGTTTAATATACACTGGACATGTTACCAGATCAACAGTATAAGTGAGGAGAGTGTGTTCCCCTGATGGGTTAATAGAGACGGGACATGTCACCAGGTGAACAGTATAAGTGAGGACAGTGTGTTCCCCTGATTGTTTAATACTCACGGGACATGTTACCAGGTGAACAGTATAAGAGAGGAGAGTGTGTTCCCCTGATGGTTTACCACGCACGGGACATGTTACCAGGTGAACAGTATAAGTGAGGAGAGTGTGTTCCCCTGATGTTTTAATATACCCGGTTAATGTCAGCAGGTGAACAGTATAATTGAGGAGAGTGTGATCCCCTGATTGTTTAATACACATGGGACATGTTACCAGGTGAACAGTATAAGTGAGGAGAGTGTGTTCCCCTGATTGTTTAATACTAACGGGACATGTTACCAGGTGAACAGTATAAGTGAGGAGAGTGTGTTCCCCTGATGGTTTAATAGACACGGGACATGTTACCAGGTGAACAGTATAAGTGAGGAGAGTGTGTTCCCCTGATTGTTTAATACTGACGGGACATGTCACCAGGTGAACAGTATAAGTGAGGAGAGTGTGTTCCCCTGATTGTTTAATACTGATGGGACATGTTACCAGGAGAACGGTATAAGTGAGGAGACTGTGTTCCCCTGATGGTTTAATAGACACGGGACATGTTACCAGGTGAACAGTATAAGTGAGGAGAGTGTGTTCCCCTGATGGTTTAATATACACGGGACATGTTACCAGATCAACAGTATAAGTGAGGAGACTGTGTTCCCCTGATGGTTTAATATACACGGGACATGTTACCAGGTGAACAGTATAAGTGAGGAGAGTGTGTTCCCATGATGGTTTAATATACACTGGACATGTTACCAGATCAACAGTATAAGTGAGGAGAGTGTGTTCCCCTGATGGGTTAATAGAGACGGGACATGTCACCAGGTGAACAGTATAAGTGAGGACAGTGTGTTCCCCTGATTGTTTAATACTCACGGGACATGTTACCAGGTGAACAGTATAAGAGAGGAGAGTGTGTTCCCCTGATGGTTTAACACGCACGGGACATGTTACCAGGTGAACAGTATAAGTGAGGAGAGTGTGTTCCCCTGATGTTTTAATATACCCGGTTAATGTCAGCAGGTGAACAGTATAATTGAGGAGAGTGTGATCCCCTGATTGTTTAATACACATGGGACATGTTACCAGGTGAACAGTATAAGTGAGGAGAGTGTGTTCCCCTGATTGTTTAATACTAACGGGACATGTTACCAGGTGAACAGTATAAGAGAGGAGAGTGTGTTCCCCTGATGGTTTACCACGCACGGGACATGTTACCAGGTGAACAGTATAAGTGAGGAGAGTGTGTTCCCCTGATGTTTTAATATACCCGGTTAATGTCAGCAGGTGAACAGTATAATTGAGGAGAGTGTGATCCCCTGATTGTTTAATACACATGGGACATGTTACCAGGTGAACAGTATAAGTGAGGAGAGTGTGTTCCCCTGATTGTTTAATACTAACGGGACATGTTACCAGGTGAACAGTATAAGTGAGGAGAGTGTGTTCCCCTGATGGTTTAATAGACACGGGACATGTCACCAGGTGAACAGTAAAAGTGAGGAGAGTGTGTTCCCCTGATTGTTTAATACTGACGGGACATGTCACCAGGTGAACAGTATAAGTGAGGAGAGTGTGATCCCCTGATTGTTTAATACACACGGGACATGTCACCAGGTGAACAGTATAAGTGAGGATAGTGTGTTCCCCTGATTGTTTAATACTGACGGGACATGTTACCAGATGAACTGTATAAGTGAGGAGAATGTATTCCCCTGATGGTTTAATATACACTGGACATATTATCTGGTGAACAGTATAAGTGAGGAGAGTGTTTTCCCCTGATAGTTTAATACTGACGGGACATGTTACCAGGTGAACAGTATAAGTGAGGAGAGTGTGTTCCCCTGATGGTTTAATATACACGGGACATGTTACCAGATCAACAGTGTATGTGAGGAGAGTGTGTTCCCCTGATGGTTTAATATACACGGGACATGTTACCAGGTGAACAGTATAAGTGAGGAGAGTGTGTTCCCCTGATGGTTTAATATACACGGGACATGTTACCAGATCAACAGTGTATGTGAGGAGAGTGTGTTCCCCTGATGGATTAATAGAGACGGGACATGTCACCAGGTGAACAGTATAAGTGAGGAGAGTGTGTTCCCCTGATTGTTTAATACTCACGGGACATGTTACCAGGTGAACAGTATAAGTGAGGAGAGTGTGTTCCCCTGATGGTTTAACACGCACGGGACATGTTACCAGATCAACAGTATAAGTGAGGAGAGTGTGTTCCCCTGATGGGTTAATAGAGATGGAACATGTCACCAGGTGAACAGTATAAGTGAGGAGAGTGTGTTCCCCTGATTGTTTAATACTCACGGGACATGTTACCAGGTGAACAGTATAAGTGAGGAGAGTGTGTTCCCCTGATGGTTTAATATACACGGGACATGTTACCAGGTGAACAGTAGAAGTGAGGAGAGTGTGTTCCCCTGATGGTTTAATATACACGGGACATGTTACGAGGTGAACAGCATAAGTGAGGAGAGTGTGTTCCCCTGATGGTTTAATATAAACGGGACATGTTACCAGATCAACAGTATAAGTGAGGAGAGTGTGTTCCCCTGATGGGTTAATAGAGACGGGACATGTCACCAGGTGAACAGTATAAGTGAGGAGAGTGTGTTCCCCTGATGGTTTAATACTCACGGGACATGTTACCAGGTGAACAGTATAAGTGAGGAGAGTGTGTTCCCCTGATGGTTTAACACGCACGGGACATGTTACCAGGTGAACAGTATAAGTGAGGAGAGTGTGTTCCCCTGATTGTTTAATACTGACGGGACATGTTACCAGGTGAACAGTATAAGTGAGGAGAGTGTGTTCCCCTTATTGTTTAATACTGACGGGACATGTCACCAGGTGAACAGTAAAAGTGAGGAGAGTGTGTTCCCCTGATTGTTTAATACTGACGGGACATGTTACCAGGTGAACAGTATAAGTGAGGAGAGTGTGTTCCCCTTATTGTTTAATACTGATGGGACATGTTACCAGGTGAACAGTATAAGTGAGGAGAGTGTGTTCCCCTGATGGTTTAATAGACACGGGACATGTTACCAGGTGAACAGTATAAGTGAGGAGAGTGTGTTCCCCTGATGGTTTAATAGACACGGGACATGTCACCAGGTGAACAGTTTAAGTGAGGAGAGTGTGTTCCCCTGATTGTTTAATACTGACGGGACATGTTACCAGGTGAACAGTATAAGTGAGGAGAATGTATTCCCCTGATGGTTTAATATACACTGGACATATTATCTGGTGAACAGTATAAGTGAGGAGAGTGTTTTCCCCTGATTGTTTAATACTCACGGGACATGTTACCAGGTGAACAGTATAAGTGAGGAGAGTGTGTTCCCCTGATGGTTTAACACGCACGGAACATGTCACCAGGTGAACAGTATAACTGAGGAGAGTGTGTTCCCCTGATGGTCTTAATATACACAGGACATGTTACCAGGTGAACAGTATAAGTGAGGAGAGTGTGTTCCCCTGATTGTTTAATACACACGGGACATGTTACCAGGTGAACAGTATCAGTGAGGAGAGTGTGTTCCCCTGATTGTTTAATACACACGGGACATGTCACCAGGTGAACAGTGTAACTGTGGAGAGTGTGTTCCCCTGATGGTTTAACACGCACGGGACATGTTAAGAGGTGAACAGTATAAGTGAGGAGAGTGTGTTCCCCTGATTGTTTAATACACACGGGACATGTCATCGGGTGAATAGTATAAGTGAGGAGAGTGTGTTCCCCTGATTGTTTAATACACACGGGACATGTCACCGGGTAAAAAGTATAAGTGAGGAGAGTGTGTTCCCCTGATTGTTTAATACACACGGGACATGTCACCAGGTGAACAGTATCAGTGAGGAGAGTATGTTCCCCTGATGGTTTAATATACACGGGACATGTTACCAGGTGAACAGTATAAGTGAGGAGTCTGTGTTCCCCTGATAGTTTAACACTGACGTGACATGTTACCAGTTGAACAGTATAAGTGAGGAGAGTGTGTTCCCCTGATGGTTTAATATACACGGGACATGTTACCAGATCAACAGTATAAGTGAAGAGAGTGTGTTCCCCTGATGGTTTAATATACACGGGACATGTTACCAGGTGAACAGTATAAGTGAGGAGAGTGTGTTCCCCTGATAGTTTAATATACACGGGACATGTTACCAGATCAACAGTATAAGTGAGGAGAGTGTGTTCCCCTGATGGTTTAATATACACGGGACATGTTACCAGATCAACAGTATAAGTGAGGAGACTGTGTTCCCCTGATGGTTTAATATACACGGGACATGTTACCAGGTGAACAGTATAAGTGAGGAGAGTGTGTTCCCCTGATGGTTTAATATACACTGGACATGTTACCAGATCAACAGTATAAGTGAGGAGAGTGTGTTCCCCTGATGGGTTAATAGAGACGGGACATGTCACCAGGTGAACAGTATAAGTGAGGAGAGTGTGTTCCCCTGATTGTTTAATACTCACGGGACATGTTACCAGGTGAACAGTATAAGAGAGGAGAGTGTGTTCCCCTGATGGTTTAACACGCACGGGACATGTTACCAGGTGAACAGTATAAGTGAGGAGAGTGTGTTCCCCTGATGTTTTAATATACCCGGTTAATGTCAGCAGGTGAACAGTATAATTGAGGAGAGTGTGATCCCCTGATTGTTTAATACACACGGGACATGTTACCAGGTGAACAGTATCAGTGAGGAGAGTGTGTTCCCCTGATGGTTTAATATACACGGGACATGTTACCAGGTGAACAGTATAAGTGAGGAGTCTGTGTTCCCCTGATTGTTTAATACTGACGGGACATGTTACCAGGTGAACAGTATAAGTGAGGAGAGTGTGTTCCCCTGATTGCTTAATACACACGGGACATGTCACCAGGTGAACAGTATCAGTGAGGAGAGTGTGTTCCCCTGATGGTTTAATATACACGGGACATGTTACCAGGTGAACAGTATAAGTGAGGAGTCTGTGTTCCCCTGATAGTTTAACACTGACGGGACATGTTACCAGATGAACAGTATAAGTGAGGAGAGTGTGTTCCTCTGATGGTTTAATGCACACAGGACATGTTACCAGCTGAACAGTATAAGTGAGGAGAGTGTGTTCCCCTGATGGTTTAATATACACGGGACATGTTACCAGGTGAACAGTATAAGTGAGGAGAGTGTGTTCCCCTGATGGTTTAATATACACGGGACATGTTACCTGATCAACAGTATAAGTGAGGAGAGTGTGTTCCCCTGATGGTTTAATATACACGGGACATGTTACCAGATCAACAGTATAAGTGAGGAGACTGTGTTCCCCTGATGGTTTAATATACACGGGACATCTTACCAGGTGAACAGTATAAGTGAGGAGAGTGTGTTCCCCTGATGGTTTAATATACACTGGACATGTTACCAGATCAACAGTATAAGTGAGGAGAGTGTGTTCCCCTGATGGGTTAATAGAGACGGGACATGTCACCAGGTGAACAGTATAAGTGAGGAGAGTGTGTTCCCCAGATTGTTTAATACTCACGGGACATGTTACCAGGTGAACAGTATAAGAGAGGAGAGTGTGTTCCCCTGATGGTTTACCACGCACGGGACATGTTACCAGGTGAACAGTATAAGTGAGGAGAGTGTGTTCCCCTGATGTTTTAATATACCCGGTTAATGTCAGCAGGTGAACAGTATAATTGAGGAGAGTGTGATCCCCTGATTGTTTAATACACATGGGACATGTTACCAGGTGAACAGTATAAGTGAGGAGAGTGTGTTCCCCTGATTGTTTAATACTGACGGGACATGTTACCAGGTGAACAGTATAAGTGAGGAGAGTGTGTTCCCCTGATGGTTTAATAGACACGGGACATGTTACCAGGTGAACAGTATAAGTGAGGAGAGTGTGATCCCCTGATTCTTTAATACACACGGGACATGTCACCAGTTGAACAGTAAAAGTGAGGAGAGTGTGTTCCCCTGATTGTTTAATACTGACGGGACATGTTACCAGGTGAACAGTATAAGTGAGGAGAGTGTGTTCCCCTGATTGTTGAATACTGATGGGACATGTTACCAGGTGAACGGTATAAGTGAGGAGAGTGTGTTCCCCTGATGGTTTAATAGACACGGGACATGTTACCAGGTGAACAGTATAAGTGAGGAGAGTGTGTTCCCCTGATTGTTTAATACTGACGGGACATGTTACCAGGTGAACAGTATAAGTGAGGAGAGTGTGTTCCCCTGATGGTTTAATAGACACGGGACATGTTACCAGGTGAACAGTATAAGTGAGGAGAGTGTGATCCCCTGATTCTTTAATACACACGGGACATGTCACCAGGTGAACAGTAAAAGTGAGGAGAGTGTGTTCCCCTGATTGTTTAATACTGACGGGACATGTTACCAGGTGAACAGTATAAGTGAGGAGAGTGTGTTCCCCTGATTGTTGAATACTGATGGGACATGTTACCAGGTGAACGGTATAAGTGAGGAGAGTGTGTTCCCCTGATGGTTTAATAGACACGGGACATGTTACCAGGTGAACAGTATAAGTGAGGAGAGTGTGTTCCCCTGATTGTTTAATACTGACGGGACATGTTACCAGATGAACTGTATAAGTGAGGAGAATGTATTCCCCTGATGGTTTAATATACACTGGACATATTATCTGGTGAACAGTATAAGTGAGGAGAGTGTTTTCCCCTGTTTGTTTAATACACACGGGACATGTCACCAGGTGAACGGTATAAGTGAGGAGAGTGTGTTCCCCTGATTGTTTAATACTGACGGGACATGTTACCAGATGAACTGTATAAGTGAGGAGAATGTATTCCCCTGATGGTTTAATATACACTGGACATATTATCTGGTGAACAGTATAAGTGAGGAGAGTGTTTTCCCCTGATAGTTTAATACTCACGGGACATGTTACCAGGTGAACAGTATAAGTGAGGAGAGTGTGTTCCCCTGATGGTTTAATATACACGGGACATGTTACCAGATCAACAGTGTATGTGAGGAGAGTGTGTTCCCCTGATGGATTAATAGAGACGGGACATGTCACCAGGTGAACAGTATAAGTGAGGAGAGTGTGTTCCCCTGATTGTTTAATACTCACGGGACATGTTACCAGGTGAACAGTATAAGTGAGGAGAGTGTGTTCCCCTGATTGTTTAATACACACGGGACATGTCATCGGGTGAACAGTATAAGTGAGGAGAGTGTGTTCCCCTGAATGTTTAATACACACGGGACATGTCACCAGGTGAACAGTATAAGTGAGCAGAATGATTTCCCCTGATGGTTAAATATGCAAAGGACATGTTACCAGGTGAACAGTATCAGTGAGGAGACTGTGTTCCCCTGATAGTTTAACACTGACGGGACATGTTACCAGATGAACAGTAGAAGTGAGGAGAGTGTGTTCCTCTGATGGTTTAATGCACACAGGACATGTTACCAGCTGAACAGTATAAGTGAGGAGAGTGTGTTCCCCTGATGGTTTAATATACACGGGACATGTTACCAGGTGAACAGTATAAGTGAGGAGAGTGTGTTCCCCTGATGGTTTAATATGCACGGGACATGTTACCAGGTGAACAGTATAAGTGAGGAGAGTGTGTTCCCCTGATGGTTTAATATACACGGGACATGTTACCAGATCAACAGTATAAGTGAGGAGAGTGTGTTCCCCTGATGGGTTAATAGAGACGGG
Source organism: Heterodontus francisci (assembly GCF_036365525.1). Lineage (NCBI taxonomy): Eukaryota > Metazoa > Chordata > Chondrichthyes > Heterodontiformes > Heterodontidae > Heterodontus > Heterodontus francisci. Next base: position 833,400 of record NW_027142236.1, read on the forward strand.
ACATGTCACCAGGTGAACAGTATAAGTGAGGAGAGTGTGTTCCCCTGATGGTTTAATATACACGGGACATGTTACCAGGTGAACAGTATAAGTGAGGAGAGTGTGTTCCCCTGATGGTTTAATATACACGGGACATGTTACCAGGTGAACAGTATAAGTGAGGAGAGTGTGTTCCCCTGATGGTTTAATATACACGGGACATGTTACCAGATCAACAGTATAAGTGAGGAGAGTGTGTTCCCCTGATGGTTTAATAGAGACGGGACATGTCACCAGGTGAACAGTATAAGTGAGGAGAGTGTGTTCCCCTGATTGTTTAATACTCACGGGACATGTTACCAGGTGAACAGTATAAGTGAGGAGAGTGTGTTCCCCTGATGGTTTAACACGCACGGGACATGTTACCAGGTGAACAGTATAACTGAGGAGAGTGTGTTCCCCTGATGGTTTAATAGACACGGGACATGTTACCAGGTGAACAGTACAAGTGAGGAGAGTGTGATCCCCTGATTCTTTAATACACACGGGACATGTCACCAGGTGAACAGTATAAGTGAGGAGAGTGTGTTCCCCTGATTGTTTAATACTGACGGGACATGTCACCAGGTGAACAGTATAAGTGAGGAGAGTGTGTTCCCCTGATTGTTTAATACTGACGGGACAAGTTACCAGGTGAACAGTATAAGTGAGGAGAATGTGATCCCCTGATTGTTTAATACACACGGGACATGTCACCAGGTGAACAGTATAAGTGAGGAGAGTGTGTTCCCCTGATTGTTTAATACTGATGGGACATGTTACCAGGTGAACAGTATAAGTGAGGAGAGTGCGTTCCCCTGATGGTTTAATAGACACGGGACATGTTACCAGGTGAACAGCATAAGTGAGGAGAATGTGATCCCCTGATTGTTTAATACACACGGGACATGTCACCAGGTGAACAGTATATGTGAGCAGAATGATTTCCCCTGATGGTTAAATATGCAAAGGACATGTTACCAAGTGAGCAGTATAAGTGAGGAGACTGTGTTCCCCTGATGGTTTAATACTGACGGGACATGTTACCAGATGAACAGTATAAGTGAGGAGAGTGTGTTCCCCTGATGGTTTAATACTGACGGGACATGTTACCAGATGAACAGTATAAGTGAGGAGAATGTATTCCCCTGATGGTTTAATATACACTGGACATATTATCTGGTGAACAGTATAAGTGAGGAGAGTGTTTTCCCCTGATTGTTTAATACTCACGGGACATGTTTCCAGGTGAACAGTATAAGTGAGGAGAGTGTGTTCCCCTGATTGTTTAATACACACGGGACATGTCACCAGGTGAACAGTATAAGTGAGCAGAATGATTTCCCCTGATGGTTAAATATGCAAAGGACATGTTACCAAGTGAGCAGTATAAGTGAGGAGACTGTGTTCCCCTGATGGTTTAATACTGACGGGACATGTTACCAGATGAACAGTATAAGTGAGGAGAGTGTGTTCCCCTGATGGTTTAATATACACGGGACATGTTACCAGATCAACAGTATAAGTGAGGAGAGTGTGTTCCCCTGATGGGTTAATAGAGACGGGACATGTTACCAGGTGAAAAGTATAAGTGAGGAGAGTGTGTTCCCCTGATGGTTTAATATACACGGGACATGTTACCAGATCAACAGTATAAGTGAGGAGAGTGTGTTCCCCTGATTGTTCAATACACACGGGACTTGTTACCAGGTGAACGGTATAAGTGAGGAGAGTGTGTTCCCCTGATTGTTTAATACTCACGGGACATGTTACCAGGTGAACAGTGTATGTGAGGAGAGTGTGTTCCCCTGATTGTTTAACACTGACGGGACATGTTACCAGGTGAACAGTATAAGTGAGGAGTGTCTGTTCCCCTGATGGTTTAATACACACGGGACATGTCACCAGGTGAACAGTAAAAGTGAGGAGAGTGTGTTCCCCTGATTGTTTTATACTGATGGGACATGTTACCAGGTGAACAGTATAAGTGAGGAGAGTCTGTTCCCCTGATGGTTTAATACACACGGGACATGTCACCAGGTGAACAGTAAAAGTGAGGAGAGTGTGTTCCCCTGATTGTTTAATACTGATGGGACATGTTACCAGGTGAACAGTAAAAGTGAGGAGAGTGTGTTCCCCTGATTGTTTAATACTGATGGGACATGTCACCAGGTGAACAGTATAAGTGAGGAGAGTGTGTTCTCCTGATTTTTTAATACTGACGGGACATGTCACGAGGTGAACATTATAAATGAGGAGAGTGTGTTCCCCTGATTGTTTAATACACACGGGACATGTCACCAGGTGAACAGTATAAGTGAGCAGAATGTTTTCCCCTGATGGTTAAATATCCAAAGGACATGTCACCAGGTGAACAGTATAAGTGAGGAGAGTGTGTTCCCCTGATGGTTTAATACTGACAGGACATGTTACCAGATGAACAGTATAAGTGAGGAGAGTGTGTTTCTCTGATGGTTTAATGCACACAGGACATGTTACCAGGTGAACATTATAAGTGAGGAGAGTGTGTTCCCCTGATTGTTTAATACGCACGGGACATGTTACCAGGTGAACTGTGTAAGTGAGGAGAGTCTGTTCCCCTGATGGTTTTATATACACGGGACATGTTACCAGGTGAACAGTATAAGTGAGGAGAGTGTGTGCCCCTGATTGTTTAATACGCACGGGACATGTTACCAGGTGAACAGTATAAGTGAGGAGAGTGTGTTCCCCTGATGGTTTAATATATACGGGACATATTACCAGGTGAACAGTATAAGTGAGGAGAGTGTGTTCCCCTGATTGTTTAATACTCACGGGACATGTTACCAGGTGAACAGTATAAGTGAGGAGAGTGTGTTCCCCTGATGGTTTAACACACACGGGACATGTTACCAGGTGAACAGTATAAGTGAGGAGAGTGTGTGCCCCTGATCGTTTAATATACACGGGACATGTTACCAGGTGAACAGTATAAGTGAGGAGAGTGTGTTCCCCTGATGGTTTAATATATACGGGACATATTACCAGGTGAACAGTATAAATGAGGAGAGTGTGTTCCCCTGATTGTTTAATACTGACAGGACATGTTACCAGATGAACAGTATAAGTGAGGAGAGTGTGTTTCTCTGATGGTTTAATGCACACAGGACATGTTACCAGGTGAACAGTATAAGTGAGGAGAGTGTGTTCCCCTGATTGTTTAATACGCACGGGACATGTTACCAGGTGAACTGTGTAAGTGAGGAGAGTCTGTTCCCCTGATGGTTTTATATACACGGGACATGTTACCAGGTGAACAGTATAAGTGAGGAGAGTGTGTGCCCCTGATTGTTTAATACGCACGGGACATGTTACCAGGTGAACTGTGTAAGTGAGGAGAGTCTGTTCCCCTGATGGTTTTATATACACGGGACATGTTACCAGGTGAACAGTATAAGTGAGGAGAGTGTGTGCCCCTGATCGTTTAATATACACGGGACATGTTACCAGGTGAACAGTATAAGTGAGGAGAGTGTGTTCCCCTGATGGTTTAATATATACGGGACATATTACCAGGTGAACAGTATAAGTGAGGAGAGTGTGTTCCCCTGATGGTTTAACACACACGGGACATGTTACCAGGTGAACAGTATAAGTGAGGAGAGTGTGTTCCCCTGATGGTTTAACACACACGGGACATGTTACCAGGTGAACAGTATAAGTGAGGAGAGTGTGTTCCCCTGATTGTTTAATATACCCGGGACATGTCACCAGGTGAAGAGTTGAATTGAGGAGAGTGTGTTCCCCTGATTGTTTAATACTGACGGGACATGTCACAAGGTGAACAGTATAAGTGAGGAGAGTGTGTTCCCCTGATGATTTAATGCACACAGGACATGTTACCAGGTGAACAGTATAAGTGAGGAGAGAGTGATCCCCTGATGGTTTAATACACACGGGACATGTTACCAGGTGAACAGTATAAGTGAGGAGAGTGTGTTCCCCTTATTGTTTAATATACCCGGGACATGTCACCAGGTGAAGAGTAGAATTGAGGAGAGTGTGTTCCCCTGATTGTTTAATACTGACGGGACATGTCACGAGGTGAAAAGTATAAGTGAGGAGAGTGTGTTCCCCTGATGTTTTAATGCACACAGGACATGTTACCAGGTGAACAGTATAAGTGAGGAGAGGGTGTTCCTCTGATGGTCTAATGCACACGGGACATGTTACCAGGTGAACAGTGTAAGTGAGGAGAGTGTCTTCCCCTGAAGGTTTAATACTCACGGGACATGTTACCAGGTGAACAGTATAAATGAGGAGAGTGTGTTCCCCTGATGGTTTAATGCACACGGGACATGTTACCAGGTGAACAGTATAAGTGAGGAGAGTGCTTTCCCCTGAATTTTAATATTCACGGTACATGTTACCAGGTGAACAGTATAACTGAGGAGAGTGTGTTCCCCTGATGGTTTAATATACACGGGACATGTTACCAGGTGAACAGTATAATTGAGGAGAGTGTGATCCCCTGATTGTTGAATACTCACGGGACATGTTACCAGCTGAACATTATAAGTGAGGAGAGTGAGTTCCCCTGATTGTTTAATACACACGGGACATGTTACCAGGTGAACAGTATAAGTGAGGAGAGTGTGTCCCCCTGATTGTTTAATACACACGGGTCATGTCACCAGGTGAACAGTATATGTGAGGAGAGTGTGTTCCCCTGATGGTTTAACACGCACGGGACATGTTCCCAGGTGAAAAGTATAAGTGAGGAGAGTGTGTTCCCCTGATTGTTTAATATACACGGGACATGTTACCAGGTGAACAGTATAAGTGAGGAGAGTGTGTTCCCCTGATTGTTTAATGCACACGGGACATGTTACCAGCTGAACAGTATAAGTGAGGAGAGTGTGTTCCCCTGATGGTTTCATATACACGGGACATGTTACCAGGTGAACAGTATAAGTGAGGAGAGTGTGTTCTCCTGATGGTCTAACACGCACGGGACATGTTACCAGGTGAACAGTATAATTGAGGAGAGTGTGTTCCCCTGATTGTTTAATACTGACGGGACATGTCACCAGGTGAACAGTATAACTGTGGAGAGTGTGTTCCCCTGATGGTTTAACATGCACGGGACATGTTACCAGGTGAACAGTTTAAGTGAGGAGAGTGTGTTCCCCTGATTGTTTAATACACACGGGACATGTCATCGGGTGAACAGTATAAGTGAGGAGAGTGTGTTACCCTGATTGTTTAATACACACGGGACATGTCACCGGGTAAAAAGTATAAGTGAGGAGAGTGTGTTCCCCTGATTGTTTAATACACACGGGACATGTCACCAGGTGAACAGTATAAGCGAGCAGAATGATTTCCCCTGATGATTAAATATGCAAAGGACATGTTACCAGGTGAACAGTATAAGTGAGGAGAGTGTGTTCCCCTGATTGTTTAATACACACGGGACATGTCACCGGGTCAACAGTATAAATGAGGAGAGTGTGTTCCCCTGATGGTTTAATACACACGGGACATGTCACCTGGTGAACAGTATAAGTGAGGAGAGTGTGTTCCCCTGATGGTTTAATATACACGGGACATGTTACCAGGTGAACAGTATAAGTGAGTAGAGTGTGTTCCCCTGATTGTTTAATACGCACGGGACATGTTACCAGACGAACAGTATAAGTGAGGAGAGTGTGTTCCCCTGATGGTTTAATATACACAGGACATGTCACCAGGTGAACAGTATAAGTGAGTAGAGTGTGTTCCTCTGATTGTTTAATACACACGGGACATGTTACCAGACGAACAGTATAAGTGAGGAGAGTGTGTTCCCCTGATGGTTTAATATACACGGGACATGTTACCAGGTGAACAGTATAAGTGAGTAGAGTGTGTTCCCCTGATTGTTTAATACGCACGGGACATGTTACCAGACGAACAGTATAAGTGAGGAGAGTGTGTTCCCCTGATGGTTTAATATACACAGGACATGTCACCAGGTGAACAGTATAAGTGAGTAGAGTGTGTTCCCCTGATTGTTTAATACGCACGGGACATGTTACCAGACGAACAGTATAAGTGAGGAGAGTGTGTTCCCCTGATGGTTTAATATACACGGGACATGTTACCAGATGAACAGTATAAGTGAGGAGAGTGTGTTTCTCTGATGGTTTAATGCACACAGGACATGTTACCAGGTGAACAGTATAAGTGAGGAGAGAGTGTTCCTCTGATGGTTTAATGCACACGGGACATGTTACCAGGTGAACAGTATAAGTGAGGAGAGTGCTTTTCCCTGAAGTTTAATATTCACGGGACATGTTACCAGGTGAACAGTATAAGTGAGGAGAGTGTGTCGCCCTGATGGTTTAATATACACGGGACATGTTGCCAGGTGAAGAGTATAATTGAGGAGAGTGTGATCCCCTGATTGTTTAATACACACGGGACATGTCACCAGGTGAACAGTATATGTGAGGAGAGTGTGTTCCCCTGATTGTTTAATACACACGGGACATGTCACCAGGTGAACAGTATATGTGAGGAGAGTGTGTTCCCCTGATGGTTTAACACGCACGGGACATGTTACCAGGTGAACAGTATAAGTGAGGAGAGTGTGTTCCCCTGATGGTTTAATACGCACGGGACATGTTACCAGGAGAAAAGTTTAAGTGAGGAGAGTGCTTTCCCCTGATGGTTTAATATTCACAGGACATGTTTCCAGGTGAACGGTATAAGTGAGGAGAGTGTGTTCCCCTGATTGTTTAATACTCACGGGACATGTTACCAGGTGAACAGTGTATGTGAGGAGAGTGTGTTCCCCTGATTGTTTAATACACACGGGACATGTCACCGGGTCAACAGTATAAATGAGGAGAGTGTGTTCCCCTGATTGTTTAACACTGACGGGACATGTTACCAGGTGAACAGTATAAGTGAGGAGAGTCTGTTCCCCTGATGGTTTAATACACACGGGACATGTCACCAGGTGAACAGTAAAAGTGAGGAGAGTGTGTTCCCCTGATTGTTTTATACTGATGGGACATGTTACCAGGTGAACAGTATAAGTGAGGAGAGTCTGTTCCCCTGATGGTTTAATACACACGGGACATGTCACCAGGTGAACAGTAAAAGTGAGGAGAGTGTGTTCCCCTGATTGTTTAATACTGATGGGACATGTTACCAGGTGAACAGTAAAAGTGAGGAGAGTGTGTTCCCCTGATTGTTTAATACTGATGGGACATGTCACCAGGTGAACAGTATAAGTGAGGAGAGTGTGTTCTCCTGATTTTTTAATACTGACGGGACATGTCACGAGGTGAACATTATAAATGAGGAGAGTGTGTTCCCCTGATTGTTTAATACACACGGGACATGTCACCAGGTGAACAGTATAAGTGAGCAGAATGTTTTCCCCTGATGGTTAAATATCCAAAGGACATGTCACCAGGTGAACAGTATAAGTGAGGAGAGTGTGTTTCTCTGATGGTTTAATGCACACAGGACATGTGACCAGGTGAACAGTATAAGTGAGGAGAGTGTGTTCCCCTGATTGTTTAATACGCACGGGACATGTTACCAGGTGAACTGTGTAAGTGAGGAGAGTCTGTTCCCCTGATGGTTTTATATACACGGGACATGTTACCAGGTGAACAGTATAAGTGAGGAGAGTGTGTTCCCCTGATTGTTTAATACTCACGGGACATGTTACCAGGTGAACAGTATAAGTGAGGAGAGTGTGTTCCCCTGATGGTTTAACACACACGGGACATGTTACCAGGTGAACAGTATAAGTGAGGAGAGTGTGTTCCCCTGATTGTTTAATATACCCGGGACATGTCACCAGGTGAAGAGTAGAATTGAGGAGAGTGTGTTCCCCTGATTGTTTAATACTGACGGGACATGTCACAAGGTGAACAGTATAAGTGAGGAGAGTGTGTTCCCCTGATGATTTAATGCACACAGGACATGTTACCAGGTGAACAGTATAAGTGAGGAGAGAGTGATCCCCTGATGGTTTAATACACACGGGACATGTTACCAGGTGAACAGTATAAGTGAGGAGAGTGTGTTCCCCTGATTGTTTAATATACCCGGGACATGTCACCAGGTGAAGAGTAGAATTGAGGAGAGTGTGTTCCCCTGATTGTTTAATACTGACGGGACATGTCACGAGGTGAAAAGTATAAGTGAGGAGAGGGTGTTCCTCTGATGGTCTAATGCACACGGGACATGTTACCAGGTGAACAGTGTAAGTGAGGAGAGTGTCTTCCCCTGAAGGTTTAATACTCACGGGACATGTTACCAGGTGAACAGTATAAATGAGGAGAGTGTGTTCCCCTGATGGTTTAATGCACACGGGACATGTTACCAGGTGAACAGTATAAGTGAGGAGAGTGCTTTCCCCTGAATTTTAATATTCACGGTACATGTTTCCAGGTGAACAGTATAACTGAGGAGAGTGTGTTCCCCTGATGGTTTAATATACACGGGACATGTTACCAGGTGAACAGTATAATTGAGGAGAGTGTGATCCCCTGATTGTTTAATACTCACGGGAAATGTTACCAGCTGAACATTATAAGTGAGGAGAGTGAGTTCCCCTGATTGTTTAATACACACGGGTCATGTCACCAGGTGAACAGTATATGTGAGGAGAGTGTGTTCCCCTGATGGTTTAACACGCACGGGACATGTTCCCAGGTGAAAAGTATAAGTGAGGAGAGTGTGTTCCCCTGATGGTTTAATATACACGGGACATGTTACCAGGTGAACAGTATAAGTGAGGAGAGTGTGTCCCCCTGATGGTTTAATACACACGGGTCATGTCACCAGGTGAACAGTATATGTGAGGAGAGTGTGTTCCCCTGATGGTTTAACACGCACGGGACATGTTCCCAGGTGAAAAGTATAAGTGAGGAGAGTGTGTTCCCCTGATTGTTTAATATACACGGGACATGTTACCAGGTGAACAGTATAAGTGAGGAGAGTGTGTTCCCCTGATTGTTTAATGCACACGGGACATGTTACCAGCTGAACAGTATAAGTGAGGAGAGTGTGTTCCCCTGATGGTTTCATATACACGGGACATGTTACCAGGTGAACAGTATAAGTGAGGAGAGTGTGTTCTCCTGATGGTCTAACACGCACGGGACATGTTACCAGGTGAACAGTATAATTGAGGAGAGTGTGTTCCCCTGATTGTTTAATACTGACGGGACATGTCACCAGGTGAACAGTATAACTGTGGAGAGTGTGTTCCCCTGATGGTTTAACATGCACGGGACATGTTACCAGGTGAACAGTTTAAGTGAGGAGAGTGTGTTCCCCTGATTGTTTAATACACACGGGACATGTCATCGGGTGAACAGTATAAGTGAGGAGAGTGTGTTACCCTGATTGTTTAATACACACGGGACATGTCACCGGGTCAACAGTATAAATGAGGAGAGTGTGTTCCCCTGATTGTTTAATACACACGTGACATGTCACCTGGTGAACAGTATAAGTGAGGAGAGTGTGTTCCTCTGATTGTTTAATACACACGGGACATGTCACCAGGTGAACAGTATAAGTGAGTAGAGTGTGTTCCCCTGATTGTTTAATACGCACGGGACATGTTACCAGACGAACAGTATAAGTGAGGAGAGTGTGTTCCCCTGATGGTTTAAGACTGACGGGACATGTTACCAGATGAACAGTATAAGTGAGGAGAGTGTGTTTCTCTGATGGTTTAATGCACACAGGACATGTTACCAGGTGAACAGTATAAGTGAGGAGAGAGTGTTCCTCTGATGGTTTAATGCACGCGGGACATGTTACCAGGTGAACAGTATAACTGAGGAGAGTGCTTTCCCCTGAAGTTTAATATTCACGGGACATTTTACCAGGTGAACAGTATAAGTGAGGAGAGTGTGTTCCCCTGATGGTTTAATATACACGGGACATGTTGCCAGGTGAAGCGTATAATTGAGGAGAGTGTGATCCCCTGATTGTTTAATACACACGGGACATGTCACCAGGTGAACAGTATATGTGAGGAGAGTGTGTTCCCCTGATGGTTTAACACGCACGGGACATGTTACCAGGTGAACAGTATAAGTGAGGAGAGTGTGTTCCCCTGATGTTTTAATATACACGGGACATGTCAGCAGGTGAACAGCATAATTGAGGAGAGTGTGTTCCCCTGATGGTTTAATATACACGGGACATGTCACCAGGTGAAAAGTATAAGTGAGGAGAGTGTGTTCCCCTGATTGTTTAATACACACGGGACATTTCACCAAATGAACAGTATAAGTGAGGAAAGTGTGTTCCCCTGATGGTTTAATATACACGGGACATGTTACCAGATGAACAGTATAAGTGAGGAGAGTGTGTTCCCCTGATTGTTTAATACACACAGGACATGTCACCAGGTGAATAGTATAAGTGAGGAGAGTGCGTTCCCCTGATTGTTCAATACACACAGGACATGTTACCAGTTGAACAGTATAAGTGAGGAGAGTGTGTTCCCCTGATGTTTTAATATACACGGGACATGTTACCAGGTGAACAGTATAAGTGAGGAGAGTGTGTTCCCCTGATTGTTTAATATACACGGGACATGTTACCAGGTGAACAGTATAAGTGAGTAGAGTGTGTTCCCCTGATTGTTTAATACGCACGGGACATGTTACCAGATGAACAGTATAAGTGAGGAGAGTGTGTTCCCCTGATTGTTTAATACACACGGGACATGTCACCAGGTGAACAGTATAAGTGAGTAGAGTGTGTTCCCCTGATTGTTTAATACGCACGGGACATGTTACCAGATGAACAGTATAAGTGAGGAGAGTGTGTTCCCCTGATGGTTTAAGACTGACGGGACATGTTACCAGATGAACAGTATAAGTGAGGAGAGTGTGTTCCCCTGATGGTTTAATATACACGGGACATGTTACCAGGTGAACTTTGTAAGTGAGGAGAGTGTGTTTCTCTGATGGTTTAATGCACACAGGACATGTTACCAGGTGAACAGTATAAGTGAGGAGAGTGTGTTCCCCTGATGGTTTAATATACACGGGACATGTTACCAGGTGAACAGTATAAGTGAGGAGAGTGTGTTCCCCTGATGGTTTAATATACACGGGACATGTTACCAGATCAACAGTGTATGTGAGGAGAGTGTGTTCCCCTGATGGATTAATAGAGACGGGACATGTCACCAGGTGAACAGTATAAGTGAGGAGAGTGTGTTCCCCTGATTGTTTAATACTCACGGGACATGTTACCAGGTGAACAGTATAAGTGAGGAGAGTGTGTTCCCCTGATGGTTTAACACGCACGGGACATGTTACCAGGTGAACAGTATAAGTGAGGAGAGTGTGTTCCCCTGATGTTGTAATATACCCGGAAAATGTCAACAGGTGAACTTTGTAAGTGAGGAGAGTCTGTTCCCCTGATGGTTTTATATGCACGCGATATGTCACCAGGTGAACAGTGTAAGTGAGGAGAGTGTGTTCCCCTGATTGTTTAATACACACGGGACATTTCACCAGGTGAACAGCATAAGTGAGGAGAGTGCGTTCCCCTGATTGTTCAATACACACGGGACATGTTACCAGTTGAACAGTACAAGTGAGGAGAGTGTGTTCCCCTGATGGTTTAATGCAGACGGGACATGTTCCCAGGTGAAAAGTATAAGTGAGGAGAGTGTGTTCCCCTGATGGTTTAATATACACGGGACATGTTACCAGGTGAACAGTATAAGTGAGGAGAGTGTGTTCCCCTGATGGTTTAATACACACGGGACATGTTATCAGGTGAACAGCATAAGTGAGGAGAGTGTGTTCCCCTGATGGTTTAATACACACGGGACATGTTACCAGGTGAACAGTATAAGTGAGGAGAGTGTGTTCCCCTGATTGTTTATTTTACACGGGACATGTTACCAGGTGAACAGTATAAGTGAGGAGAGTGTGTTCCCCTGATGGTTTAATATACACGGGACATGTTACCAGGTGAACAGTATAAGTGAGGAGTGTGTATTCCCCTGATTGTTTAATACAAACTGGACATGTTACCAGGTGAACAGTATAAGTGAGGTGAATGTGTTCCCCTGATGGTTTAATATACACTGGACATGTTACCAGGTGAACAGTATAAGTGAGGAGAGTGTGTTCCCCTGATTGCTTAATACACACGGGACATGTTACCAGGTGAACAGTATAAGTGAGGAGAGTGTGTTCCCCTGATGGTTTAATATACACAGGACATGTTACCAGGTGAACAGTATAAGTGAGGAGAGTGTGTTCCCCTGATTGCTTAATACACACGGGACATGTTACCAGGTGAACAGTATAAGTGAGGAGAGTGTGTTCCTCTGATGGTTTAATGCACACAGGACATGTTACCAGCTGAACAGTGTAAGTGAGGAGAGTGTGTTCCCCTGATGGTTTAATACTGACGGGACATGTTACCAGATGAACAGTATAAGTGAGGAGAGTGTGTTCCTCTGATGGTTTAATGCACACAGGACATGATACCAGCTGAACAGTATAAGTGAGGAGAGTGTGTTCCCCTGATGGTTTAATATACACGGGACATGTTACCAGGTGAACAGTATAAGTGAGGAGAGTGTGTTCCCCTGATGGTTTAATATACACGGGACATGTTACCAGGTGAACAGTATAAGTGAGGAGAGTGTGTTCCCCTGATGGTTTAATATACACGGGACATGTTACCAGGTGAACAGTATAAGTGAGGAGAGTGTGTTCCCCTGATGGTTTAATATACACGGGACATGTTACCAGATCAACAGTATAAGTGAGGAGAGTGTGTTCCTCTAATGGTTTAATGCACACAGGACATGTTACCAGCTGAACAGTATAAGTGAGGAGAGTGTGTTCCCCTGATGGTTTAATATACACGGGACATGTTACCAGGTGAACAGTATAAGTGAGGAGAGTGTGTTCCCCTGATGGTTTAATATACACGGGACATGTCACCAGGTGAACAGTATAAGTGAGGAGAGTGTGTTCCCCTGATTGTTTAATACTCACGGGACATGTTACCAGGTGAACAGTTTAATTGAGGAGAGTCTGTTCCCCTGATGTTTTAATATACCCGGAACATGTCAGCAGGTGAACAGTATAATTGAGGAGAGTGTGTTCCCCTGATTGTTTAATACACACGGGACATGTCATCGGGTGACAGTATAAGTGAGGAGAGTGTGTTCCCCTGATTGTTTAATACACACGGGACATGTCACCGGGTAAAAAGTATAAGTGAGGAGAGTGTGTTCCCCTGATTGTTTAATACACACGGGACATGTCACCAGGTGAACAGTATAAGTGAGCAGAATGATTTCCCCTGATGATTAAATATGCAAAGGACATGTTACCAGATGAACAGTATAAGTGAGAAGAATGTGTTCCCCTGATGGTTTAATACACACGGGACATGTTACCAGGTGAACAGTATAAGTGAGGAGAGTGTTTTCCCCTGATTGTTTAATACTGACGGGACATGTTACCAGGTGAACAGTATAAGTGAGGAGAGTGTGTTCCCCTGATGGTTTAATATACACAGGACATGTTACCAGGTGAACAGTATAAGTGAGGAGAGTGTGTTCGTCTGATTGTTTAATACACACGGGACATGTCACCGGGTGAACAGTATAAATGAGGAGAGTGTGTTCCCCTGATGGTTTAATATACACAGGACATGTTACCAGGTGAACAGTATAAGTGAGGAGAGTGTGTTCGTCTGATTGTTTAATACACACGGGACATTTCACCAGGTGAACAGCATATGTGAGGAGAGTGTGTTCCCCTGATGGTTTAATACACACGGGTCATTTCACCAGGTGAACAGTATATGTGAGGAGAGTGTGTTCCCCTGATGGTTGAACACGCACGGGTCAAGTTACCAGGTGAACAGTATAAGTGAGGAGAGTGTGTTCCCCTGATGGTTTAATATACACGGGACATGTCACCAGGTGAACAGTATATGTGAGGAGAATGTGTTCCCCTGATGGTTTAACACGCACGGGACATGTTACCAGCAGAACAGTATAAGTGAGGAGAGTGTGTTCCCCTGATGGTTTAATATACACGGGACATGTTACCAGGTGAACAGTATAAGTGAGGAGAGTGTGTTCCCCTGATGGTTTAATATTCACGGGACATGTTACCAGATGAACAGCATAAGTGAGGCGAGTGTGTTCACCTGATGGGTTAATACAGACGGGACATGTCACCAGGTGAACAGTATAAGTGAGGAGAGTGTGTTCCCCAGATGGTTTAACACTCACGGGACATGTTACCAGGTGAAAAGTATAAGTGAGGAGAGTGTGTTCCCCTGATGGTTTTACACACACGGGACATGTTACCAGGTGAAGAGCATAAGAGAGGAGAGTGTGTTCCCCAGATGTTTTAATATACCCGGGACATGTTACCAGGTGAACAGTATAAGTGAGGAGAGTGTGTTCCCCTGATGGTTTAATATACATGGGACATGTTGCCAGGTGAACAGTATAAGTGAGGAGAGTGTGTTCCCCTGATGGTTTAATATACATGGGACATGTTACCAGGTGAACAGTATAAGTGAGGAGAGTGTGTTCCCCTGATTGTTTAATACACACGGGACATGTCACCGGGGAACAGTATAAGTGAGGAGAGTGTGTTCCCCTGATTGTTTCATACACACGGGACATGTCACCATGTGAACAGTATAAGTGAGCAGAATGTTTTCCCCTGATGGTTAAATATTCAAAGGACATGTTACCAGGTGAACAGTATAAGTGAGGAGAGTGTGTTCCCCTGATTGTTTAATATACACAGGACATGTTACCAAGTGAACAGTATAAGTGAGGAGAGTGTGTTCCCCTGATGGTTTAATAAACACGGGACATGTTACCAAGTGAACAGTATAAGAGAGGAGAGTGTGTTCCCCTGATGGTTTAATAAACACGGGACATGTTACCAGGTGAACAGTAAAAGTGAGGAGTGTGTTCCCCTGATTGTTTAATACACACGGGACATGTTACCTGATGAACAGTATAAGTGAGGAGAGTGTATTCCCCTGATGGTTTAATATACAGGGGACATGTTACCTGATGAACAGTATAAGTGAGGAGAGTGTGTTCCCCTGATGGTTTAATATACAGGGGACATGTTACCTGATGAACAGTATAAGTGAGGAGAGTGTGTTCCCCTGGTGGTTTAATACACACTGGACATGTTACCTGATGAACAGTATAAGTGAGGAGAGTGTGTTCCCCTGATGGTTTAATATACAGGGGACATGTTACCTGATGAACAGTAAAAGTGAGGAGAGTGTGTTCCCCTGGTGGTTTAATACACACTGGACATGTTACCTGATGAACAGTTTTAGTGAGGAGTGTCTGTTCCCCAGATGGTTTAATGCACACAGGACATTTTACCAGGTGAACTGTGTAAGTGAGGAGAGTGTGTTCCCCTGATGGTTTTACATACACGGGATATGTTACCAGGTCAACAGTATAAGTGAGGACAGTGTGTTCCCCTGATGGTTTAATATACACGGGACATGTTTCCAGGTGAACAGTATAAGTGAGGAGAGTGTGTTCCCCTGATGGTTTAACACGCACGGGACATGTTGCCAGGTGAACAGTATAAGTGAGGAGAGTGTGTTCCCCTGATGGTTTAACACGCACGGGACATGTTGCCAGGTGAACAGTATAAGTGAGGAGAGTGTGTTCCCCTGATGGTTTAACACGCACGGGACATGTTGCCAGGTGAACAGTATAAGTGAGGAGAGTGTGTTCCCCTGATTGTTTAATACTCACGGGACATGTTACCAGGTGAACAGTATAAGTGAGGAGAGTGTGTTCCCCTGATTGTTTAATACTCACGGGACATGTTACCAGGTGAACAGTATAAGTGAGGAGAGTGTGTTCCCCTGATTGTTTAATACACACGGGACATGTTACCAGATGAACAGTATAAGTGAGGAGACTGTGTTCCCCTGATGGTTTAATATACACGGGACATATTGCCAGGTGAACAGTATAAGTGAGGAGAGTGTGTTCCCCTGATTGTTTAATACTGACGGTACATGTCACCAGGTGAACAGTATGAGTGAGGAGAGTGTGCTCCCCTGATTGTTTAACACGCACGGGACATGTCACCAGGTGAACAGGATAAGTGAGGAGAGTGTGTTCCCCTGATGGTTTAATATACACGGGACATGTTACCAGCTGAACAGTATAAGTGAGGAGAGTGTGTTCCCCTGATGGTTTTACACGCACGGGACATGTTGCCAGGTGAACAGTATAAGTGAGGAGAGTGTGTTCCCCTGATGGTTTAATATACACGGGACATATTGCCAGGTGAACAGGATAAGTGAGGAGAGTGTGTTCCCCTGATGGTTTAATATACACGGCACATGTTCCCAGGTGAACAGTATAAGTGAGGATAGCGTGTTCCCCTGATGGTTTAATATACACGGGACATGTTACCAGGTGAACAGTATAAGTGAGGAGAGTCTGTTCCCCTGATGGTTTAATATACAAGGGACATGTTACCAGGTGAACAGTATAAGTGAGGAGAGTCTGTTCCCCTGATTGTTTAATACACACGGCACATGTCACCATGTGAACAGGATAAGTGAGCAGAATGTTTTCCCCTGATGGTTAAATATTCAAAGGACATGGTACCAGGTGAACAGTATAAGTGAGGAGAGTGTGTTCCCCTGATGGATTAATATACACGGGACATGTGACCAGGTGAACAGTATAAGTGAGATGAGTGTTTTCCCCTGATCGTTTAATATACACGGGACATGTTACCAGGTGAACAGTATAAGTGAGGAGAGTGTGTTCCCCTGATGGTTTAATATACACAGGGCATGTTACCAGTTGAACAGTATAAGTGAGGAGATTGTGTTCCCCTGATGGTTTAATACACATGGGACATGTTACCAGGTGAACAGTATAAGTGATTAGAGTGTGCCCCCTGATTCTTTAATGCACACGGGATATGTTACCAGGTGAACTGTGTAAGTGAGGAGAGTCTGTTCCCCTGATGTTTTAATATACACAGGACATGTTACCAGGTGAACAGTATAAGTGAGGACAGTGTGTTCCATTGATGGTTTAATATACACAGGACATGTTACCAGGTGAACAGTATTAGTGAGGAGAGTGTGTACCCAGATTGTTTAATACGCTCGGGACATGTTACCAGGTGAACCGTGTAAGTGAGGAGAATGTGTTCCCCTGTTTGTTTAATACGCACGGGACATGTTACCAGGTCAACATTATAAGTGAGGAGAATGTGTTCCCCTGATTGTTTAATACGCACGGGATATGTTAAAAAGAGAAAAGTCTAAGTGAGCAGAGTGCTTTCCCCTGATGGTTTAATATTCACGTGACATGTTTCCAGGTGAACAGTATAAGTGAGGAGAATGTGTTCTCCTGATGGTTTAATACTGACGGGACATGTTACCAGATAAACAGTCTCAGTGAGGAGAGTGTGTTCCCCTGATGGTTTAATACTGACGGGACATGTTACCAGATGAACAGTATAAGTGAGGAGAGTGTGTTCCCCTGATGGTTTAATACGCACGGGACATGTTACCAGGAGAAAAGTCTAAGTGAGGAGAGTGCTTTCCCCTGATGGTTTAATATTCACAGGACATGTTTCCAGGTGAACAGTATAAGTGAGGAGAGTGTGTTCCCCTGATTGTTTAATACACACGAGACATGTTACCAGATGAACAGTATAAGTGAGGAGAGTGTGTTCCCTTGATGGTTTAACACGCACGGGACATGTTACCAGATGAACAGTATAATTGAGGAGAGTGTGTTCCGCTGATGGTTTCATATACACGGGATATGTTACCAGGTGAACAGTATAAGTGAGGAGAGTGTGTTCCCCTGATTGTTTAATACACACGGGACATGTCACCAGGTGAACAGTATAAGTGAGGAGAGTGTATTCCCCTGATTGTTTAATACACACAGGACATGTTACCAGGTGAACAGTATAATTGAGGAGAGTGTGTTCCCCTGATTGTTTAATACACACGGGACATGTCACCGGGTGAACTGTATAAGTGAGGAGAGTTTGTTCCCCTGATTGTTTAATACACACGGGACCTGTCACCATGTGAACAGTATAAGTGAGGGGAGTGTGTTCCCCTGATGGTTTAATAATGACGGGACATGTTACCAGATGACAGTATAAATGAGGAGAGTGTGTTCCCCTGATGGTTTAATATACACGGGACATGTTACCAGGTGAACAGTATAAGTGAGGAGAGTGTGTTCCCCAGATGGTTTAATATACACAGGGCATGTTACCAGTTGAACAGTATAAGTGAGGAGATTGTGTTCCCCTGATGGTTTAATACACACGGGACATGTTATCAGGTGAACAGTATAAGTGAGGAGAGTGTGTTCCCCTGATGGTTTAATATACACAGGGCATGTTACCAGTTGAACAGTATAAGTGAGGAGATTGAGTTCCCCTGATGGTTTAATACACACGGGACATGTTACCAGGTGAACAGTGTTAGTGAGGAGCGTGTGTTCCCCTGATTGTTTAATATACACAGGACATGTTACCAGGTGAACAGTATAAGTGAGGAGAGTGTGTTCCCCTGATGTTTTAATATACACAGGACATGTCACCAGGTGAACAGTATAAGTGAGGACAGTGTGTTCCATTGATGGTTTAATATACACAGGACATGTTACCAGGTGAACAGTATTAGTGAGGAGAGTGTGTACCCTGATTGTTTAATACGCACGGGACATGTTACCGGATGAACAGTATAAGTGAGGAGAATGTGTTCCCCCGTTTGTTCAATACGCACGGGACATGTTAAAAAGAGAAAAGTCTAAGTGACGAGAGTGCTTTCCCCTGATGGTTTAATATTCACGGGACATGTTTCCAGGTGAACAGTTTAAGTGAGGAGAGTGTGTTCCCCTGATGGTTTAATACTGACGGGACATGTTACCAGATGAACAGTCTCAGTGAGGAGAGTGTGTTCCCCTGATGGTTTAATACACACAGGATATGTTACCAGATGAACAGTCTCAGTGAGGAGAGTGTGTTCCCCTGATGGCTTAATGCAAACAGGACATGTTACCAGGTGAAGAGCATAAGTGAGGAGAGAGTGTTCCACTGATGGTTTAATACTGACGGGACACGTTAGCAGATGAACAGTATAAGTGAGGAGAGTGTGTTCCCCTGATGGTTTAATACGCACGGGACATGTTACCAGGAGAAAAGTCTAAGTGAGGAGAGTGCTTTCCCCTGATGGTTTAATATTCACAGGACATGTTTCCAGGTGAACAGTATAAGCGAGGAGAGTGTGTTCCCCTGATGGTTTAATATACACGGGACATGTTACCAGGTGAACAGTGTAAGTGAGGAGAGTGTTTTCCCCTGATTGTTTAATGCACACAGGACATGTTACCAGGTGAACAGTATAAGTGAGGAGAACGTGTTCCCCTGATGGTTTAATATACATGGGACATGTTACCAGGTGAACAGTATAAGTGATGAGAGTGTGCCCCCTGATTCTTTAATGCACACAGGATATGTTACCAGGTGAACTGTGTAAGTGAGGAGAGTCTGTTCCATTGATGGTTTAATATACACAGGACATGTTACCAGGTGAACAGTATTAGTGAGGAGCGTGTGTACCCAGATTGTTTAATACGCTCGGGACATGTTACCAGGTGAACCGTGTAAGTGAGGAGAATGTGTTCCCCTGTTTGTTTAATACGCACGGGACATGTTACCAGGTCAACAGTATAAGTGAGGAGAATGTGTTCCCCTGATTGTTTAATACGCACGGGATATGTTAAAAAGAGAAAAGTCTAAGTGAGCAGAGTGCTTTCCCCTGATGGTTTAATATTCACGTGACATGTTTCCAGGTGAACAGTATAAGTGAGGAGAATGTGTTCTCTTGATGGTTTAATACTGACGGGACATGTTACCAGATAAACAGTCTCAGTGAGGAGAGTGTGTTCCCCTGATGGTTTAATACTGACGGGACCTGTTACCAGATGAACAGTATAAGTGAGGAGAGTGTGTTCCCCTGATGGTTTAATACGCACGGGACATGTTACCAGGAGAAAAGTCTAAGTGAGGAGAGTGCTTTCCCCTGATGGTTTAATATTCACAGGACATGTTTCCAGGTGAACAGTATAATTGAGGAGAGTGTGTTCCCCTGATTGTTTAATACACACGGGACATGTTACCAGGTGAACAGTATAAGTGAGGAGAGTGTGATCCCCTGATTGTTTAATACTCACGGGACATGTTACCAGGTGAACAGTATAAGTGAGGAGAGTGTGTTCCCCTGATGGTTTAATATACACGGGACATATTGCCAGTTGAACAGTATAAGTGAGGAGAGTGTGTTCCCCTGATTGTTTAATACTGACGGGACATGTCACCAGGTGAACAGGATAAGTGAGGAGAGTGTGTTCCCCTGATGGTTCAATATACACAGGACATGTTACCAGGTGAACAGTATAAGTGAGGAGAGTGTGATCCCCTGATTGTTTAATACACACGGGACATGTTACCAGGTGAACAGTATAAGTGAGGAGAGAGTGTTCCCCTGATGGTTTAATATACACGGGACATATTGCCAGTTGAACAGTATAAGTGAGGAGAGTGTGTTCCCCTGATTGTTTAATACTGACGGGACATGTCACCAGGTGAACAGGATAAGTGAGGAGAGTGTGTTCCCCTGATGGTTTAATATACACGGGACATGTTACCAGGTGAACAGGATAAGTGAGGAGAGTGTGTTCCCCTGATGGTTTAATATACACGGGACATGTTACCAGGTGAACAGGATAAGTGAGGAGAGTGTGTTCCCCTGATGGTTTAATATACACGGGACATGTTACCAGGTGAACAGTATAAGTGAGGAGAGTGTGTTCCCCTGATGGTTTAATATACACGGGACATATCACCAGGTGAACAGTATAAGTGAGGAGAGTGTGTTCCCCTGATGGTTTAATAAACACGGGACATGTTACCAGGTGAACAGTATAAGTGAGGAGAGTGTGTTCCCCTGATTGTTTAATACACACGGGACATGTTACCAGGTGAACAGTATAAGTGAGGAGAGTGTGTTCCCCTGATGGTTTAATATTCACAGGACATGTTACCAGGTGAACAGTATAAGTGAGCAGAGTGTGTTCCCCTGATGGTTTAATACACACGGGACATGTTACCAGGTGAACAGTATAAGTGAGGAGAGTGTGTTCCCCTGATTGTTTAATATACACGGGACATGTTACCAGCTGAACAGTATAAGTGAGGAGAGTGTGTTCCCCTGATGGTTTAACACGCACGGGACATGTTGCCAGCTGAACAGTATAAGTGAGGAGAGTGTGTTCCCCTGATGGTTTGATATACACGGGACATATTGCCAGGTGAACAGTATAAGTGAGGAGAGTGTGTTCCCCTGATTGTTTAATACTGACGGGACATGTCACCAGGTGAACAGGATAAGTGAGGAGAGTGTGTTCCCCTGATGGTTTAATATACACGGGACATGTTACCAGCTGAACAGTATAAGTGAGGAGAGTGTGTTCCCCTGATGGTTTGATATACACGGGACATATTGCCAGGTGAACAGTATAAGTGAGGAGAGTGTGTTCCCCTGATTGTTTAATACTGACGGGACATGTCACCAGGTGAACAGGATAAGTGAGGAGAGTGTGTTCCCCTGATTGTTTAATACACACGAGACATGTTACCAGGTGAACAGTATAAGTGAGGAGAGTGTGTTCCCCTGATGGTTTAATATACACGGGACATATTGCCAGGTGAACAGTATAAGTGAGGAGAGTGTGTTCCCCTGATTGTTTAATACTGACGGGACATGTTACCAGGTGAACAGGATAAGTGAGGAGAGTGTGTTCCCCTGATGGTTTAATATACACGGGACATGTCACCAGCTGAACAGTATAAGTGAGGAGAGTGTGTTCCCCTGAAGGTTTAATATACACGGCACATGTTCCCAGGTGAACAGTATAAGTGTGGAGAGTGTGTTCCCCTGATGGTTTAATATACACGGGACATGTTACCAGGTGAACAGTATAAGTGAGGAGAGTCTGTTCCCCTGATGGTTTAATATACACGGGACATGTTACCAGGTGAACAGTATAAGTGAGGAGAGTCTGTTCCCCTGATTGTTTAATACACACGGCACATGTCACCATGTGAACAGGATAAGTGAGCAGAATGTTTTCCCCTGATGGTTAAATATTCAAAGGACATGTTGCCAGGTGAACAGTATAAGTGAGGACAGTGTGTTCCCCTGATGGTTTAATACTGACGGGACATGTTACCAGATGAACAGGAGAAGTGAGGAGAGTTTGTTCCCCTGATGGTTTAATATACACGGGACATGTTACCCTGTGAACAGTATAAGTGAGGAGAGTGTGTTCCCCTGATGGATTAATATACACGGGACATGTGACCAGGTGAACAGTATAAGTGAGATGAGTGTTTTCCCCTGATCGTTTAATATACACGGGACATGTTACCAGGTGAACAGTATAAGTGAGGAGAGTGTGTTCCCCTGATGGTTTAATATACACAGGGCATGTTACCAGTTGAACAGTATAAGTGAGGAGATTGTGTTCCCCTGATGGTTTAATACACATGGGACATGTTACCAGGTGAACAGTATAAGTGATGAGAGTGTGCCCCCTGATTCTTTAATGCACACGGGATATGTTACCAGGTGAACTGTGTAAGTGAGGAGAGTCTGTTCCATTGATGGTTTAATATACACAGGACATGTTACCAGGTGAACAGTATTAGTGAGGAGCGTGTGTACCCAGATTGTTTAATACGCTCGGGACATGTTACCAGGTGAACCGTGTAAGTGAGGAGAATGTGTTCCCCTGTTTGTTTAATACGCACGGGACATGTTGCCAGGTCAACAGTATAAGTGAGGAGAATGTGTTCCCCTGATTGTTTAATACGCACGGGATATGTTAAAAAGAGAAAAGTCTAAGTGAGCAGAGTGCTTTCCCCTGATGGTTTAATATTCACGTGACATGTTTCCAGGTGAACAGTATAAGTGAGGAGAATGTGTTCTCCTGATGGTTTAATACTGACCGGACATGTTACCAGATAAACAGTCTCAGTGAGGAGAGTGTGTTCCCCTGATGGTTTAATACTGACGGGACCTGTTACCAGATGAACAGTATAAGTGAGGAGAGTGTGTTCCCCTGATGGTTTAATACGCACGGGACATGTTACCAGGAGAAAAGTCTAAGTGAGGAGAGTGCTTTCCCCTGATGGTTTAATATTCACAGGACATGTTTCCAGGTGAACAGTATAAGTGAGGAGAGTGTGTTCCCCTGATTGTTTAATACACACGGGACATGTTACCAGGTGAACAGTATAAGTGAGGAGAGTGTGTTCCCCTGATGGTTTAACACGCACGGGACATGTTGCCAGGTGAACAGTATAAGTGAGGAGAGTGTGTTCCCCTGATGGTTTAATATACACGGGACATGCTATCAGGTGAACAGGAAAAGTGAGGAGAGTGTGTTCCCCTGATTGTTTAATACTCACGGGACATGTTACCAGGTGAACAGTATAAGTGAGGAGAGTGTGTTCCCCTGATTGTTTAATACACACGGGACATGTTACCAGGTGAACAGTATAAGTGAGGAGAGTGTGATCCCCTTATTGTTTAATACACACGGGACATGTTACCAGGTGAACAGTATAAGTGAGGAGAGTGTGTTCCCCTGATGGTTTAATATACACGGGACATATTGCCAGGTGAACAGTATAAGTGAGGAGAGTGTGTTCCCCTGATTGTTTAATACTGACGGGACATGTCACCAGGTGAACAGGATAAGTGAGGAGAGTGTGTTCCCCTGATGGTTCAATATACACAGGACATGTTTCCAGGTGAACAGTATAAGTGAGGAGAATGTGTTCCCCTGATGGTTTAATATACTCTGGACATGTTACCAGGTGAACAGTATAAGTGAGGAGAGTGTGTTCCCCTGATTGTTTAATACTCAGGGGACATGTTACCAGGTGAACAGTATAAGTGAGGAGAATGTGTTCCCCTGATTGTTTAATACACACGGCACATGTCACCAGGTGAACAGTATAAGTGAGGAGAGTGTGTTCCCCTGATGGTTTAATGCACACAGGACATGTTACCAGGTGAACAGTATAAGTGAGGAGAGTGTGTTCCCCTGATGGTTTAATATACACGGGACATGTCACCAGGTGAACAGTATAAGTGAGGAGAGTGTGTTCCCCAGATTGTTTAATGCTCACGGGACATGTTGCCAGGTGAACAGTATAAGTGAGGAGAGTGTGTTCCCCTGATGTTTTAATATACCCGGGACATGTCAGCAGGTGAACAGTGTAATTGAGGAGAGTGTGTTCCCCTGATTGTTTAATGCTCACGGGACATGTTGCCAGGTGAACAGTATAAGTGAGGAGAGTGTGTTCCCCTGATGTTTTAATATACCCGGGACATGTCACCAGGTGAACAGTATAAGTGAGGAGAGTGTGTTCCCCAGATTGTTTAATGCACACAGGACATGTCACCAGGTGAACAGTATAAGTGAGGAGAGTGTGTTCCCCAGATTGTTTAATGCTCACGGGACATGTTGCCAGGTGAACAGTATAAGTGAGGAGAGTGTGTTCCCCTGATGTTTTAATATACCCGGGACATGTCACCAGGTGAACAGTATAAGTGAGGAGAGTGTGTTCCCCAGATTGTTTAATGCACTCAGGACATGTTACCAGGTGAACAGTATAAGTGAGGAGAGTGTGTTCCCCTGATGGTTTAATATACACGTGACATGTCACCAGGTGAACAGGATTAGTGAGGAGAGTGTGTTCCCTTGATGGTTTAACACGCACGGGACATGTTACCAGATGAACAGTATAATTGAGGAGAGTGTGTTCCGCTGATGGTTTAATATACACAGGACATGTTACCAGGTGAACAGTATAAGTGAGGAGAGTTTGTTCCCCTGATTGTTTAATACACACGGGACATGTCACCATGTGAACAGTATAAGTGAGAGGAGTGTGTTCCCCTGATGGTTTAATAATGATGGGACCTGTTACCAGATGAACAGTATAAGTGAGGAGAGTGTGTTCCCCTGATGGTTTAATATACACAGGGCATGTTACCAGTTGAACAGTATAAGTGAGGAGATTGTGTTCCCGTGATGGTTTAATACACACGGGACATGTTATCAGGTGAACAGTATAAGTGAGGAGAGTGTGCTCCCCTGATTGTTTAATGCACACGGGACATGTTACCAGGTGAACATTATAAGTGAGGACAGTGTGTTCCATTGATGGTTTAATATACACAGGACATGTTACCAGGTGAAAAGTGTTAGTGAGGAGCGTGTGTTCCCCTGATGTTTTAATATACACAGGACATGTTACCAGGTGAACAGTATTAGTGAGGAGAGTGTGTACCCTGATGGTTGAATACTGACGGGACCTGTTACCAGATGAAAAGTATAAGTGAGGAGAGTGTGTTCCCCTGATGGTTTAATACGCACGGGACATGTTACCAGGAGAAAAGTCTAAGTGAGGAGAGTGCTTTCCCCTGATTGTTTAATATTCACAGGACATGTTTCCAGGTGAACAGTATAAGTGAGGAGAGTGTGTTCCCCTGATTGTTTAATACACACGGGACATGTTACCAGGTGAACAGTATAAGTGAGGAGAGTGTGTTCCCCTGATGGTTTAACACGCACGGGACATGTTGCCAGGTGAACAGTATAAGTGAGGAGAGTGTGTTCCCCTGATGGTTTAATATACACGGGACATGCTATCAGGTGAACAGTATAAGTGAGGAGAGTGTGTTCCCCTGATTGTTTAATACTCACGGGACATGTTACCAGGTGAACAGTATAAGTGAGGAGAGTGTGTTCCCCTGATGGTTTAATATACACGGGACGTATTGCCAGGTGAACAGTATAAGTGAGGAGAGTGTGTTCCCCTGATGGTTGAATATACACGGGACATGTTACCAGGTGAACCGTATAAGTGAGGAGAGTGTGATCCCCTGATTGTTTAATACACACGGGACATGTTACCAGGTGAACAGTATAAGTGAGGAGAGTGTGTTCCCCTGATGGTTTAATATACACGGGACGTATTGCCAGGTGAACAGTATAAGTGAGGAGAGTGTGTTCCCCTGATTGTTTAATACTGACGGGACATGTCACCAGGTGAACAGGATAAGTGAGGAGAGTGTGTTCCCCTGATGGTTCAATATACACAGGACATGTTACCAGGTGAACAGTATAAGTGAGGAGAGTGTGTTCCCCAGATTGTTTAATGCTCACGGGACATGTTGCCAGGTGAACAGTATAAGTGAGGAGAGTGTGTTCCACAGATTGTTTAATGCTCACGGGACATGTTGCCAGGTGAACAGTATAAGTGAGGAGAGTGTGTTCCCCTGATGTTTTAATATACCCGGGACATGTCAGCAGGTGAACAGTGTAATTGAGGAGAGTGTGATCCCCTGATTGTTTAATACACACGGGACATGTCACCAGGTGAACAGTATAAGTGAGGAGATTGTGTTCCCTTGATGGTTTAACACGCACGGGACATGTTACCAGATGAACAGTATAATTGAGGAGAGTGCGTTCCGCTGATGGTTTAATATACACAGGACATGTTACCAGGTGAACAGTATAAGTGAGGAGAGTGTGTTCCCCTGATTGTTTAATACACACGGGACATGTCACCGGGTGAACTGTATAAGTGAGGAGAGTTTGTTCCCCTGATTGTTTAATACACACGGGACATGTCACCATGTGAACAGTATAAGTGAGGGGAGTGTGTTCCCCTGATGGTTTAATAATGACGGGACATGTTACCAGATGACAGTATAAATGAGGAGAGTGTGTTCCCCTGATGGTTTAATATACACGGGACATGTTAGCAGGTGAACAGTATAAGTGAGGAGAGTGTGTTCCCCTGATGGTTTAATATACACAGGGCATGTTACCAGTTGAACAGTATAAGTGAGGAGATTGTGTTCCCGTGATGGTTTAATACACACGGGACATGTTATCAGGTGAACAGTATAAGTGAGGAGAGTGTGCTCCCCTGATTGTTTAATGCACACGGGACATGTTACCAGGTGAACAGTATAAGTGAGGACAGTGTGTTCCATTGATGGTTTAATATACACAGGACATGTTACCAGGTGAACAGTATAAGTGAGGAGAGTGTGTTCCACAGATTGTTTAATGCTCACGGGACATGTTGCCAGGTGAACAGTATAAGTGAGGAGAGTGTGTTCCCCTGATGTTTTAATATACCCGGGACATGTCAGCAGGTGAACAGTGTAATTGAGGAGAGTGTGATCCCCTGATTGTTTAATACACACGGGACATGTCACCAGGTGAACAGTATAAGTGAGGAGATTGTGTTCCCTTGATGGTTTAACACGCACGGGACATGTTACCAGATGAACAGTATAATTGAGGAGAGTGCGTTCCGCTGATGGTTTAATATACACAGGACATGTTACCAGGTGAACAGTATAAGTGAGGAGAGTGTGTTCCCCTGATTGTTTAATACACACGGGACATGTCACCGGGTGAACTGTATAAGTGAGGAGAGTTTGTTCCCCTGATTGTTTAATACACACGGGACATGTCACCATGTGAACAGTATAAGTGAGGGGAGTGTGTTCCCCTGATGGTTTAATAATGACGGGACATGTTACCAGATGACAGTATAAATGAGGAGAGTGTGTTCCCCTGATGGTTTAATATACACGGGACATGTTAGCAGGTGAACAGTATAAGTGAGGAGAGTGTGTTCCCCTGATGGTTTAATATACACAGGGCATGTTACCAGTTGAACAGTATAAGTGAGGAGATTGTGTTCCCGTGATGGTTTAATACACACGGGACATGTTATCAGGTGAACAGTATAAGTGAGGAGAGTGTGCTCCCCTGATTGTTTAATGC
Source organism: Heterodontus francisci (assembly GCF_036365525.1). Taxonomy (NCBI): domain Eukaryota; kingdom Metazoa; phylum Chordata; class Chondrichthyes; order Heterodontiformes; family Heterodontidae; genus Heterodontus; species Heterodontus francisci. The sequence continues at coordinate 861,424 of NW_027142236.1, forward strand.
ACACGGGACATGTTACCAGGTGAACAGTATAAGTGAGGACAGTGTGTTCCATTGATGGTTTAATATACACAGGACATGTAACCAGGTGAACAGTGTTAGTGAGGGGCGTGTGTTCCCCTGATGTTTTAATATACACAGGACATGTTACCAGGTGAACAGTATTAGTGAGGAGAGTGTGTACCCTGATGGTTTAATACTGACGGGACCTGTTACCAGATGAACAGTATAAGTGAGGAGAGTGTGTTCCCCTGATGGTTTAATACGCACGGGACATGTTACCAGGAGAAAAGTCTAAGTGAGGAGAGTGCTTTCCCCTGATGGTTTAATATTCACAGGACATGTTTCCAGGTGAACAGTATAAGTGAGGAGAGTGTGTTCCCCTGATTGTTTAATACACACGGGACATGTTACCAGGTGAACAGTATAAGTGAGGAGAGTGTGTTCCCCTGATGGTTTAACACGCACGGGACATGTTGCCAGGTGAACAGTATAAGTGAGGAGAGTGTGTTCCCCTGATGGTTTAATATACACGGGACATGCTATCAGGTGAACAGTATAAGTGAGGAGAGTGTGTTCCCCTGATTGTTTAATACTCACGGGACATGTTACCAGGTGAACAGTATAAGTGAGGAGAATGTGTTCCCCTGATTGTTTAATACACACGGGACATGTTACCAGGTGAACAGTATAAGTGAGGAGAGTGTGATCCCCTGATTGTTTAATACACACAGGACATGTCACCAGGTGAACCGTATAAGTGAGGAGAGTGTGTTCCCCTGATGGTTTAATATACACGGGACATGTTACCAGGTGAACAGTATAAGTGAGGAGAGTGTGTTCCCCTGATGGTTTAATATACACAGGACATGTTACCAGGTGAACAGTATAAGTGAGGAGAGTGTGCTCCCCTGATGGTTTATCACGCACGGGACATGTTGCCAGGTGAACAGTATAAGTGAGGAGAGTGTGTTCCCCTGATGGTTTAATATACACGGGACATGTTACCAGGTGAACAGGATAAGTGAGGAGAGTGTGTTCCCCTGATGGTTTAATATACACGGGACATGTTACCAGCTGAACAGTATAAGTGAGGAGAGTGTGTTCCCCTGATGGTTTAACACGCACGGGACATGTTGCCAGGTGAACAGTATAAGTGAGGAGAGTGTGTTCCCCTGATGGTTTAATATACACGGGACATATTGCCAGGTGAACAGTATAAGTGAGGAGAGTGTGTTCCCCTGATTGTTTAATACTGACGGGAAATGTCACCAGGTGAACAGGATAAGTGAGGAGAGTGTGTTCCCCTGATGGTTTAATATACACGGCACATGTTCCCAGGTGAACAGTATAAGTGAGGAGAGTGTGTTCCCCTGATGGTTTAATATACACGGGACATGTTACCAGGTGAACAGTATAAGTGAGGAGAGTCTGTTCCCCTGATGGTTTAATATACACGGGACATGTTACCAGGTGAACAGTATAAGTGAGGAGAGTCTGTTCCCCTGATTGTTTAATATACACGGGACATGTTACCAGGTGAACAGTATAAGTGAGGAGAGTCTGTTCCCCTGATGGTTTAATATACACGGGACATGTTACCAGGTGAACAGTATAAGTGAGGAGAGTCTGTTCCCCTGATGGTTTAATATACACGGGACATGTTACCAGGTGAACAGTATAAGTGAGGAGAGTCTGTTCCCCTGATGGTTTAATATACACGGGACATGTTACCAGGTGAACAGTATAAGTGAGGAGAGTCTGTTCCCCTGATTGTTTAATACACACGGAACATGTCACCATGTGAATAGGATAAGTGAGCAGAATGTTTTCCCCTGATGGTTAAATATTCAAAGGACATGTTACCAGGTGAACAGTATAAGTGAGGAGAGTGTGTTCCCCTGATGGTTTAATACTGACGGGACATGTTACCAGATGAACAGTATAAGTGAGGAGAGTGTGTTCCCCTGATGGTTTAATATACACGGGACATGTTACCAGCTGAAAAGCATAAGTGAGGAGAGTGTGTTCCCCTGATGGTTTAATATACACGGCACATGTTCCCAGGTGAACAGTATAAGTGAGGAGAGTGTGTTCCCCTGATGGTTTAATATACACGGGACATGTTACCAGGTGAACAGTATAAGTGAGGAGAGTCTGTTCCCCTGATGGTTTAATATACACGGGACATGTTACCAGGTGAACAGTATAAGTGAGGAGAGTCTGTTCCCCTGATTGTTTAATATACACGGGACATGTTACCAGGTGAACAGTATAAGTGAGGAGAGTCTGTTCCCCTGATGGTTTAATATACACGGGACATGTTACCAGGTGAACAGTATAAGTGAGGAGAGTCTGTTCCCCTGATGGTTTAATATACACGGGACATGTTACCAGGTGAACAGTATAAGTGAGGAGAGTCTGTTCCCCTGATGGTTTAATATACACGGGACATGTTACCAGGTGAACAGTATAAGTGAGGAGAGTCTGTTCCCCTGATTGTTTAATACACACGGAACATGTCACCATGTGAATAGGATAAGTGAGCAGAATGTTTTCCCCTGATGGTTAAATATTCAAAGGACATGTTACCAGGTGAACAGTATAAGTGAGGAGAGTGTGTTCCCCTGATGGTTTAATACTGACGGGACATGTTACCAGATGAACAGTATAAGTGAGGAGAGTGTGTTCCCCTGATGGTTTAATATACACGGGACATGTTACCCGGTGAACAGTATAAGTGAGGAGAGTGTGTTCCCCTGATGGATTAATATACACGGGACATGTGACCAGGTGAACAGTATCAGTGAGATGAGTGTTTTCCCCTGATCGTTTAATATACACGGGACATGTTACCAGGTGAACAGTATAAGTGAGGAGAGTGTGTTCCCATGATGGTTTAATATACACAGGGCATGTTACCAGTTGAACAGTATAAGTGAGGAGATTGTGTTCCCCTGATGGTTTAATACACATGGGACATGTTACCAGGTGAACAGTATAAGTGATGAGAGTGTGCCCCCTGATTCTTTAATGCACACGGGATATGTTACCAGGTGAACTGTGTAAGTGAGGAGAGTCTGTTTCCCTGATGTTTTAATATACACAGGACATGTTACCAGGTGAACAGTATAAGTGAGGACAGTGTGTTCCATTGATGGTTTAATATACACGGGACATGTTACCAGGTGAACAGTATTAGTGAGGAGAGTGTGTACCCAGATTGTTTAATACGCTCGGGACATGTTACCAGGTGAACCGTGTAAGTGAGGAGAATGTGTTCCCCTGTTTGTTTAATACGCACGGGACAAGTTACCAGGTCAACAGTATAAGTGAGGAGAATGTGTTCCCCTGATTGTTTAATACGCACGGGATATGTTAAAAAGAGAAAAGTCTAAGTGAGCAGAGTGCTTTCCCCTGATGGTTTAATATTCACGTGACATGTTTCCAGGTGAACAGTATAAGTGAGGAGAATGTGTTCTCCTGATGGTTTAATACTGACGGGACATGTTACCAGATAAACAGTCTCAGTGAGGAGAGTGTGTTCCCCTGATGGTTTAATACTGACGGGACATGTTACCAGATGAACAGTATAAGTGAGGAGAGTGTGTTCCCCTGATGGTTTAATACGCACGGGACATGTTACCAGGAGAAAAGTCTAAGTGAGGAGAGTGCTTTCCCCTGATGGTTTAATATTCACAGGACATGTTTCCAGGTGAACAGTATAAGTGAGGAGAATGTGTTCCCCTGATGGTTTAATATATTCTGGACATGTTACCAGGTGAGCAGTATAAGTGAGGAGAGTGTGTTCCCCTGATTGTTTAATACTCACGGGACATGTTACCAGGTGAACAGTATAAGTGAGGAGAATGTGTTCCCCTGATTGTTTAATACACACGGGACATGTCACCAGGTGAACAGTATAAGTGAGGAGAGTGTGTTCCCCTGATGGTTTAATACTGACGGGACATGTTACCAGATGAACAGTATAAGTGAGGAGAGTGTGTTCCCCTGATGGTTTAATACGCACGGGACATGTTACCAGGAGAAAAGTCTAAGTGAGGAGAGTGCTTTCCCCTGATGGTTTAATATTCACAGGACATGTTTCCAGGTGAACAGTATAAGTGAGGAGAATGTGTTCCCCTGATGGTTTAATATACTCTGGACATTTTACCAGGTGAACAGTATAAGTGAGGAGAGCGTGTTCCCCTGATTGTTTAATACACACGGGACATGTTACCAGGTGAACAGTATAAGTGAGGAGAGCGTGTTCCCCTGATTGTTTAATACACACGGGACATGTCACCAGGTGAACAGTATAAGTGAGGAGAGTGTGTTCCCCTGATGGTTTAATGCACACAGGACATGTTACCAGGTGAACAGTATAAGTGAGGAGAGTGTGTTCCCCTGATGGTTTAATATACACGGGACATGTCACCAGGTGAACAGTATAAGTGAGGAGAGTGTGTTCCCCAGATTGTTTAATGCTCACGGGACATGTTGCCAGGTGAACAGTATAAGTGAGGAGAGTGTGTTCCCCTGATGTTTTAATATACCCGGGACATGTCAGCAGGTGAACAGTGTAATTGAGGAGAGTGTGATCCCCTGATTGTTTAATACACACGGGACATGTCACCAGGTGAACAGTATAAGTGAGGAGAGTGTGTTCCCCTGATGTTTTACTATACCCGGGACATGTCAGCAGGTGAACAGTGTAATTGAGGAGAGTGTGTTCCCCTGATGGTTTAATATACACGTGACATGTCACCAGGTGAACAGGATTAGTGAGGAGAGTGTGTTCCCCTGATTGTTTAATATACACGGGACATGTTACCAGATGAACAGTATAAGTGAGGAGATTGTGTTCCCTTGATGGTTTAACACGCACGGGACATGTTACCAGATGAACAGTATAATTGAGGAGAGTGTGTTCCGCTGATGGTTTAATATACACAGGACATGTTACCAGGTGAACAGTATAAGTGAGGAGAGTGTGTTCCCCTGATTGTTTAATACACACGGGACATGTCACCGGGTGAACTGTATAAGTGAGGAGAGTTTGTTCCCCTGATTGTTTAATACACACGGGACATGTCACCATGTGAACAGTATAAGTGAGGGGAGTGTGTTCCCCTGATGGTTTAATAATGACGGGACATGTTACCAGATGCCAGTATAAATGAGGAGAGTGTGTTCCCCTGATGGTTTAATATACACGGGACATGTTACCAGGTGAACAGTATAAGTGAGGAGAGTGTGTTCCCCTGATGGTTTAATATACACAGGGCATGTTACCAGTTGAACAGTATAAGTGAGGAGATTGTGTTCCCCTGATGGTTTAATACACACGGGACATGTTATCAGGTGAACAGTATAAGTGAGGAGAGTGTGCTCCCCTGATTGTTTAATGCACATGGGACATGTTACCAGGTGAACAGTGTTAGTGAGGAGCGTGTGTTCCCCTGATGTTTTAATATACACAGGACATGTCACCAGGTGAACAGTATAAGTGAGGACAGTGTGTTCCATTGATGGTTTAATATACACAGGACATGTTACCGGGTGAACAGTATTAGTGAGGAGAGTGTGTACCCTGATTGTTTAATACACACGGGACATGTTACCGGATGAACAGTATAAGTGAGGAGAATGTGTTTCCCTGTTTGTTCAATACGTACGGGACATGTTAAAAAGAGAAAAGTCTAAGTGACGAGAGTGCTTTCCCCTGATGGTTTAATATTCACGGGACATGTTTCCAGGTGCACAGTTTAAGTGAGGAGAGTGTGTTCCCCTGATGGTTTAATACTGACTGGACATGTTACCAGATGAACAGTCTCAGTGAGGAGAGTGTGTTCCCCTGATGGTTTAATACACACAGGATATGTTACCAGATGAACAGTCTCAGTGAGGAGAGTGTGTTCCCCTGATGGCTTAATGCAAACAGGACATGTTACCAGGTGAAGAGTATAAGTGAGGAGAGAGTGTTCCACTGATGGTTTAATACTGACGGGACATGTTAGCAGATGAACAGTATAAGTGAGGAGAGTGTGTTCCCCTGATGGTTTAATACGCACGGGACATGTTACCAGGAGAAAAGTCTAAGTGAGGAGAGTGCTTTCCCCTGATGGTTTAATATACACAGGACATGTTTCCAGGTGAACAGTATAAGCGAGGAGAGTGTGTTCCCCTGATGGTTTAATATACACGGGACATGTTACCAGGTGAACAGTATATGTGAGGAGAGTGTTTTCCCCTGATTGTTTAAAATACACGGGATATGTTACCAGGTGAACAGTATAAGTGAGGAGAGTGTGTTCCCCTGATGGTTTAATATACACGCGACATGTTACCCGGTGAACAGTATATGTGAGGAGAGTGTGTTCCCCTGATGGTTTAATATACACGGGACATGTTACCAGGTGAACAGTATATGTGAGGAGAGAGTGTTCCCCTGATGGTTTAATATACACGCGACATGTTACCCGGTGAACAGTATATGTGAGGAGAGTGTGTTCCCCTGATGGTTTAATATACACGGGATATGTTACCAGGTGAACAGTATAAGTGAGGAGAGTGTGTTCCCCTGATGGTTTAATATACACGCGACATGTTACCCGGTGAACAGTATATGTGAGGAGAGTGTGTTCCCCTGATGGTTTAATATACACGGGATATGTTACCAGGTGAACAGCATAAGTGAGGAGAGTATGTTCCCCTGATGGTTTAATATACACGGGATATGTTACCAGTTGAACAGTATAAGTGAGTAGAGTGTGTTCCCTTGATGGTTTAATATACACGGGACATGTTACCAGGTGAACAGTATAAGTGAGGAGAGTGTGTTCCCCTGATGGTTTAATATACACAGGGCATGTTACCAGTTGAACAGTATAAGTGAGGAGGATGTGTTCCCCTGATGGTTTAATACACACGGGACATGTTATCAGGTGAACAGTATAAGTGAGGAGAGTGTGCTCCCCTGATTGTTTAATGCACACGGGACATGTTACCAGGTGAACAGTGTAAGTGAGGAGAGTGTGTTCCCCTGATGTTTTAATATACACAGGACATGTTACCAGGTGAACAGTATAAGTGAGGACAGTGTGTTCCTTTGATGGTTTAATATACACGGGACATGTTACCAGGTGAACAGTATTAGTGAGGAGAGTGTGTTGCCCTGTTTGTTTAATACGCACGGGACATGTTACCAAGTGAACAGAAAAAGTGAGGGGAATGTCTTCCCCTGATCGTTTAATACACACGGGACATGTTACCAGGTCAACAGTATAAGTGAGGAGAATGTGTTCCCCTGTTTGTTTAATACGCACGGGATATGTTAAAAAGAGAAAAGTCTAAGTGAGGAGAGTGCTTTCCACTGATGATTTAATATTCACGTGACACGTTTCCAGGTGAACAGTATAGGTGAGGAGAGTGTGTTCCCCTGATGGTTTAATACACACAGGATATGTTACCAGCTAAACAATATAAGTGAGGAGAGTGTGTTCCCCTGATGGTTTAATGCAAACAGGACATGTTACCAGGTGAATAGTATAAGTGAGGAGAGAGTGTTCCACTGATGGTTTAATACTGACGGGACATGTTACCAGATGAACAGTATAAGTGAGGAGAGTGTGTTCCCCTGATGGTTTAATATGCACGGGACATGTTTCCAGGTGAACAGTATAAGCGAGGAGAGTGTGTTCCCCTTATGGTTTAATATACACGGGACATGTTACCAGGTGAACAGTGTAAGTGAGGAGAGTGTATTCCCCTGATTGTTTAATATACACGGGACATGTTACCAGGTGAACAGTATAAGTGAGGACAGTATGTTCCCCTGATGGTTTAATATACACGGGACATGTTACCAGGTGAACAGTATAAGTGAGGAGAGTGTGTTCCCCTGATTGTTTAGTATACACGGGACATGTTACCAGGTGAACAGTATAAGTGAGGACAGTATGTTCCCCTGATGGTTTAATATACACGGGACATGTTACCAGGTGAACAGTATAAGTGAGGAGAGTGTGTTCCCCTGATTGTTTAATACACACGGGACATGTCACCAGGTGAACAGTATAAGTGAGGAGAGTGTGTTCACAAGATTGATTAATATTACGGGACATGTTGCCAGGTGAACAGTATAAGTGAGGAGAGTGTGTTCCCCTGATTGTTTAATATACACGGGACATGTTACCAGGTGAACAGTATAAGTGAGGAGAGTGTGTTCACCAGATTGTTTAATATACACGGGACATGTTACCAAGTGAACTGTATAAGTGAGGAGAGTGTGTTCCCCTGATGGCTTAATACTGACGGGACGTGTCACCAGGTGAACAGTATAGGTGAGGAGAGTGTGTTCCCCTGATGGTTTAACATACACGGGACATGTTACCAGGTGAACAGTATAAGTGAGGAGAGTGTGTTCCCCTGATGGTTTAATATACACTGGACATGTTACCAGGTGAACAGTATAAGTGAGGAGAGTGTGTTCCCCTGATGTTTTAATATACACGGGACATGTTACCAGGTGAACAGTATAAGTGAGGAGAGTGTGTTCCCCTGATGGTTTAATATACACGGGACATGTTACCAGGTGAACAGTATAAGTGAGGAGATTGTGTTCACCTGATGGTTTAACACGCACGGGACATGTCACCAAGTGAACTGTATAAGTGAGGAGAGTATGTTCCCCTGATTGTTTAATACACACGGGGCATTTCACCAAGTGAACTTTATAAGTGAGGAGAGTGTGTTCCACTGATGGCTTAATACTGACGGGACATGTTACCAGATGAACAGTATAAGTGAGGAGAGTGTGTTGCCCTGATGGTTTAATACACACAGGATATGTTACCAGCAGAACAGTATATGTGAGGAGAGTGTGTTCCCCTGATGGTTTAATATACACGGGACATGTTACCAGGTGAACAGTATAAGTGAGGAGAGTGTGTTCCCCTGATGGTTTAATATACACGGGACATGTTACCAGGTGAACAGTATATGTGAGGAGAGAGTGTTCCCCTGATGGTTTAATATACACGCGACATGTTACCCGGTGAACAGTATATGTGAGGAGAGTGTGTTCCCCTGATGGTTTAATATACACGGGATATGTTACCAGGTGAACAGTATAAGTGAGGAGAGTGTGTTCCCCTGATGGTTTAATATACACGCGACATGTTACCCGGTGAACAGTATATGTGAGGAGAGTGTGTTCCCCTGATGGTTTAATATACACGGGATATGTTACCAGGTGAACAGTATAAGTGAGGAGAGTATGTTCCCCTGATGGTTTAATATACACGGGATATGTTACCAGTTGAACAGTATAAGTGAGTAGAGTGTGTTCCCTTGATGGTTTAATATACACGGGACATGTTGCCAGGTGAACAGTACAAGTGAGGAGAGTGTGTTCCCCTGATGGTTTAATATACACGGGACATGTTACCAGTTGAACAGTATAAGTGAGGAGAATGTGTTCCCCTGATGGTTTAATACACACGGGACATGTTATCAGGTGAACAGTATAAGTGAGGAGAGTGTGCTCCCCTGATTGTTTAATGCACACGGGACATGTTACCAGGTGAACAGTGTAAGTGAGGAGAGTGTGTTCCCCTGATGTTTTAATATACACAGGACATGTTACCAGGTGAACAGTATAAGTGAGGACAGTGTGTTCCATTGATGGTTTAATATACACGGGACATGTTACCAGGTGAACAGTATTAGTGAGGAGAGTGTGTTGCCCTGTTTGTTTAATACGCACGGGACATGCTACCAAGTGAACAGAAAAAGTGAGGGGAATGTGTTCCCCTGATTGTTTAATACACACGGGACATGTTACCAGGTCAACAGTATAAGTGAGGAGAATGTGTTCCCCTGTTTGTTTAATACGCACGGGATATGTTAAAAAGAGAAAAGTCTAAGTGAGGAGAGTGCTTTCCACTGATGGTTTAATATTCACGGGACACGTTTCCAGGTGAACAGTATAAGTGAGGAGAGTGTGTTCCCCTGATGGTTTAATACACACAGGATATGTTACCAGCTAAACAATATAAGTGAGGAGAGTGTGTTCCCCTGATGGTTTAATGCAAACAGGACATGTTACCAGGTGAATAGTATAAGTGAGGAGAGAGTGTTCCACTGATGGTTTAATACTGACGGGACATGTTACCAGATGAACAGTATAAATGAGGAAAGTGTGTTCCCCTGATGGGTTAATATGCACGGGACATGTTTCCAGGTTAACAGTATAAGCGAGGAGAGTGTGTTCCCCTTATGGTTTAATATACACGGGACATGTTACCAGGTGAACAGTGTAAGTGAGGAGAGTGTATTCCCCTGATTGTTTAATATACACGGGACATGTTACCAGGTGAACAGTATAAGTGAGGACAGTATGTTCCCCTGATGGTTTAATATACACGGGACATGTTACCAGGTGAACAGTATAAGTGAGGAGAGTGTGTTCCCCTGATTGTTTAATATACACGGGACATGTTACCAGGTGAACAGTATAAGTGAGGACAGTATGTTCCCCTGATGGTTTAATATACACGGGACATGTTACCAGGTGAACAGTATAAGTGAGGAGAGTGTGTTCCCCTGATTGTTTAATACACACGGGACATGTCACCAGGTGAACAGTATAAGTGAGGAGAATGTGTTCCCCTGATTGTTTAATATACACGGGACATGTTACCAGGTGAACAGTATAAGTGAGGAGAGTGTGTTCACCAGATTGTTTAATATACACGGGACATGTTACCAAGTGAACTGTATAAGTGAGGAGAGTGTGTTCCCCTGATGGCTTAATACTGACGGGACGTGTCACCAGGTGAACAGTATAGGTGAGGAGAGTGTGTTCCCCTGATGGTTTAACATACACGGGACATGTTACCAGGTGAACAGTGTAAGTGAGGAGAGTGTGTTCCCCTGATGTTTTAATATACACATGACATGTTACCAGGTGAACAGTATAAGTGAGGACAGTGTGTTCCATTGATGGTTTAATATACACGGGACATGTTACCAGGTGAACAGTATTAGTGAGGAGAGTGTGTTGCCCTGTTTGTTTAATACGCACGGGACATGTTACCAAGTGAACAGAAAAAGTGAGGGGAATGTGTTCCCCTGATTGTTTAATACACACGGGACATGTTACCAGGTCAATAGTATAAGTGAGGAGAATGTGTTCCCCTGTTTGTTTAATACGCACGGGATATGTTAAAAAGAGAAAAGTATAAGTGAGGAGAGTGCTTTCCACTGATGGTTTAATATTCACGGGACACGTTTCCAGGTGAACAGTATAAGTGAGGAGAGTGTGTTCCCCTGATGGTTTAATACACACAGGATATGTTACCAGCTAAACAATATAAGTGAGGAGAGTGTGTTCCCCTGATGGTTTAATGCAAACAGGACATGTTACCAGGTGAATAGTATAAGTGAGGAGAGAGTGTTCCACTGATGGTTTAATACTGACGGGACATGTTACCAGATGAACAGTATAAGTGAGGAGAGTGTGTTCCCCTGATGGTTTAATATGCACGGGACATGTTTCCAGGTGAACAGTATAAGCGAGGAGAGTGTGTTCCCCTTATGGTTTAATATACACGGGACATGTTACCAGGTGAACAGTGTAAGTGAGGAGAGTGTATTCCCCTGATTGTTTAATATACACGGGACATGTTACCAGCTGAACAGTATAAGTGAGGACAGTATGTTCCCCTGATGGTTTAATATACACGGGACATGTTACCAGGTGAACAGTATAAGTGAGGAGAGTGTGTTCACCAGATTGATTAATATTACGGGACATGTTGCCAGGTGAACAGTATAAGTGAGGAGAGTGTGTTCACCAGATTGATTAATATTACGGGACATGTTGCCAGGTGAACAGTATAAGTGAGGAGAGTGTGTTCCCCTGATTGTTTAATATACACGGGACATGTTACCAGGTGAACAGTATAAGTGAGGAGAGTGTGTTCACCAGATTGTTTAATATACACGGGACATGTTACCAAGTGAACTGTATAAGTGAGGAGAGTGTGTTCCCCTGATGGCTTAATACTGACGGGACGTGTCACCAGGTGAACAGTATAGGTGAGGAGAGTGTGTTCCCCTGATGGTTTAACATACACGGGACATGTTAGGAGGTGAACAGTATAAGTGAGGAGAGTGTGTTCCCCTGATGGTTTAATATACACGGGACATGTTACCAGGTGAACAGTATAAGTGAGGACAGTGTGTTCCCCTGATGGTTTAATACACAAGGGACATGTTACCAGGTGAACAGTATAAGTGAGGAGAGTGTGTTCCCCTGATGTTTTAATATACACGGGACATGTTACCAGGTGAACAGTATAAGTGAGGAGAGTGTGTTCCCCTGATGGTTTAATATACACGGGACATGTTACCAGGTGAACAGTATAAGTGAGGAGATTGTGTTCACCTGATGGTTTAATACGCACGGGACATGTCACCAAGTGAACTGTATAAGTGAGGAGAGTGTGTTCCCCTGATTGTTTAATACACACGGGGCATTTCACCAAGTGAACTGTATAAGTGAGGAGAGTGTGTTCCACTGATGGCTTAATACTGACGGGACATTTTACCAGATGAACAGTATAAGTGAGGAGAGTGTGTTGCCCTGATGGTTTAATACACACAGGATATGTTACCAGCTGAACAGTATATGTGAGGAGAGTGTGTTCCCCTGATGGTTTAATATACACGGGACATGTTACCAGGTGAACAGTATAAGTGAGGAGAGTGAGTTCCCCTGATGGTTTAATATACACGGGACATGTTGCCAGGTGAACAGCATAAGTGAGGAGAGTGTGTTCCCCTGATGGTTTAACATACACGGGACATGTTTCCAGATGAACAGTATAAGTGAGGAGAGTGTGTTCCCCTGATGGTTTAATATACACGGGACATGTTACCAGATGAACAGTATAAGTGAGGAGAGTTTGTTCACCTGATGGTTTAATACGCACGGGACATGTTACCAGGTGAACAGTATAAGTGAGGAGAGTGTGTTCCCCTGATGGTTTAATATACACGGGACATGTTACCAGATGAACAGTATAAGTGAGGAGAGTTTGTTCACCTGATGGTTTAATACGCACGGGACATGTCACTAGGTGAACAGCATAAGTGAGGAGAGTTTGTTCCCCTGATGCTTTAATATACACGGGACATGTCACCAAGTGAACTGTATAAGTGAGGAGAGTGTGTTCCCCTGATGTTTTAATGCACACAGGACATTTTACCAGGTGAACAGTATCAGTGAGGAGAGAGTGTTCCCCTGATGGTTTAATATACACGGGACATGTTACCAGGTGAACAGTATAAGTGAGGAGAGTGTGTTCCCCTGATGGTTTAATATACACGGGACATGTTACCAGGTGAACAGTATAAGTGAGGAGAGTGTGTTCCCCTGATGGTTTAATATACACGGGACATGTTACCAGGTGAACAGTATAAGTGAGGAGAGTGTGTTCCCCTGATGGTTTAATATAAACGGGAAATGTTACCAGTTGAAGAGTATAAGTGAGGAGAATGTGTTCCCTTGATGGTTTAATATACACGGGACATGTTACCAGGTGAACAGGATAAGTGATGAGAGTGTGTTCCGCTGATGGTTTAATATACACAGGGCATGTTACCAGGTGAACAGGCTAAGTGAGGAGAGTGTGTTCCCCTGATGACTTCATACATACGGGACATGTTATCAGGTGAACTGCATAAGTGAGGAGAGTGTGTTCCCCTGATGCTTTAATACACACGGGACATGTAATCAGGTGAACAGTATAAGTGAGGAGACTGTGTTCCCCTGATGCTTTAATACACACGGGACATGTTATCAGGTGAACAGTATAAGTGAGGAGAGTGTGTTCCCCTGATTGTTTAATACACACGGGACATGTAATCAGGTGAACAGTATAAGTGAGGAGAGTGTGTTCCCCTGATGCTTTAATACACACGGGACATGTTATCAGGTGAACAGTATAAGTGAGGAGAGTGTGTTCCCCTGATTGTTTAATACACACGGGACATGTTACCAGGTGAACAGTATAAGTGAGGAGAGTGTGTTCCCCTGATGGTTTAATACACACGGGACATGTAATCAGGTGAACAGTATAAGTGAGGAGATTGTTTTCCCCTGATTGTTTAATGCACACGGGACATGTTACCAGGTGAACAGTATAGGTGAGGAGAGTGTGTTCCCCTGATGGTTTAACATACACGGGACATGTTACCAGGTGAACAGTATAAGTGAGGAGAGTGTGTTCCCCTGATGTTTTAATATACACGGGACATGTTACCAAGTGAATAGTATAAGTGAGGGCAGTGTGTTCCCCTGATGGTTTAATATACACGGGACATGTTACCAGGTGAACAGTATAAGTGAGGAGATTGTGTTCAACTGATGGTTTAATACGCACTCGACATGTCACCAAGTGAACTGTATAAGTGAGGAGAGTGTGTTCTCCTGATGGTTTAATGCACACAGGACATTTTACCAGGTGAACAGTATAAGTGAGGAGAGTGTGTTCCCCTGATTGTTTAATGCACGCGGGACATGTTACCAGCGGAAAAGTTTAAGTGAGGAGAGTGTGTGCCCCTGATGGTTTAATATACACGGGACATCTTACCAGGTGAACAGTATAAGTGAGGAGAGTGTGTTCCCCAGATGTTTTAATATACCCGGGACATGTTACCAGGTGAACAGTATAAGTGAGGAGAGTGTGTTCCCCTGTTGGTTTAATATACACGGGACATGTTACCAGGTGAACAGTATAAGTGAGGAGAGTGTGTTCCCCTGATGGTTTAATATACATGGGACATGTTCCCAGGTGAACAGTATAAGTGAGGAGAGTGTGTTCCCCTGATTGTTTAATACTGACGGGACATGTCACCAGGTGAACAGTATAAGTGAGGAGAGTGTGTTCCCCTGATTGTTTAATACACAAGGGACATGTCACCATGTGAACAGTATAAGTGAGCAGAATGTTTTCCCCTGATGGTTAAATATTCAAAGGACATGTTACCAGGTGAACAGTATAAGTGAGGAGAGTGTGTTCCCCTGATGGTTTAATACTGACGGGACATGTCACCAAGTGAACTGTATAAGTGAGGAGAGTGTGTTCCCCTGATGGTTTAATGCACACAGGACATTTTCCCAGGTGAACTGTGTAAGTGAGGAGAGTGTGTTCCCCTGATGGTTTTATATACACGGGACATGTTACCAGGTAAACAGTATAAGTGAGGAGATTGTGTTCCCCTGATGGTTTAATATACACAGGGCATGTTACCAGTTGAACAGCATATGTGAGGAGAGTGTGTTCCCCTGATGTTTTAATATACACAGGACATGTTACCAAGTGAACAGTATAAGTGAGGAGAATGTGTTCCCCTGTTTGTTTAATACGCACGGGACATGTTACCAGGTGAACAGTATAAGTGAGGAGAGTGCTTTCCCCTGATGGTTTAATATTCACGGGACATGTTTCCAGGTGAACAGTGTAAGTGAGGAGAGTGTGTTCTCCTGATGGTTTAATATACACGGGATATGTTACCAAGAGAAAAGTCTAAGTGACGAGAGTGCTTTCCCCTGATGGTTTAATATTCACGGGACATGTTTCCAGGTGAACCGTATAAGTGAGGAGAGTGTGTTCCCCTGATGTTTTAATATGCATGGGACATGTCACCAAGTGAACTGTATAAGTGAGGAGAGTGTGTTCCCCTGATGGTTTAATACTGATGGGACATGTTACCAGATGAACAGTCTCAGTGAGGAGAGTGTGTTCCCCTGATTGTTTAATACACACAGGGCATGTTACCAGATGAACAGTATAAGTGAGGAGAGTGTGTTCCCCTGATGGTTTAATATACACGGGACATGTAGCCAGGTGAACAGTATAAGTGAGGAGAGTGTGTTCCCCTGATGGTTTAATATTCAAGGGACATGTTTCCAGGTGAACAGTATAAGTGAGGAGAGTGTGTTCCCATGATGGTTTAACACGCACGGGACATGTTGCCAGGTGAACAGTATAAGTGAGGAGAGTGTGTTCCCCTGATGGTTTAATATACACGGGACATGTTACCAGGTGAACAGTATAAGTGAGGAGAGTGTGTTCCCCTGATGGTTTAATATACACGGCACATGTTCCCAGGTGAACAGTATAAGTGAGGAGAGTGTGTTCCCCTGATTGTTTAATGCACGCGGGACATGTTACCAGCGGAAAAGTTTAAGTGAGGAGAGTGTGTGCCCCTGATGGTTTAATATACACGGGACATCTTACCAGGTGAACAGTATAAGTGAGGAGAGTGTGTTCCCCAGATGTTTTAATATACCCGGGACATGTTACCAGGTGAACAGTATAAGTGAGGAGAGTGTGTTCCCCTGTTGGTTTAATATACACGGGACATGTTACCAGGTGAACAGTATAAGTGAGGAGAGTGTGTTCCCCTGATGGTTTAATATACATGGGACATGTTCCCAGGTGAACAGTATAAGTGAGGAGAGTGTGTTCCCCTGATTGTTTAATACTGACGGGACATGTCACCAGGTGAACAGTATAAGTGAGGAGAGTGTGTTCCCCTGATGGTTTAATATACACGGGACATGTTACCAGGTGAACAGTATAAGTGAGGAGAGTGTGTTCCCCTGATTGTTTAATACACACGGGACATGTCACCGGGTGAACTGTATAAGTGAGGAGAGTGTGTTCCCCTGATTGTTTAATACACACGGCACATGTCACCATGTGAACAGGATAAGTGAGCAGAATGTTTTCCCCTGATGGTTAAATATTCAAAGGACATGTTACCAGGTGAACAGTATAAGTGAGGAGAGTGTGTTCCCCTGATGGTTTAATACTGACGGGACATGTTACCAGATGAACAGTATAAGTGAGGAGAGTGTGTTTCCCTGATGGTTTAATATACACGGGACATGTTACCCGGTGAACAGTATAAGTGAGGAGAGTGTGTTCCCCTGATGGATTAATATACACGGGACATGTGACCAGGTGAACAGTATAAGTGAGATGAGTGTTTTCCCCTGATCGTTTAATATACACAGGGCATGTTACCAGTTGAACAGTATGAGTGAGGAGAATGTGTTCCCCTGATGGTTTATTACACATGGGACATGTTATCAGGTGAACAGTATAAGTGAGGACAGTGTGCACCCTGATTCTTTAATGCACACGGGACATGTTACCAGGTGAACAGTGTAAGTGAGGAGAGTCTGTTCCCCTGATGTTTTAATATACACAGGACATGTTACCAGGTGAACAGTATAAGTGAGGACAGTGTGTTCCATTGATGGTTTAATATACACAGGACATGTTACCAGGTGAACAGTATTAGTGAGGAGAGTGTGTACCCAGATTGTTTAATACGCTCGGGACATGTTACCAGGTGAACCGTGTAAGTGAGGAGAATGTGTTCCCCTGTTTGTTTAATACGCACGGGACATGTTACCAGGTCAACTGTATAAGTGAGGAGAATGTGTTCCCCTGTTTGTTTAATACGCACGGGATATGTTAAAAAGAGAAAAGTCTAAGTGAGCAGAGTGCTTTCCCCTGATGGTTTAATATTCACGTGACATGTTTCCAGGTGACAGTATAAATGAGGAGAATGTGTTCTCCTGATGGTTTAATACTGACGGGACATGTTACCAGATAAACAGTCTCAGTGAGGAGAGTGTGTTCCCCTGATGGTTTAATACACACAGGATATGTTACCAGCTGAACAGTATAAGTGAGGAGAGAGTGTTCCACTGATGGTTTAATACTGACGGGACATGTTACCAGATGAAGAGTATAAATGAGGAGAGTGTGTTCCCCTGATGGTTTAATGCAAACAGGACATGTTACCAGGTGAACAGTATAAGTGAGGAGAGAGTGTTCCACTGATGGTTTAATACTGACGGGACATGTTACCAGATGAACAGTATAAGTGAGGAGAGTGTGTTCCCCTGATGGTTTAATACGCACGGGACATGTTACCAGGAGAAAAGTCTAAGTGAGGAGAGTGCTTTCCCCTGATGGTTTAATATTCACAGGACATGTTTCCAGGTGAACAGTATAAGTGAGGAGAATGTGTTCCCCTGATGGTTTAATATACACTGGACATGTTACCAGGTGAACAGTATAAGTGAGGAGAGTATGTTCCCCTGATTGTTTAATACTCACGGGACATGTTACCAGGTGAACAGTATAAGTGAGGAGAATGTGTTCCCCTGATTGTTTAATACACACGGGACATGTCACCAGGTGAACAGTATAAGTGAGGAGAGTATGTTCCCCTGATTGTTTAATACTCAAGGGATATGTTACCAAAAGAACAGTATAAGTGAGGAGAGTGTGTTCCCCTGATGGTTTAATACTGACGGGACATGTTACCAGATGAACAGTATAAGTGAGGAGAGTGTGTTCCTCTGATGGTTTAATGCACACAGGACATGTTACCAGGTGAACAGTATAAGTGAGGAGAGTGTGTTCCCCTGATGGTTTAATATACACGGGACATGTCACCAGGTGAACAGAAGAAGTGAGGAGAGTGTCTTCCCCAGATTGTTTAATGCTCACGGGACATGTTACCAGGTGAACAGGATAAGTGAGGAGAGTGTGTTCCCCTGATGTTTTAATATACCCGGGACATGTCAGCAGGTGAACAGTGTAATTGAGGAGAGTGTGTTCCCCTGATTGTTTAATACACACGGGACATGTCACCAGGTGAACAGAATAAGTGAGGAGAGTGTGTTCCACTGATGGTTTAATATACACTGGAAATGTTTCCAGGTGAACAGTATAAGTGAGGAGAGTATTTTCCCCTGATGGTTTAATATACACTGGACATGTTACCAGGTGAACAGTATAAGTGAGGAGAGTATGTTCCCCTGATTGTTTAATACACACGGGACATGTTACCAGATGAACAGTATAATTGAGGAGAGTGTGTTCCGCTGATGGTTTAGTATACACAGGACATGTTACCAGGTGAACTGTATAAGTGAGGAGAGTGTGTTCCCCTGATTGTTTAATATACATGGGACATGTCACCGGGTGAACTGTATAAGTGAGGAGAGTTTGTTCCCCTGATTGTTTAATACACACGGGACATGTCACCATGTGAACAGTATAAGTGAGGGAAGTGTGTTCCCCTGATGGCTTAATAATGACGGGACATGTTACCAGATGAACAGTATAAGTGAGGAGAGTGTGTTCCCCTGATGGTTTAATATACACACGGCATGTTACCAGTTGAACAGTATAAGTGAGGAGATTGTGTTCCCCTGATGGTTTAATATACACGGGACATGTTACCAGGTGAACAGTATAAGTGAGGAGAGTGTGTTCCCCTGATGGTTTAATATACACACGGCATGTTACCAGTTGAACAGTATAAGTGAGGAGATTGTGTTCCCCTGATGGTTTAATACACACGGGACATGTTATCAGGTGAACAGTATAAGTGAGGAGAGTGTGCTCCCCTGATTGTTCAATGCACACGGGACATGTTACCAGGTGAACAGTGTCAGTGAGGAGCGTGTGTTCCCCTGATGTTTTAATATACACAGGACATGTCACCAGGTGAACAGTATAAGTGAGGAGAGTGTGTACCCTGATTGTTTAATACGCACGGGACATGTTACCGGATGAACAGTATAAGTGAGGAGAATGTGTTCCCCTGTTTGTTCAATACGCACGTGACATGTTAAAAAGAGAAAAGGCTAAGTGAGGAGAGTGCTTTCCCCTGATGGTTTA
Organism: Heterodontus francisci; assembly: GCF_036365525.1. NCBI lineage: Eukaryota > Metazoa > Chordata > Chondrichthyes > Heterodontiformes > Heterodontidae > Heterodontus > Heterodontus francisci. Next base: position 881,208 of record NW_027142236.1, read on the forward strand.
ATATTCACGGGACATGTTTCCAGGTGAACTGTTTAAGTGAGGAGAGTGTGTTCCCCTGATGGTTTAATACTGACGGGACATGTTACCAGATGAACAGTCTCAGTGAGGAGAGTGTGTTCCCCTGATGGTTTAATACACACAGGATATGTTACCAGCTGAACAGTATAAGTGAGGAGAGAGTGTTCCCCTTATGGTTTAATAAGCACTGGCATTTCACCAAGTGAAATGGATAAGTGAGTAGAGTGTGTTCCCCTGATGGCTTAATGCAAACAGGACATGTTACCAGGTGAACAGTATAAGTGAGGAGAGTGTGTTCCCCTGATGGCTTAATGCAAACAGGGCATGTTACCAGGTGAACAGTATAAGTGAGGAGAGTGTGTTCCCCTGATGGCTTCATGCAAACAGGACATGTTACCAGGTGTAGAGTATAAGTGAGGAGAGTGTGTTCCCCTGATGGTTTAACACGCACGGGACATGTTACCAGGAGAAAAGTCTAAGTGAGGAGAGTGCTTTCCCCTGATGGTTTAATATTCACAGGACATGTTTCCAGGTGAACAGTATCAGCGAGGAGAGTGTGTTCCCCTGATGGTTTAATATACACGGGACATGTTACCAGCTGAACAGTGTAAGTGAGGAGAGTGTTTTCCCTGATTGTTTAATACACACAGGACATGTTACCAGGTGAACAGTATAAGTGAGGAGAATGTGTTCCCCTGATGGTTTAATATACACTGGTCATGTTACCAGGTGAACAGTATAAGTGAGGAGAGTGTGTTCCCCTGATGGTTTAATATACACGGGACATGTTACCAGGTGAACAGTATAAGTGAGGAGAGTGTGTTCCCCTGATTGTTTAATACACACGGGACATGTCACCGGGTGAACTGTATAAGTGAGGAGAGTGTGTTCCCCTGATTGTTTAATACACACGGCACATGTCACCATGTGAACAGGATAAGTGAGCAGAATGTTTTCCCCTGATGGTTAAATATTCAAAGGACATGTTACCAGGTGAACAGTATAAGTGAGGAGAGTGTGTTCCCCTGATGGTTTAATACTGACGGGACATGTTACCAGATGAACAGTATAAGTGAGGAGAGTGTGTTTCCCTGATGGTTTAATATACACGGGACATGTTACCCGGTGAACAGTATAAGTGAGGAGAGTGTGTTCCCCTGATGGATTAATATACACGGGACATGTGACCAGGTGAACAGTATAAGTGAGATGAGTGTTTTCCCCTGATCGTTTAATATACACAGGGCATGTTACCAGTTGAACAGTATGAGTGAGGAGAATGTGTTCCCCTGATGGTTTATTACACATGGGACATGTTATCAGGTGAACAGTATAAGTGAGGACAGTGTGCACCCTGATTCTTTAATGCACACGGGACATGTTACCAGGTGAACAGTGTAAGTGAGGAGAGTCTGTTCCCCTGATGTTTTAATATACACAGGACATGTTACCAGGTGAACAGTATAAGTGAGGACAGTGTGTTCCATTGATGGTTTAATATACACAGGACATGTTACCAGGTGAACAGTATTAGTGAGGAGAGTGTGTACCCAGATTGTTTAATACGCTCGGGACATGTTACCAGGTGAACCGTGTAAGTGAGGAGAATGTGTTCCCCTGTTTGTTTAATACGCACGGGACATGTTACCAGGTCAACTGTATAAGTGAGGAGAATGTGTTCCCCTGTTTGTTTAATACGCACGGGATATGTTAAAAAGAGAAAAGTCTAAGTGAGCAGAGTGCTTTCCCCTGATGGTTTAATATTCACGTGACATGTTTCCAGGTGACAGTATAAATGAGGAGAATGTGTTCTCCTGATGGTTTAATACTGACGGGACATGTTACCAGATAAACAGTCTCAGTGAGGAGAGTGTGTTCCCCTGATGGTTTAATACACACAGGATATGTTACCAGCTGAACAGTATAAGTGAGGAGAGAGTGTTCCACTGATGGTTTAATACTGACGGGACATGTTACCAGATGAACAGTATAAGTGAGGAGAGTGTGTTCCCCTGATGGTTTAATGCAAACAGGACATGTTACCAGGTGAACAGTATAAGTGAGGAGAGAGTGTTCCACTGATGGTTTAATACTGACGGGACATGTTACCAGATGAACAGTATAAGTGAGGAGAGTGTGTTCCCCTGATGGTTTAATACGCACGGGACATGTTACCAGGAGAAAAGTCTAAGTGAGGAGAGTGCTTTCCCCTGATGGTTTAATATTCACAGGACATGTTTCCAGGTGAACAGTATAAGTGAGGAGAATGTGTTCCCCTGATGGTTTAATATACACTGGACATGTTACCAGGTGAACAGTATAAGTGAGGAGAGTATGTTCCCCTGATTGTTTAATACTCACGGGACATGTTACCAGGTGAACAGTATAAGTGAGGAGAATGTGTTCCCCTGATTGTTTAATACACACGGGACATGTCACCAGGTGAACTGTATAAGTGAGGAGAGTATGTTCCCCTGATTGTTTAATACTCACGGGATATGTTACCAGGTGAACAGTATAAGTGAGGAGAGTGTGTTCCCCTGATGGTTTAATACTGACGGGACATGTTACCAGATGAACAGTATAAGTGAGGAGAGTGTGTTCCTCTGATGGTTTAATGCACACAGGACATGTTACCAGGTGAACAGTATAAGTGAGGAGAGTGTGTTCCCCTGATGGTTTAATATACACGGGACATGTCACCAGGTGAACAGAAGAAGTGAGGAGAGTGTCTTCCCCAGATTGTTTAATGCTCACGGGACATGTTACCAGGTGAACAGGATAAGTGAGGAGAGTGTGTTCCCCTGATGTTTTAATATACCCGGGACATGTCAGCAGGTGAACAGTGTAATTGAGGAGAGTGTGTTCCCCTGATTGTTTAATACACACGGGACATGTCACCAGGTGAACAGAATAAGTGAGGAGAGTGTGTTCCACTGATGGTTTAATATACACTGGAAATGTTTCCAGGTGAACAGTATAAGTGAGGAGAGTATTTTCCCCTGATGGTTTAATATACACTGGACATGTTACCAGGTGAAATTTATAAGTGAGGAGATTGTGTTCCCCTGATGGTTTAATATACACGGGACATGTTACCAGATGAACAGTATAATTGAGGAGAGTGTGTTCCGCTGATGGTTTAGTATACACAGGACATGTTACCAGGTGAACTGTATAAGTGAGGAGAGTGTGTTCCCCTGATTGTTTAATATACATGGGACATGTCACCGGGTGAACTGTATAAGTGAGGAGAGTTTGTTCCCCTGATTGTTTAATACACACGGGACATGTCACCATGTGAACAGTATAAGTGAGGGAAGTGTGTTCCCCTGATGGCTTAATAATGACGGGACATGTTACCAGATGAACAGTATAAGTGAGGAGAGTGTGTTCCCCTGATGGTTTAATATACACACGGCATGTTACCAGTTGAACAGTATAAGTGAGGAGATTGTGTTCCCCTGATGGTTTAATATACACGGGACATGTTACCAGGTGAACAGTATAAGTGAGGAGAGTGTGTTCCCCTGATGGTTTAATATACACACGGCATGTTACCAGTTGAACAGTATAAGTGAGGAGATTGTGTTCCCCTGATGGTTTAATACACACGGGACATGTTATCAGGTGAACAGTATAAGTGAGGAGAGTGTGCTCCCCTGATTGTTCAATGCACACGGGACATGTTACCAGGTGAACAGTGTCAGTGAGGAGCGTGTGTTCCCCTGATGTTTTAATATACACAGGACATGTCACCAGGTGAACAGTATAAGTGAGGAGAGTGTGTACCCTGATTGTTTAATACGCACGGGACATGTTACCGGATGAACAGTATAAGTGAGGAGAATGTGTTCCCCTGTTTGTTCAATACGCACGTGACATGTTAAAAAGAGAAAAGGCTAAGTGAGGAGAGTGCTTTCCCCTGATGGTTTAATATTCACGGGACATGTTTCCAGGTGAACTGTTTAAGTGAGGAGAGTGTGTTCCCCTGATGGTTTAATACTGACGGGACATGTTACCAGATGAACAGTCTCAGTGAGGAGAGTGTGTTCCCCTGATGGTTTAATACACACAGGATATGTTACCAGCTGAACAGTATAAGTGAGGAGAGAGTGTTCCCCTTATGTTTTAATAAGCACTGGCATTTCACCAAGTGAAATGGATAAGTGAGTAGAGTGTGTTCCCCTGATTGCTTAATGCAAACAGGACATGTTACCAGGTGAACAGTATAAGTGAGGAGAGTGTGTTCCCCTGATGGCTTAATGCAAACAGGGCATGTTACCAGGTGAACAGTATAAGTGAGGAGAGTGTGTTCCCCTGATGGCTTCATGCAAACAGGACATGTTACCAGGTGTAGAGTATAAGTGAGGAGAGTGTGTTCCCCTGATGGTTTAACACGCACGGGACATGTTACCAGGAGAAAAGTCTAAGTGAGGAGAGTGCTTTCCCCTGATGGTTTAATATTCACAGGACATGTTTCCAGGTGAACAGTATCAGCGAGGAGAGTGTGTTCCCCTGATGGTTTAATATACACGGGACATGTTACCAGCTGAACAGTGTAAGTGAGGAGAGTGTTTTCCCTGATTGTTTAATACACACAGGACATGTTACCAGGTGAACAGTATAAGTGAGGAGAATGTGTTCCCCTGATGGTTTAATATACACTGGTCATGTTACCAGGTGAACAGTATAAGTGAGGAGAGTGTGTTCCCCTGATGGTTTAATATACACGGGACATGTTACCCGGTGAACAGTATAAGTGAGGAGAGTGTGTTCCACTGATGGTTTAATATACACAGGGCATGTAACCAGTTGAACAGTATAAGTGAGGAGATTGTGTTCCCCTGATGGTTTAATACACACGGGACATGTTATCAGGTGAACAGTATAAGTGAGGAGAGTGTGCTCCCCTGATTGTTTAATGCACACGGGACATGTTACCAGGTGAACAGTGTAAGTGAGGAGAGTGTGTTCCCCTGATGTTTTAATATACACAGGACATGTTACCAGGTGAACAGTATAAGTGAGGACAGTGTGTTCCATTGATGGTTTAATATACACAGGACATGTTACCAGGTGAACAGTATTAGTGAGGAGAGTGTGTTCCCCTGTTTGTTTAATACGAACGGGACATGTTACCAAGTGAACAGAAAAAGTGAGGAGAATGTGTTCCCCTGATTGTTTAATACACACGGGACATGTTACCAGGTCAACAGGATAAGTGAGGAGAATGTGTTCCCCTGTTTGTTTAATACGCACGGGATATGTTACCAAGTGAATAGAAAAAGTGAGGAGAATGTGTTCCCCTGATTGTTTCATACACACGGGACACGTTTCCAGGTGAACAGTATATGTGAGGAGAGTGTGTTCCCCTGATGGTTTAATACACACAGGATATGTTACCAGCTAAACAATATAAGTGAGGAGAGTGTGTTCCCTGATGGTTTAATTCAAACAGGACATGTTACCAGGTGAACAGTATAAGTGAGGAGAGAGTGTTCCACTGATGGTTTAATACTGACGGGACATGTTACCAGATGAACAGTATAAGTGAGAAGCGTGTGTTCCCCTGATGGTTTAATATGCACGGGACATGTTTCCAGGTGAACAGTATAAGCGAGGAGAGTGTGTTCCCCTTATGTTTAATATACACGGGACATGTTACCAGGTGAACAGTGTAAGTGAGGAGCGTGTATTCCCCTGATTGTTTAATACACACAGGACATGTTACCAGGTGAACAGTATAAGTGAGGAGAGTGTGTTCCCCTGATGGTTTAATACACACGCGACATGTTACCAGGTGAACAGCATAAGTGAGGAGAGTGTGTTCACCAGATTGATTAATATTACGGGACATGTTGCCAGGTGAACAGTATAAGTGAGGAGAGTGTGTTCCCCTGATTGTTTAATATACACGGGACATGTTACCAGGTGAACAGTATAAGTGAGGAGAGTGTGTTCACCAGATTGATTAACATTACGGGACATATCACCAAGTGAACTGTATAAGTGAGGAGAGTGTTTTCCCCTTATGGCTTAATACTGACGGGACGTGTCACCAGGTGAACAGTATAGGTGAGGAGAGTGTGTTCCCCTGATGGTTTAACATACACGGGACATGTTACCAGGTGAACAGTATAAGTGAGGAGAGTGTGTTCCCCTGATGTTTTAATCTACACGGGACATGTTACCAGGTGAACAGTATAATTGAGGAGATTGTGTTCACCTGATGGTTTAATATACACGGGACATGTTACCAGATGAACAGTATAAGTGAGGAGAGTGTGTTTCCCTGATGGTTTAATATACACGGGACATGTTACCAGGTGAACAGTATAAGTGAGGAGAATGTATTCCCCTGATGGTTTAATATACACGGGACATGTTTCCAGGTGAACAGTATAAGTGAGGAGAGTGTGTTGCCCTGATCGTTTAATACACTCAGGATATGTTACCAGCTGAACAGTATATGTGAGGAGAGTGTGTTCCCCTGATGGTTTAATATACACGGGACATGTTACCAGGTGAACAGTATAAGTGAGGAGAGTGAGTTCCCCAGATGGTTTAATATACACGGGACATGTTATCAGGTGAACTGCATAAGTGAGGAGAGTGTGTTCCCCTGATGCTTTAATACACACGGGACATGTAATCAGGTGAACAGTATAAGCGAGGAGAGTGTGTTCCCCTGATGCTTTAATACACACGGGACATGTTATCAGGTGAACAGTATAAGTGAGGAGAGTGTGTTCCCCTGATGCTTTAATACACACGGGACATGTTATCAGGTGAACACTATAAGTGAGGAGAGTGTGTTCCCCTGATTGTTTAATACACACGGGACATGTAATCAGGTGAACAGTATAAGTGAGGAGAGTGTGTTCCCCTGATGGTTTAATACACACGGGACATGTAATCTGGTGAACAGTATAAGTGAGGAGAGTGTTTTCCCCTGATTGTTTAATGCACACGGGACATGTTATCAGGTGAACATTATAAGTGAGGAGAGTGTGTTCCCCTGATGGTTTAATATACACAGGACATGTTACCAGGTGAACAGTATAGGTGAGGAGAGTGTGTTCCCCTGACTGTTTAACATACACGGGACATGTTACCAGGTGAACAGGATAAGTGAGGAGAGTGTGTTCCCCTGATGTTTTAATATACACGGGACATGTTACCAGGTGAACAGTATAAGTGAGGACAGTGTGTTCTCCTGATGGTTTAATATACACGGGACATGTTACCAGGTGAACAGTATAAGTGAGGAGATTGTGTTCACCTGATGGTTTAATACGCACGGGACATGTCACCAAGTGAACTGTATAAGTGAGGAGAGTGTGTTCCCCTGATTGTTTAATGCACGCGGGACATGTCACCAGGTGAGCAGAATAAGTGAGGAGATTGTGTTCCCCTGATTGTTTAATATACACGGGACATGTCAGCAGGTGAACAGTATAAGTGAGGAGAGTGTGTTCCCCTGATGGTTTAATATACACGGGACATGTTACCAGGTGAACAGTAGAAGTCAGGAGAGTGTGTTCCCCTGATGGTTCAATCTCCACGGGACATGTTACCAGTTGAACAGTATAAGTGAGGAGAGTGTGTTACCCTGATGGTTTAATACACACGGGACATGTCAGCAGGTGAACAGTATAAGTGAGGAGAGTGTGTTCCCCTGTATGTTTAATATACATGGGACATGTCACCAGGTGAACAGGATAAGTGAGGAGAGGGTGTTCCCCTGATGGTTTAATACACAAGGGACATGTCAACAGGTGAAAAGTTTAAGTGAGGAGAGTGTGTTCCCCTGATGGTTTAAGATACACAGGACATGTTACCAGGTGAACAATATAAGTGAGGAGAGTGAGTTCCCCTGAGGGTTTAATACGCACGGGACATGTCACCAGATGAACAGTATAAGTGAGGAGAGTGTGTTCCCCTGATGGTTTAATACACACGGGACATGTCACCAGGTGAGCAGAATAAGTAAGGAGATTGTGTTCCCCTGATTGTTTAATATACACGGGACATGTCAGCAGGTGAACAGTATAAGTGAGGAGAGTGTGTTCCCCTGATGGTTTAATATACACGGGACATGTTACCAGGTGAACAATATAAGTGAGGAGAGTGAGTTCCCCTGAGGGTTTAATACGCACGGGACATGTCACCAGATGAACAGTATAAGTGAGGAGAGTGTGTTCCCCTGATGGTTTAATACACACGGGACATGTCAGCAGGTGATCAGTATAAGTGAGGAGAGTGTGTTCCCCTGATGGTTTAATATACACGGGACATGTCACCAGGTGAACAGTATAAGTGAGGAGAGTGTGTTCCCCTGATTGTTTAATATGCACGGGACATGTTCACAGGTGAACAGTATAAGTGAGGAGAGTGTGTTCCCCTGATGGTTTAATACACACGGGACATGTCAGCAGGTGAACAGTATAAGTGAGGAGAGTGTGTTCCCCTGATGGTTTAATATACACGGGACATGTTACCAGGTGAACAGTATAAGTGAGGAGAGTGTGTTCCCCTGATTGTTTAATATGCACGGGACATGTTCCCAGGTGAACAGTATAAGTGAGGAGAGTGTGTTCCCCTTATTCTTTAATACACACGGGACATGTCACCAGGTGAACAGTATAAGTGAGGAGAGTGTGTTCCCCTGATGGTATAATACTGACGGGACATGTCACCATGTGAACAGTTTAAGTGAGGAGAGTGAGTTCCCCTGATGGTTTAATATACACAGGACATGTCAACAGGTGAACAGAAAAAGTGAGGTGAGTATGTTCCCCTGATGGTTTAATAGTGACGGAACATGTCAACAGGTGAACAGTATAAGTGAGGAGAGTGTGTTCCCCTGATTGTTTAATACGCACGGGACATGTAAACAGGTGAACAGTATAAGTGAGGAGAGTATGTTCCCCTGATTGTTTAATGCACACAGGACATGTAAACAGGTGAACAGTATAAGTGAGGAGAGTATGTTCCCCTGATTGTTTAATACACACAGGACATGTAAACAGGTGAACAGTATAAGTGAGGAGAGTATGTTCCAATGATTGTTTAATACGCACGGGACATGTCACCAAGTGAACAGTATAAGTGAGGAGAGTGAGTTCCCCTGATGGTTTAATATACACGGGACATGTTACCAGGTGAACAGCATAAGTGAGGAGAGTGTGTTCCCCTGATGGTTTAATATACACGGGACATGTTACCAGATGAACAGTATAAGTGAGGAGAGTTTGTTCACCTGATGGTTTAATACGCACGGGACATGTTACCAGGTGAACAGTATAAGTGAGGAGAGTTTGTTCCCCTGATGCTTTAATATACACGGGACATGTCACCAAGTGAACTGTATAAGTGAGGAGAGTGTGTTCCCCTGATGTTTTAATGCACACAGGACATTTTACCAGGTGAACAGTATAAGTGAGGAGAGAGTGTTCCCCTGATGGTTTAATATACACGGGACATGTTACCAGGTGAACAGTATAAGTGAGGAGAGTGTGTTCCCCTGATGGTTTAATATTAATGGGAAATGTTACCAGTTGAAGAGTATAAGTGAGGAGAGTGTGTTCCACTGATGGTTTAATACACACGGGACATGTTACCAGGTGAACAGTATAAGTGAAGAGAGTGTGTTCCCCTGATGGTTTAATATACACAGGGCATGTTACCAGGTGAACAGGATAAGTGAGGAGAGTGTGTTCCCCTGATGACTTAATACATACGGGACATGTTATCAGGTGAACTGCATAAGTGAGGAGAGTGTGTTCCCCTGATGCTTTAATACACACGGGACATGTAATCAGGTGAACAGTATAAGTGAGGAGAGTGTGTTCCCCTGATGCTTTAATACACACGGGACATGTTATCAGGTGAACAGTATAAGTGAGGAGAGTGTGTTCCCGTGATTGTTTAAAACACACGGGACATGTAATCAGGTGAACAGTATAAGTGAGGAGAGTGTGTTCCCCTGATGGTTTAATACACACGGGACATGTAATCAGGTGAACAGTATAAGTGAGGAGAGTGTGTTCCCCTGATGGTTTAATATACACAGGACATGTTACCAGGTGAACAGTATAGGTGAGGAGAGTGTGTTCCCCTGATTGTTTAACATACACGGGACATGTTACCAGGTGAACAGTATAAGTGAGGAGGAGAGTGTGTTCCCCTGATGTTTAAATATACACTGGACATGTTACCAGGTGAACAGTATAAGTGAGGACAGTGTGTTCCCCTGATGGTTTAATATACACGGGACATGTTACCAGGTGAACAGTATAAGTGAGGAGATTGTGTTCACCTGATGATTTAATACGCACGGGACATGTCACCAAGTGAACTGTATCAGTGAGGAGAGTGTGTTCTCCTGATGGTTTAATGCACACAGGACATTTTACCAGGTGAACAGTATAAGTGAGGAGAGTGCTTTCCCCTGATGGTTTAATATACACGGGACATGTTACCAGGTGAACAGTATAAGTGAGGAGAGTGTGTTCCCCTGATGGTTTAATATACACGGGACATGTTACCAGGTGAACAGTAGAAGTCAGGAGAGTGTGTTCCCCTGATGGTTCAATATACACGGGACATGTTACCAGTTGAACAGTATAAGTGAGGAGAGTGTGTTACCCTGATGGTTTAATACACACGGGACATGTCAGCAGGTGAACTGTATCAGTGAGGAGAGTGTGTTCCCCTGATTGTTCAACACACGGGACATGTTACCAAGTGAACAGGACAAGTGAGGAGAGTGTGTTCCCTTGATTGTTTAATATACATGGGACATGTTGCCAGGTGAACAGGATAAGTGAGGAGAGGTTGTTCCCCTGATGGTTTAATACACAAGGGACATGTCAACAGGTGAAAAGTTTACGTGAGGAGAGTGTGTTCCCCTGATGGTTTAGTATACACAGGACATGTTACCAAGTGAACAGTATAAGTGAGGAGAGTGTGTTCCCCTGATTGTTTAATACACACGGGACATGTCACCAGGTGAACAGTATAAGTGAGGAGAGTGTGTTCCCCTGATTGTTTAATTCACACGGGACATGTTACCAAGTGAACAATATTAGTGAGGATAGGGAGTTCCCCTGATGGATTAAAATACATGGGACATGTTGCCAGGTGAACAGAAGAAGTGAGGAGATTGTGTTCCCCTGATTGTTTAATATACACGGGACATGTCAGCAGGTGAACAGTATAAGAGAGGAGAGTGAGCTCCCCTGATGGTTTAATACGCACGGGACATGTCACCAGATGAAAAGTATAAGTGAGGAGAGTGTGTTCCCCTGATGGTTTAATACACACGGGAGATGTCAGCAGGTGAACAGTATAAGTGAGGAGAGTGTGTTCCCCTGATGGTTTAATATACACGGGACATGTTACCAGGTGAACAGTATAAGTGAGGAGAGTGTGTTCCGCTGATGGTTTAATACACACGGGACATGTCAGCAGGTGAACAGTATAAGTGAGGAGAGTGTGTTCCCCTGATGGTTTAATATACACGGGACATGTTACCAGGTGAACAGTATAAGTGAGGAGAGTGTGTTCCCCTGATTGTTTAATATGCACGGGACATGTTCCCAGGTGAACAGTATAAGTGAGGAGAGTGTGTTCCCCTTATTCTTTAATACACACGGGACATGTCAAAAGGTGAACAGTATAAGTGAGGAGAGTGTGTTCCCCTGATGGTATAATACTGACGGGACATGTCACCATGTGAACAGTTTAAGTGAGGAGAGTGAGTTCCCCTGATGGTTTAATATTCACAGGACATGTCAACAGGTGAACAGAAAAAGTGAGGTGAGTATGTTCCCCTGATGGTTTAATAGTGACGGAACATGTCAACAGGTGAACAGTATAAGTGAGGAGAGTGAGTTCCCCTGATGGTTTAATATACACAGGACATGTCAACAGGTGAACAGTATAAGTGAGGAGAGTATGTTCCCCTGATTGTTTAATACACACAGGACATGTAAACAGGTGAACAGTATAAGTGAGGAGAGTATGTTCCCCTGATTGTTTAATGCACACAGGACATGTAAACAGGTGAACGGTATAAGTGAGGAGAGTATGTTCCCCTGATTGTTTAATACACACAGGACATGTAAACAGGTGAACAGTATAAGTGAGGAGAGTATGTTCCGATGATTGTTTAATACGCACGGGACATGTCAACAGGTGAACAGTATAAGTGAGGAGACTGTGTTCCCCTCATGGTTTCATACACACGGGACATGTCACCAGGTGAACAGTATAAGTGAGGAGAGTATGTTCCACTGATGGTTTAATACTGATGGGACATGTTACCAGATGAACAGGATAAGTGAGGAGAGTGTGTTCCCCTGATTGTTTAATGCACACAGGACATGTTACCAGGTGAACAGTATAAGTGATGAGAGTGTGTTCCCCTGATGGTTTAATATACACGGGACATGTTGCCAGCTGAACTGCATAAGTGAGGTGAGTGTGTTCCCCTGATGGTTTAATATACACGTAACATGTTCCCAGGTGAACAGTATAAGTGAGGAGAGTGTGTTCCCCTGAGGGATTAATATACCCGGGACATGTTACCAGGTGAACAATACAAGTGAGGTGAGTGAGTTCCCCTGATGGTTTAATATACACGGGACATGTTACCAGGTGAACAGCATAAGTGAGGAGAGTGTGTTCCCCTGATGGTTTAATATACACGGGACATGTTACCAGATGAAAAGTATAAGTGAGGAGAGTTTGTTCACCTGATGGTTTAATACGCACGGGACATGTTACCAGGTGAACAGTATAAGTGAGGAGAGTTTGTTCCCCTGATGCTTTAATATACACGGGACATGTCACCAAGTGAACTGTATAAGTGAGGAGAGTGTGTTCCCCTGATGTTTTAATGCACACAGGACATTTTACCAGGTGAACAGTATAAGTGAGGAGAGAGTGTTCCCCTGATGGTTTAATATACACGGGACATGTTACCAGGTGAACAGTATAAGTGAGGAGAGTGTGTTCCCCTGATGGTTTAATATTAACGGGAAATGTTACCAGTTGAAGAGTATAAGTGAGGAGAGTGTGTTCCCCTGATTGTTTAATGCACACGGGACATGTTATCAGGTGAACATTATAAGTGAGGAGAGTGTGTTCCCCTGATGGTTTAATATACACAGGACATGTTACCAGGTGAACAGTATAGGTGAGGAGAGTGTGTTCCCCTGATTGTTTAAAATACACGGGACATGTTACCAGGTGAACAGTATAAGTGAGGAGAGTGTGTTCCCCTGATGTTTTAATATACACGGGACATGTTACCAGGTGAACAGTATAAGTGAGGAGAGTGTGTTCCCCTGATGGTTTAATACACACGGGACATGTCAGCAGGTGAACAGTATAAATGAGGAGAGTGTGTTCCCCTGATGGTTTAATATACACGGGACATGTTACCAGGTGAACAGTATAAGTGAGGAGAGTGTGTTCCCCTGATTGTTTAATATGCACGGGACATGTTCCCAGGTGAACAGTATAAGTGAGGAGAGTGTGTTCCCCTTATTCTTTAATACACACGGGACATGTAAACAGGTGAACAGTATAAGTGAGGAGAGTGTGTTCCCCTGATGTTTTAATATACACGGGACATGTTACCAGGTGAACAGTATAAGTGAGGTGAGTATGTTCCCCTGATGGTTTAATAGTGACGGAACATGTCAACAGGTGAACAGTGTAAGTGAGGAGAGTGAGTTCCCCTGATGGTTTAATATACACAGGACATGTCAACAGGTGAACAGTATAAGTGAGGAGAGTATGTTCCCCTGATTGTTTAATACACACAGGACATGTAAACAGGTGAACAGTATAAGTGAGGAGAGTATGTTCCCCTGATTGTTTAATGCACACAGGACATGTAAACAGGTGAACAGTATAAGTGAGGAGAGTATGTTCCCCTGATTGTTTAATACACACAGGACATGTAAACAGGTGAACAGTAGAAGTGAGGAGAGTATGTTCCGATGATTGTTTAATACGCACGGGACATGTCAACAGGTGAACAGTATAAGTGAGGAGAGTGTGTTCCCCTGATGGTTTCATACACACGGGACATGTCAGCAGGTGAACAGTAATAGTGAGGAGAGTGTGTTCCCCTGATGGTTTAATACTGATGGGACATGTTACCAGATGAACAGGATAAGTGAGGAGAGTATGTTCCCCTGATTGTTTAATACGCACAGGACATGTTACCAGGTGAACAGTATAAGTGATGAGAGTGTGTTCCCCTGATGGTTTAATATACACGGGACATGTTGCCAGCTGAACTGCATAAGTGAGGTGTGTGTTCCCCTGATGGTTTAATATACACGGGACATTTTACCAGGTGAACAGTATATATGAGGAGAGTGTGTTCCCCTGATGGTTTAATATACACGGGACATGTTACCAGGTGAACAGTATATATGAGGAGAGTGTGTTCCCCTGATGGTTTAATATACACGGGACATGTTGCCAGCTGAACTGCATAAGTGAGGTGAGTGTGTTCCCCTGATGGTTTAATATACACGTAACATGTTCCCAGGTGAACAGTATAAGTGAGGAGAGTGTGTTCCCCTGAGGGATTAATATACCCGGGACATGTTACCAGGTGAACAGTACAAGTGAGGTGAGTGTGTTCCCCTGATTGTTTAATATACACGGGACATGTTTCCAGGCGAACATTTTAAGTGAGGAGAGTGTGTTCCCCTAATTGTTTAATATACACGGGACATGTTACCAGGTGAACAGTATAAGTGAGGAGAGTGTGTTCCCCTGATTGTTTAATATGCACGGGACATGTTACCAGGTGAACAGTATAAGCGAGGAGATTGGGTTCCCCTGATTGTTTAATATACACGGGACATGTCACCAGTTGAACAGTATAAGTGAGGAGAGTGTGTTCCCCTGATGGTTTAATATGCCCGGGACATGTTCCCTGGTGAACAGTATAAGTGAAGAGAGTGTGTTCCCCTGATGGTTTAATATACACAGGGCATGTTTCCAGGCGAACATTTTAAGTGAGGAGAGTGTGTTCCCCTAATTGTTTAATATACACGGGACATGTTACCAGGTGAACAGGATAAGTGAGGAGAGTGTGTTCCCCTGATGACTTAATACATACGGGACATGTTATCAGGTGAACTGCATAAGTGAGGAGAGTGTGTTCCCCTGATGCTTTGATACACACGGGACATGTAATCAGGTGAACAGTATAAGTGAGGAGAGTGTGTTCCCCTGATGCTTTAATACACACGGGACATGTTATCAGGTGAACACTATAAGTGAGGAGAGTGTGTTCCCCTGATTGTTTAATACACACGGGACATGTAATCAGGTGAACAGTATAAGTGAGGAGAGTGTTTTCTCCTGATTGTTTAATGCACACGGGACATGTTATCAGGTGAACATTATAAGTGAGGAGAGTGTGTTCCCCTGATGGTTTAATATACACAGGACATGTTACCAGGTGAACAGTATAGGTGAGGAGAGTGTGTTCCCCTGATTGTTTAACATACACGGGACATGTTACCAGGTGAACAGTATAAGTGAGGAGAGTGTGTTCCCCTGATGTTTTAATATACACGGGACATGTTACCAGGTGAACAGTATAAGTGAGGACAGTGTGTTCCCCTGATGGTTTAATATACACGGGACATGTTACCAGGTGAACAGTATAAGTGAGGAGATTGTGTTCACCTGATGGTTTAATACGCACGGGACATGTCACCAAGTGAACTGTATAAGTGAGGACAGTGTGTTCCCCTGATGGTTCAATATACACGGGACATGTTACCAGTTGAACAGTATAAGTGCGGAGAGTGTGTTACCCTGATGGTTTAATACACACGGGACATGTCAGCAGGTGATCAGTATCAGTGAGGAGAGTGTGTTCCCCTGATTGTTCAACACACGGGACATGTTACCAAGTGAACAGGACAAGTGAGGAGAGTGTGTTCCCTTGATTGTTTAATATACATGGGACATGTTGCCAGGTGAACAGGATAAGTGAGGTGAGTGTGTTCCCCTGATTGTTTAATACACACTGGACATGTTACCAGGTGAACAGTATAAGTGAGGAGAGTGTGTTCCCCTGATTGTTTAATACACACAGGACATGTTACCAAGTGAACAGTATAAGTGAGGAGAGTGTGTTCCCCTGATGGTTTAATATACACGGGACATGTGACCAGGTGAACAGTATAAGTGAGGAGAGTGAGTTCCCCTGATGGTTTAATACGCACGGGACATGTCACCAGATGAACAGTATAAGTGAGGAGAGTGTGTTCCCCTGATGGTTTAATACACACGGGACATGTCAGCAGGTGAACAGTCTTAGTGAGGAGAGTGTGTTCCCCTGATGGTTTAATATACACGGGACATGTTACCAGGTGAACAGTATAAGTGAGGAGAGTGTGTTCCCCTGATGGTTTAATACACACGGGACATGTCAGCAGGTGAACAGTATAAGTGAGGAGAGTGTGTTCCCCTGATGGTTTAATATACACGGGACATGTTACCAGGTGAACAGTATAAGTGAGGAGAGTATGTTCCCCTGATTGTTTAATATACACGGGACATGTTACCAGCTGAACTGCATAAGTGAGGTGAGTGTGTTCCCCTGATGGTTTAATACGCACAGGACATGTTACCAGGTGAACAGTATAAGTGATGAGAGTGCTTTCCCCTGATGTTTTAATATACACGGGACATGTTACCAGGTGAACAGTATAAGTGAGGACAGTGTGTTCCCCTGATGGTATAATAAACATGGGACATGTTACCAGTTGAACAGTATAAGTGAGGAGAGGGCTTTCCCCTGATGGTTTAATATATATGGGACATGTTACGAGGTGAACAGTATAAGTGAGGATACTGTATTCCCCTGATGGTTCAATATACACGGGACATGTTAGCTGGTGAACAGTATAAGTGAGGAGAGGGCTTTCCCCTGATGGTTTAATATATACGGGACATGTTACCAGTTGAACAGTATCAGTGAGGAGAGGGCTTTCCCCTGATGGTTTAATATATACGGGACATGTTACCAGTTGAACAGTATAAGTGAGGAGAGGGCTTTCCCCTGATGGTTTAATAAAAACGGGACATGTTACCAGGTGAACAGTATAAGTGAGGATACTGTATTCCCCTGATGGTTCAATATATACGGGACATGTTACCAGGTGAACAGTATAAGTGAGGAGAGTGTGTTCCCCTGATTGTTAAAAATACACTGGACATGTTACCAGGTGAACAGTATAAGTGAGGAGAGTGTGTTCCCCAGATGGTTTAATATACACGGGACATGTTACCAGGTGAACAGTATAAGTGAGGAGAGTGTGTTCCCCTGATGGTATAATATACACGGGACTTATTACCAGGTGAACAGAGTAAGTGAGGAGAGGGCTTTCCCCTGATGGTTTAATATACACGGGACTTATTACCAGGTGAACAGAGTAATTGAGGAGAGGGCTTTCCCCTGATGGTTTAATATAGACGGGTCATGTTACCAGGTGAACAGTATAAGTGAGGAGAGTGTGTTCCCCTGATGGTTTAATATACATGGGACATGTTACCAGGTGAACAGTATAAGTGAGGAGAGTGTGTTCCCCTGATGGTTTAACATGCACGGGACATGTTACCAGGTCAACAGTATAAGTGAGGAGAGTGTGTTCCCCTGATGGTTTAATATACATGGGACATGTTACCAGGTGAACAGTAAAAGTGAGGAGAGTGTGTTCCCCTGATGGTTTAACATGCACGGGACATGTTACCAGGTCAACAGTATAAGTGAGGAGAGTGTGATCCCCTGATGGTTTAATACAAACAGGACATGTTACCAGGTGAACAGTATAAGTGAGGAGAGTCTGTTCCCCTGAATGTTTAATATAACCGGGACATGCCATCAGGTGAACAGTATAAGTGAGGTGAGTGTGTTCCCCTGATGGTTTAATATACACAGGACATGATAACAGGTGAACAGCAAAAGGGAGGAGAGTGTGTTCCGCTGATGGTTTAATATACACGGGACATGTTACCAGCTGAACAGTATAAGTGAGGAGAGTGCTTTCCCCTGATGGTTTAATAAACACGGGACATGTTACCAGGTGAACAGCAAAAGTGAGGAGAGTGTGTTCCCCTGATGGTATAATATACACGGGACATGTTACCAGGTGAAGACTATAAGTGAGGAGAGGGCTTCCCCATGATGTTTTAATATGCACGGGACATGTTACCAGGTGAACAGTATAAGTGAGGAGAGGGCTTACCCATGATGTTTTAATATTCACGGGACTTGTTACCAGGTGAACAGTATAAGTGAGGAGAGTGAGTTCCCCTGATGGTTTAATATACACGGGACATGTTACCAGGAGAACAGTATAAGTGATGAGAGTGCTTTCCCCTGATGTTTTAATATACACGGGACATGTTACCAGGTGAACAGTATAAGTGAGGACAGTGTGTTCCCCTGATGGTATAATAAACATGGGACATGTTACCAGCAGAACAGTATAAGTGAGGAGAGTGTATTCCCCTGATGTTTTAAAAAACAAGGGACATGTTACCAGGTGAACAGTATAAGTGAGTGTAATGTGTTCCCCTGACGGTTTAATATATACGGGACATGTTACCAGGTGAACACTATAAGTGAGGATACTGTATTCCCCTGATGGTTCAATATACACGGGACAAGTTAGCTGGTGAACAGTATAAGTGAGGAGAGGGCTTTCCCCTGATGGTTTAATATACACGGGACATGTTCCCAGCTGAACAGCATAAGTGAGGAGAGGGCTTTCCCCTGATGGTTTAATATACACGGGACATGTTACCAGGTGAACAGTATAAGTGAGGAGAGTGTGTTCCCCTGATGGTATAATCTCCACGGGATATGTTACCAGCTGAACAGTGTAAGTGAGGAGAGGGCTTTCCCCTGATGGTTTAATATACACGGGACATTTTAGCAGGTGAACAGTATAAGTGAGGAGAGTGTGTTCCCCTGATGGTATAATCTCCACGGGACATGTTACCAGCTGAACAGTGTAAGTGAGGAGAGGGCTTTCCCCTGATGGTTTAATTTACACGGGACATTTTAGCAGGTGAACAGTATAAGTGAGGAGAGTGTGTTCCCCTGATGACTTAATATACACGGGACATGTTAGCAGGTGAACAGTATAAGTGAGGAGAATGTGTTCCCCTGATGGTTTAATATACACGGGACATGTTAGCAGGTGAACAGCATAAGTGAGGAGAATGTGTTCCCCTGATGGTTTAATATACACGGGACATGTTACCAGGTGAACAGTATAAGTGAGGAGACTGTTTTCCCCTGATGGTTTAATATACACAAGACATGTTACCAGGTGAAGAGTTGAAGTGAGGAGAGTGTGTTCCCCTGATGGTCTAATATACATGGGACATGTTACCAGGTGAACAGTATAAGAGAAGAGAGCCTGTTCCCCTGATTGCTTAATATACGTGGGACATGTTACAAGGTGACGAGTATAAGTGAGGAGAGTGTGTTCCCCTCATTGTTTAATATACACGGGACATGTTAGCAGGTGAACAGTATCAGTGAGGAGAATGTGTTCCCCTGATGGTTTAATATACACGGGACATGTTGCCAGGTGAACAGTATCAGTGAGGAGAGTGTGTTCCCCTGATTGTTAAAAATACACGGGACATGTTACCAGGTGAACAGTATAAGTGAGGACAGTGTGTTCCCCAGATGGTTTAATATACACGGGACATGTTACCAGGTGAACAGTATAAGTGAGAAGAGTGTGTTCCCCTGATGGTTTAATATGCACTGGACTTATTACCAGGTGAACAGAATAAGTGAGGAGAGGGCTTACCCATGATGGTTTAATATGCACGGGACATGTTACCAGGTGAACAGTATAAGTGAGGAGAGTGTGTTCCCCTGATGGTATAATATGCACGGGACATGTTGCCAGGTGAACAGTATAAGTGAGGAGAGTGTGTTCCCCTGATGGTATAATATACACGGGACATGTTACCAGGTGAACAGTATAAGTGATGAGAGTGCTTTCCCCTGATGTTTTAATATACACGGGACATGTTACCAGGTGAACAGTATAAGTGAGGACAGTGTGTTCCCCTGATGGTATAATAAACATGGCACATGTTACCAGTTGAACAGTATAAGTGAGGAGAGGGCTTTCCCCTGATGGTTTAATATATACGGGACATGTTACCAGGTGAACAGTATAAGTGAGGATTCTGTATTCCCCTGATGGTTCAATATACACGGGACATGTTAGCTGGTGAACAGTATAAGTGAGGAGAGTGTGTTCCCCTGATGGTTTAATATACACGGGACATGTTACCAGGTGAACAGTATAAGTGATGAGACTGTATTCCCCTGATGATTCAATATACACGGGACATGTTACCAGGTGAACAGTATAAGTGAGGAGAGTGTGTTCCCCTGATGGTTTAATATATACGGGACATGTTACCAGTTGAACAGTATAAGTGAGGAGAGGGCTTTCCCCTGATGGTTTAATATACACGGGACATGTTACCAGGTGAACAGTATAAGTGAGGAGAGTGTGTTCCCCTGATGTTTTAATATACACGGGACATGTTACCAGGTGAACAGTATAAGTGAGGAGAGTGTGTTCCCCTGATTGTTTAATACACACGGGACATGTTACCAGGTAAACAGTGTAAGTGAGGAGAGCGAGTTCCCCTGATGGTTTAAACAAACAGGACATGTCAACAGGTGAACAGTATAAGTGTGGAGAGTGTGTTCCCCTGATGGTTTAAACAAACAGGACATGATACCAGGTGAACAGTATAAGTGAGGAGAGTGTGTTGCCCTGATGGTTTAATATACACGGGACATGTTACCAGGTGAACAGTATAAGTGAAGATAGGGCTTACCCATGATGGTTTAATATACACGGGACTTATTACCAGGTGAACAGTATAAGTGAGGAGAGTGCTTTCCCCTGATGGTTTAATATACACGGGACATGTCACCAGGTGAAAAGTATAAGTGAGGAGAGTGTGTTCCCCTGACGGTATAATATACATGGGACATGTTAACAGGTGAACAGTATAAGTGAAGAGAGTGTATTCCCCTCATGGTTCAATATACACGGGACATGTTAACAGTTGAACAGTATAAGTGAGGAGAATGTGTTCCCCTGATGGTTTAATATACACGGAACATGCTACCTGGTGAATAGTATAAGTGAGGAGAGTGTGATTCAATGATTGTTTAAAACTGACGGGACGTGTCACCAGGTGATCAGTATAAGTGAAGAGAGTGTGTTCCCATGATGGTTTAATACACACGGGACATGTTGCCAGGTGAAGAGAATAAGTGAAGAGAGTGTGTTCCCCTGATGGTTTAATACACACGGGACATGTTACCAGGCAAACAGTGTAAGTGAGGAGAGTGAGTTCCCCTGATGGTTTAATACAAACAGGACATGTTACCAGGTGAACAGTGTAAGTGAGGAGAGTGAGTTCCCCTGATGGTTTAATACAAACAGGACATGTCAACAGGTGAACAGTATAAGTGAGGAGAGTCTGTTCCCCTGATGGTTTAATATACACGGGACATGTTACCAGGTGAACAGTATAAGTGAGGAGAGTGTGTTCCCCTGATGGTATAATATACACGGGACATGTTACCAGGTGAACAGTATAAGTGAGGAGAGGGCTGACCCATGATGGTTTAATATACACGGGACATGTCACCAGGTGAACAGTATAAGTGATGAGAGTGTTTTCCCCTGATGTTTTAATATACACGGGACATGTTACCAGGTGAACAATATAAGTGAGGAGAGGGCTTTCCCCTGATGTTTTATAAAACAAGGGACATGTTACCAGGTGAACAGTATAAGTGAGGAGAATGTGTTCCCCTGATGGTTTAATATACACGGGACATGTTACCAGGTGAAAAGTATAAGTCAGGAGAGTGTGTTCCCCTGATTGTTTAATACTCACGGGACGTGTCACCAGGTGAAGAGTAGAAGTGAGGAGAGTGTGTTCCCCTGATGGTCTAATATACACGGGACATGTTACCAGGTGAACAGTATATGTGAAGAGAGTGTGTTCCCCTGATGGTTTAATATACATGGGACATGTTACCAGGTGAACAGTATAAGAGTAGAGAGCCTGTTCCCCTGATTGCTTAATATACGTGGGACATGTTACAAGGTGACGAGTATAAGTGAGGAGAGTGCGTTCCCCTGATGGTGTAAGATACACGGGACATGTTACCAGGTGAACAGTATAAGTGAGGAGCGGGTGTTCCCCTGATT
Source organism: Heterodontus francisci (assembly GCF_036365525.1). NCBI lineage: Eukaryota > Metazoa > Chordata > Chondrichthyes > Heterodontiformes > Heterodontidae > Heterodontus > Heterodontus francisci. The sequence continues at coordinate 903,560 of NW_027142236.1, forward strand.
GTTTAATATACACTGGACATATTACCAGGTGAACAGTATAAGTGAGGAGAGTGTATTCCCCTGATGGTTTAACACGCACGGGACATGTTACCAGGTGAACAGTATAATTGAGGAGAGTGTGTTCCCCTGATTGTTTAATACTGACGGGACATGTCACCAGGTGAACAGTATAAGTGAGGAGAGTGTGTTCCCCTGATGTTTTAATATACACGGGACATGTTACCAGGTGAACAGTATAAGTGAGGAGAGTGTGTTCCCCTGATGGTTTAATATACACGGGACATGTTACCAGGTGAACAGTATAAGTGAGGAGAGTGTGTTCCCCTGATTGTTTAATACTGACGGGACATGTCACCAGGTGAACAGTGTAAGTGAGGAGAGTGTGTTCCCCTGATGGTTTAATATACACGGGACATGTTACCAGGTGAACAGTACAAGTGAGGAGTGTGTGTTCCCGTGATTGTTTAATATACACTGGACATATTACCAGGTGAACAGTATAAGTGAGGAGAGTGTGTTCCCCTGATTGTTTAATACTCACGGGACATGTTACCAGGTGAACAGTATAAGTGAGGAGAGTGTGTTCCCCTGATTGTTTAATACACACGGGACATGTTACCAGGTGAAAAGTATAATTGAGGAGAGTGTGTTCCCCTAATGGTTTAATATACACGGGACATGTTACCAGGTGAACAGTATAAGTGAGGAGTGTGTGTTCCCCTGATTGTTTAATATACACGGGACATGTTACCAGGTGAACAGTATAAGTGAGGAGAGTGTGTTCCCCTGATGGTTTAATACTCACGGGACATGTTACCAGGTGAACAGGATAAGTGAGGAGAGTGTGTTCCCCTGATGGTGTAACATGCACGGGACATGTTACCAGGTGAACAGTATAAGTGAGGAGAGTGTGTTCGCCTGATTGTTTAATATACCCGGGACATGTTACCAGGTGAAGAGTAGAATTGAGGAGATTGTGTTCCCCTGATGATTTAGTGCGCACAGGACATGTTACCAGGTGAACAGTATAAGTGAGGAGAGTGTGTTCCTCTGATGGTTTAATGCACAAGGGACATGTTACCAGGTGAACAGTATAAGTGAGGAGAGTGCTTTCCCCTGATGGTTTAATATTCACGGGACATGTTACCAGGTGAACAGTATAAGTGAGGAGAGTGTGTTCCCCTGATGGTTAAATATACACGGGACATGTTACCAGGTGAACAGTATAAGTGAGGAGAGTGTGTTCCCCTGATGGTTTAACACGCACGGGACATGTTACCAGGTGAACATTATAAGTGAGGAGAGTGAGTTCCCCAGATTGTTTAATACACACAGGACATGTTACCAGGTGAACAGTATAAGTGAGGAGATTGTGTTCCCCTGACGGTTTAATATACACACGGGACATGTCACCACGTGAACATTATAAGTGAGGAGAGTGTGTTCCCCTGATGGTTTAATATACACGGGACATGTTACCAGGTGAACAGTATAAGTGAGGAGAGTGTGTTCCCCTGACGATTTAATATGCATGGGACATGTCACCAGGTGAACAGTATATGTGAGGAGAGTGTGTTCCCCTGATGGTTTAACAAGCACGCGACATGTTACCAGGAGAACAGTATAAGTGAGGAGAGTGTGTTCCCCTGATGGTTTAACACGCACGGGACATGTTACCAGGAGAATAGTATAAGTGAGTAGAGTGTGTTCCGCTGATGGTTTAATACACACGGGACATGTCACCAGGTGAACAGTATAAGTGAGGAGAGTGTGTTCCACTGATGTTTTAATATACCCGGGACATGTCAGCAGGTGAACAGTATAATTGAGGAGAGTTTGTTCCTCTGATGGTTTATTATACACGGGACATGTTACCGGATGAACAGTTTAAGTGAGGAGAGTGTGTTCACCTGATGGGTTAATACAGACGGGACATGTCACCAGGTGAACAGTATAAGTGAGGAGACTGTGTTCCCCTGATGGTTTAATACTGACGGGACATGTTACCAGGTGAACAGTATAAGTGAGGAGAGTGTGTTCACCTGATGGATTAATACAGACGGGACATGTCACCAGGTGAACAGTATAAGTGAGGAGAGTGCTTTCCCCTGATGGTTTTATATACACGGGACATGTTACCAGGTGAACAGTATAAGTGAGGAGAGTGTGGTCCCCTGATGTTTTAATATACCCGGGACATGTCAGCAGGTGAACAGTATAATTGAGGAGAGTGTCTTCCCCTGATTGTTTAATACACACGGGACATGTTACCAGGTGAACAGTAGAAGTGAGGAGAGTGTGTTCCCCTGATGGTTTCATATACACGGGACATGTTACCAGGAGAACAGTATAAGTGAGGAGAGTGTGCTCCCCTGATGGTTTAATATAAACGGGACATGTTACCAGGTGAACAGTATAAGTGAGGAGAGTGTGTTCCCCTGATTGTTTAATACACACGGGACATGTTACCAGGTGAACAGTAGAAGTGAGGAGAGTGTGTTCCCCTGATGGTTTCATATACACGGGACATGTTACCAGGAGAACAGTATAAGTGAGGAGAGTGTGTTCCCCTGATGGTTTCATATACACGGGACATGTTACCAGGAGAACAGTATAAGTGAGGGGAGTGCTTTCCCCTGATGGTTTAATATTCACGGGACATGTTACCAGGTGAACAGTATAAGTGAGGAGAGTGTGTTCCCCTGATGGTTTAATATACATGGGACATGTTACCAGGAGAACAGTATAAGTGAGGAGAGTGTGTTCCCCTGATTGTTTAATATACACGGGACATGTTACCAGGTGAACAGTATAAGTGAGGAGAGAGTGTTCCCCTGATTGTTTAATACTCACGGGACATGTTACCAGATGAACAGTATCAGTGAGGAGAGAGTGTTCCCCTGATGGTTTAACACTCACGGGACATGTTACCAGGTGAACAGTATAATTGAGGAGAGTGTGTTCCCCTGATTGTTTAATACTCACGGGACATGTTACCAGGTGAACAGTATCAGTGAGGAGAGAGTGTTCCCCTGATGGTTGAACACTCACGGGACATGTCACCAGGTGAACAGAATAAGTGAGGAGAGTGTGTTCCCCTGATGGTTTAATATACACGGGACATGTTCCCAGGTGAACAGTATAAATGATGAGTGTGTGTTCCCCTGATTGTTTAATACTCACGGGACATGTTACCAGTTGAACAGTATAAGTGAGGAGAGTGTGTTCCCCTGATGGTTTAACACGCACGGGACATGTTACCAGGTGAACAGTATAAGTGAGGAGAGAGTGTTCCCCTGATTGTTTAATACACACGGGACATATTACCAGGTGAACAGTATAAGTGAGGAGAGTGTGTTCCCCTGATTGTTTAATACTCACGGGACATGTTACCAGGTGAACAGTATAAGTGAGGAGAGTGTGTTCCCCCGATGGTTTAACACACACGGGGCATGTTACCAGGTGAACAGTGTAAGTGAGGAGAGTGTGTTCCCCTGATTGTTTAATACACACGGGACATGTTACCAGGTGAACAGTATAAGTGAGGAGAGTGTGTTCCCCCGATGGTTTAACACACACGGGACATGTCACCAGGTGAACAGTGTAAGTGAGGTGAGAGTGTTCCTCTGATGTTTTAATGCACACGGGACATGTTACCAGGTGAACAGTATAAGTGAGGAAAGTGTGTTCCCCTGATGGTTTAATATACACGCGACATGTTACCAGGTGAACAGTATAATTGAGGAGAGTGTGTTCCCCTGATTGTTTAATACTCACGGGACATGTTACCAGGTGAACAGGATAAGTGAGGAGAGTGTGTTCCACTGATGGTGTAACATGCACGGGACATGTTACCAGGTGAACAGTATAAGTGAGGAGAGTGTGTTCGCCTGATTGTGTAATATACCCGGGACATGTTACCAGGTGAAGAGTAGAATTGAGGAGATTGTGTTCCCCTGATGATTTAATGCACACAGGACATGTTACCAGGTGAACAGTATAAGTGAGGAGAGTGTGTTCCACTGATGGTTTAATATTCACGGGACATGTTACCAGGTGAACAGTATAAGTGAGGAGAGTGTGTTCCCCTGATGGTTAAATATACACGGGACATGTTACCAGGTGAACAGTATAAGTGAGGAGAGTGTGTTCCCCTGATGGTTTAACACGCACGGGACATGTTACCAGGTGAACATTATAAGTGAGGAGAGTGAGTTCCCCTGATTGTTTAATACACACAGGACATGTTACCAGGTGAACAGTATAAGTGAGGAGATTGTGTTCCCCTGACGGTTTAATATACACACGGGACATGTCACCACGTGAACATTATAAGTGAGGAGAGTGTGTTCCCCTGATGGTTTAATATACACGGGACATGTTACCAGGTGAACAGTATAAGTGAGGAGAGTGTGTTCCCCTGACGATTTAATATGCATGGGACATGTCACCAGGTGAACAGTATATGTGATGAGAGTGTGTTCCCCTGATGGTTTAACAAGCACGGGACATGTTACCAGGAGAACAGTATAAGTGAGGAGAGTGTGTTCCCCTGATGGTTTAACACGCACGGGACATGTTACCAGGAGAATAGTATAAGTGAGTAGAGTGTGTTCCGCTGATGGTTTAATACACACGGGACATGTCACCAGGTGAACAGTATAAGTGAGGAGAGTGTGTTCCCCTGATGGTTTAACACGCACGGGACTTGTTACCAGGTGAACAGTATAAGTGAGGAGAGTGTGTTCCACTGATGTTTTAATATACCCGGGACATGTCAGCAGATGAACAGTATAATTGAGGAGAGTGTGTTCCTCTGATGGTTTATTATACACGGGACATGTTACCGGATGAACAGTTTAAGTGGGGAGAGTGTGTTCACCTGATGGGTTAATACAGACGGGACATGTCACCAGGTGAACAGTATAAGTGAGGAGACTGTGTTCCCCTGATGGTTTAATACTGACGGGACATGTTACCAGGTGAACAGTATAAGTGAGGAGAGTGTGTTCACCTGATGGATTAATACAGACGGGACATGTCACCAGGTGAACAGTATAAGTGAGGAGAGTGTGTTCCCCTGATGGTTTCATATACACGGGACATGTTACCAGGAGAAAAGTATAAGTGAGGGGAGTGCTTTCCCCTGATGGTTTAATATTCACGGGACATGTTACCAGGTGAACAGTATAAGTGAGGAGAGTGTGTTCCCCTGATGGTTTTATATACATGGGACATGTTACCAGGAGAACAGTATAAGTGAGGGGAGTGTGTTCCCCTGATTGTTTAATAGTCACGGGACATGTTACCAGGAGAACAGTATAATTGAGGAGAGTGTGTTCCCCTGATTGTTTAATACTCACGGGACATGTTACCAGGTGAACAGTATCAGTGAGGAGAGAGTGTTCCCCTGATGGTTTAACACTCACGGCACATGTCACCAGGTGAACAGAATAAGTGAGGAGAGTGTGTTCCCCTGATGGTTTAATATACACGGGACATGTTCCCAGGTGAACAGTATAAATGATGAGTGTGTGCTCCCCTGATTGTTTAATACTCACGGGACATGTTACCAGTTGAACAGTATAAGTGAGGAGAGTGTGTTCCCCTGATGGTTTAACACGCACGGGACATGTTACCAGGTGAACAGTATAAGTGAGGAGAGAGTGTTCCCCTGATTGTTTAATACACACGGGACATATTACCAGGTGAACAGTATAAGTGAGGAGAGTGTGTTCCCCTGATTGTTTAATACTCACGGGACATGTTACCAGGTGAACAGTATAAGTGAGGAGAGTGTGTTCCTCTGATGTTTTAATGCACACGGGACATATTACCAGGTGAACAGTATAAGTGAGGAGAGAGTGTTCCCCTGATTGTTTAATACACACGGGACATATTACCAGGTGAACAGTATAAGTGAGGAGAGTGTGTTCCCCTGATTGTTTAATACTCACGGGACATGTCACCAGGTGAACAGTGTAAGTGAGGTGAGAGTGTTCCTCTGATGTTTTAATGCACACGGGACATGTTACCAGGTGAACAGTATAAGTGAGGAGAGTGTGTTCCCCTGATGGTTTAATATACACGCGACATGTTACCAGGTGAACAGTATAATTGAGGAGAGTGTCATCCCCTGATTGTTTAATATACACGGGACATGTCACCAGGTGAACAGTATAAGTGAGGAGAGTGTGTTCCCCTGATGGTTTCATATACACGGGACATGTTACCAGGAGAACAGTATAATTGAGGAGAGTGTGTTCCCCTGATTGTTTAATACTCACGGGACATGTTACCAGGTGAACAGGATAAGTGAGGAGAGTGTGTTCCCCTGATGGTGTAACATGCACGGGACATGTTACCAGGTGAACAGTATAAGTGAGGAGATTGTGTTCCCCTGACGGTTTAATATACACACGGGACATGTCACCACGTGAACATTATAAGTGAGGAGAGTGTGTTCCCCTGATGGTTTAATATACCCGGGACATGTTACCAGGTGAAGAGTAGAATTGAGGAGATTGTTTTCCCCTGATGATTTAATGCACACAGGACATGTTACCAGGTGAACAGTATAAGTGAGGAGAGTGTGTTCCACTGATGGTTTAATGCACACGGGACATGTTACCAGGTGAACAGTATAAGTGAGGAGAGTGCTTTCCCCTGATGGTTTAATATTCACGGGACATGTTACCAGGTGAACAGTATAAGTGAGGAGAGTGTGTTCCCCTGATGGTTTAACACGCACGGGACATGTTACCAGGTGAACATTATAAGTGAGGAGAGTGAGTTCCCCTGATTGTTTAATACACACAGGACATGTTACCAGGTGAACAGTATAAGTGAGGAGATTGTGTTCCCCTGACGGTTTAATATACACACGGGACATGTCACCACGTGAACATTATAAGTGAGGAGAGTGAGTTCCCCTGATGGTTTAATATACACGGGACATGTTACCAGGTGAACAGTATAAGTGAGGAGAGTGTGTTCCCCTGACGATTTAATATGCATGGGACATGTCACCAGGTGAACAGTATATGTGAGGAGAGTGTGTTCCCCTGATGGTTTAACAAGCACGGGACATGTTACCAGGAGAACAGTATAAGTGAGGAGAGTGTGTTCCCCTGATGGTTTAACACGCACGGGACATGTTACCAGGAGAATAGTATAAGTGAGTAGAGTGTGTTCCGCTGATGGTTTAATACACACGGGACATGTCACCAGGTGAACAGTATAAGTGAGGAGAGTGTGTTCCCCTGATGGTTTAACACGCACGGGACTTGTTACCAGGTGAACAGTATAAGTGAGGAGAGTGTGTTCCACTGATGTTTTAATATACCCGGGACATGTCAGCAGGTGAACAGTATAATTGAGGAGAGTGTGTTCCTCTGATGGTTTATTATACACGGGACATGTTACCGGATGAACAGTTTAAGTGAGGAGAGTGTGTTCACCTGATGGGTTAATACAGACGGGAAATGTCACCAGGTGAACAGTATAAGTGAGGACACTGTGTTCCCATGATGGTTTAATACTGACGGGACATGTTACAAGGTGAACAGTATAAGTGAGGAGAGTGTGTTCACCTGATGGATTAATACAGACGGGACATGTCACCAGGTGAACAGTATAAGTGAGGAGAGTGTGTTCCCCTGATGGTTTCATATACACGGGACATGTTACCAGGAGAACAGTATAAGTGAGGGGAGTGCTTTCCCCTGATGGTTTAATATTCACGGGACATGTTACCAGGTGAACAGTATAAGTGAGGAGAGTGTGTTCCCCTGATGGTTTAATATACATGGGACATGTTACCAGGAGAACAGTATAAGTGAGGAGAGTGTGTTCCCCTGATTGTTTAATATACACGGGACATGTTACCAGGTGAACAGTATAAGTGAGGAGAGAGTGTTCCCCTGATTGTTTAATACTCACGGGACATGTTACCAGGTGAACAGTATCAGTGAGGAGAGTGTGTTCCCCTGATTGTTTAATATACACGGGACATGTTACCAGGTGAACAGTATAAGTGAGGAGAGAGTGTTCCCCTGATGGTTTAACACTCACGGGACATGTTACCAGGTGAACAGTATAATTGAGGAGAGTGTGTTCCCCTGATTGTTTAATACTCACGGGACATGTTACCAGGTGAACAGTATCAGTGAGGAGAGAGTGTTCCCCTGATGGTTTAACACTCACGGGACATGTCACCAGGTGAACAGAATAAGTGAGGAGAGTGTGTTCCCCTGATGGTTTAATATACACGGGACATGTTCCCAGGTGAACAGTATAAATGATGAGTGTGTGCTCACCTGATTGTTTAATACTCACGGGACATGTTACCAGTTGAACAGTATAAGTGAGGAGAGTGTGTTCCCCTGATGGTTTAACACGCACGGGACATGTTACCAGGTGAACAGTATAAGTGAGGAGAGAGTGTTCCCCTGATTGTTTAATACACACGGGACATATTACTAGGTGAACAGTATAAGTGAGGAGAGTGTGTTCCCCTGATTGTTTAATACTCACGGGACATGTTACCAGGTGAACAGTATAAGTGAGGAGAGTGTGTTCCTCTGATGTTTTAATGCACACGGGACATATTACCAGGTGAACAGTATAAGTGAGGAGAGAGTGTTCCCCTGATTGTTTAATACACACGGGACATATTACCAGGTGAACAGTATAAGTGAGGAGAGTGTGTTCCCCTGATTGTTTAATACTCACGGGACATGTCACCAGGTGAACAGTGTAAGTGAGGTGAGAGTGTTCCTCTGATGTTTTAATGCACACGGGACATGTTACCAGGTGAACAGTATAAGTGAGGAGAGTGTGTTCCCCTGATGGTTTAATATACACGCGACATGTTACCAGGTGAACAGTATAATTGAGGAGAGTGTCATCCCCTGATTGTTTAATATACACGGGACATGTCACCAGGTGAACAGTATAAGTGAGGAGAGTGTGTTCCCCTGATTGTTCAATACACACGGGACATGTTACCAGTTGAACAGATAAGTGAGGAGAGTGTGTTCCCCTGATGGTTTAATGCACACGGGACATGTTACCAGTTGAACATATAAGTGAGGAGAGTGTGTTCCCCTGATGGTTTAATGCACACGGGACATGTTACCAGGTGAACAGTATAAGTGAGGAGAGTGTGTTCCCCTGATTGTTTAATATACATGGGACATGTTACCAGGAGAACAGTATAAGTGAGGGGATTGCTTTCCCCTGATGGTTTAATACACACGGGACATGTTACCAGGTGAACAGCATAAGTGAGGAGAGTGTCTTCCCCTGATGGTTTAATGCACACGGGACATGTTACCAGGTGAACAGTATAAGTGAGGAGAGTGTGTTCCCCTGATTGTTCAATACACACGGGACATGTTACCAGTTGAACAGATAAGTGAGGAGAGTGTGTTCCCCTGATGGTTTAATGCACACGGGACATGTTACCAGTTGAACATATAAGTGAGGAGAGTGTGTTCCCCTGATGGTTTAATGCACACGGGACATGTTACCAGGTGAACAGTATAAGTGAGGAGAGTGTGTTCCCCTGATTGTTTAATATACATGGGACATGTTACCAGCTGAACAGTATAAGTGAGGAGAGTGTGTTCCCCTGATTGTTTAATGCTCACGGGACATGTTATCAGGTGAACGGTATAAGTGAGGAGAGTGTGTTCCCCTGATTGTTTAATGCACACGGGACATGTTACCAGCTGAACAGTATAAGTGAGGAGAGTGTGTTCCCCTGATGGTTTCATATACACGGGACATGATACCAGGTGAACAGTATAAGTGAGGAGAGTGTGTTCCCCTGATGGTTTAATATACACGGGACACGTTACCAGGAGAACAGTATAAGTGAGGGGATTGCTTTCCCCTGATGGTTTCATATTCACGGGACATGATACCAGGTGAACAGTATAAGTGAGGAGAGTGTGTTCCACTGATGGTTTAATATACACGGGACATGTTACCAGGTGAACAGTATAAGTGAGGAGTGTGTGTTCCCCTTATTGTTTAATACAAACTGGACATGTTACCAGGTGAACAGTATAACTGAGGAGAGTGTGTTCCCCTGATGGTTTAAGATACACAGGACATGTTACCAGGTGAACAGTATAAGTGAGGCGAGTGTGTTCCCCTGATTGTTTAATACACACGGGACATGTCACCAGGTGAACAGTATAAGTGAGCAGAATGATTTCCCCTGATGGTTAAATATGCAAAGGACATGTTACCAGGTGAACAGTATAAGTGAGGAGAGTGTGTTCCCCTGATGGTTTAATACACACGGGACATGTTACCAGGTGAACAGTATAAGTGAGGAGAGTGTGTTCCCCTGATGGTTTAATATACACAGGACATGTTACCAGGTGAACAGTATAAGTGAGGAGAGTGTGTTCCCCTGATGGTTTAATATACACGGGACATGTTACCAGATCAACAGTATAAGTGAGGAGAGTGTGTTCCCCTGATGGGTTAATAGAGACGGGACATGTCACCAGGTGAACAGTATAAGTGAGGAGAGTGTGTTCCCCTGATTGTTTAATAGTCACGGGACATGTTACCAGGTGAACAGTATAAGTGAGGAGAGTGTGTTCCCCTGATGGTTTAACACGCACGGGACATGTTACCAGGTGAACAGTATAAGTGAGGAGAGTGTGTTCCCCTGATGGGTTAATAGAGACGGGACATGTTACCAGGTGAACAGTATAAGTGAGGAGAGTGTGTTCCCCTGATTGTTTAATAGTCACGGGACATGTTACCAGGTGAACAGTATAAGTGAGGAGAGTGTGTTCCCCTGATGGTTTAACACGCACGGGACATGTTACCAGGTGAACAGTATAAGTGAGGAGAGTGTGTTCCCCTGATGGTTTAATAGACACGGGACATGTTACATGGTGAACAGCATAAGTGAGGAGAGTCTGTTCCCCTGATTGTTTAATACTGACGGGACATGTTACAAGGTGAACAGTATAAGTGAGGAGAGTGTGATCCCCTGATTCTTTAATACACACGGGACATGTCACCAGGTGAACAGTAAAAGTGAGGAGAGTGTGTTCCCCTGATTGTTTAATACTGACGGGACATGTCACCAGGTGAACAGTAAAAGTGAGGAGAGTGTGTTCCTCTGATTGTTTAATATACACGGGACATGTTACCAGGTGAACAGTATAAGTGAGGAGAGTGTGATCCCCTGATTGTTTAATACTGACGGGACATGTTACCAGGTGAACAGTATAACTGAGCAGAGCGTGTTCCCCTGATGGTTTAATATACACAGGACATGTTACCAGGTGAACAGTATAAGTGAGGAGAGTGTGTTCCCCTGATTGTTTATTATACATGGGACATGATACCAGGTGAACAGTATAAGTGAGGAGAGTGTGTTCCCCTGATTGTTTAATACACACGGGACATGTTATCAGGTGAACGGTGTAAGTGAGGAGAGTGTGTTCCCCTGATTGTTTAATATTCACGGGACATGATACCAGGTGAACAGTATAAGTGAGGAGAGTGTGTTCCCCTGATTGTTTAATATACACGGGACATGTTACCAGGTGAACAGTATAAGTGAGGAGTGTGTGTTCTCCTGATTGTTTAATACAAACTGGACATGTTACCAGGTGAACAGTATAAGTGAGGAGAATGTGTTCCCCTGATGGTTTAATATACACTGGACATATTATCTGGTGAACAGTTTAAGTGAGGAGAGTGTTTTCCCCTGATTGTTTAATACTCACGGGACATGTTACCAGGTGAACAGTATAAGTGAGGAGAGTGTGTTCCCCTGATGGTTTAACACGCACGGGACATGTCACCAGGTGAACAGTATAACTGAGGAGAGTGTGTTCCCCTGATGGTTTAAGATACACAGGACATGTTACCAGGTGAACAGTATAAGTGAGGCGAATGTGTTCCCCTGATTGTTTAATACACACGGAACATGTCACCGGGTAAAAAGTATAAGTGAGGAGAGTGTGTTCCCCTGATTGTTTAATACACACGGGACATGTTACCAGCTGAACAGTATAAGTGAGGAGAGTGTGTTCCCCTGATGGGTTAATAGAGACGGGACATGTCACCAGGTGAACAGTATAAGTGAGGAGAGTGTGTTCCCCTGATTGTTTAATACTCACGGGACATGTTCCCAGGTGAACAGTATAAGTGAGGAGAGTGTGTTCCCCTGATGGTTTAAAACTGACGGGACATGTTACCAGAAGAACAGTATAAGTGAGGAGAGTGTGTTCCTCTGATGGTTTAATGCACACAGGACATGTTACCAGCTGAACAGTATAAGTGAGGAGAGTGTGTTCCCCTGATGGGTTAATAGAGACGGGACATGTCACCAGGTGAACAGTATAAGTGAGGAGAGTGTGTTCCCCTGATTGTTTAATACTCACGGGACATGTTACCAGGTGAACAGTATAAGTGAGGAGAGTGTGTTCCCCTGATGGTTTAATATACACGGGACATGTTACCAGGTGAACAGTATAAGTGAGGAAAGTGTGTTCCCCTGATGGGTTAATAGAGACGGGACATGTCACCAGGTGAACAGTATAAGTGAGGAGAGTGTGTTCCCCTGATGGTTTAACACGCACGGGACATGTTACCAGGTGAACAGTATAAGTGAGGAGAGTGTGTTCCCCTGATGTTTTAATATACCCGGTTAATGTCAGCAGGTGAACAGTATAATTGAGGAGAGTGTGTTCCCCTGATTGTTTAATACTGACGGGACATGTTACCAGGTGAACAGTATAAGTGAGGAGAGTGTGTTCCCCTGATGGTTTAATAGACACGGGACATGTTACCAGGTGAACAGTAAAAGTGAGGAGAGTGTGTTCCCCTGATTGTTTAATACTGACGGGAAATGTTACCAGGTGAACAGTATAAGTGAGGTGAGTGTGTTCCCCTGATTGTTTAATACACACGGGACATGTCACCAGGTGAACAGTAAAAGTGAGGCGAGTGTGTTCCCCTGATTGTTTAATACTGACGGGACATGTTACCAGGTGAACAGTATAAGTGAGGAGAGTGTGTTCCCCTGATGGTTTAATATACACTGGACATATTATCTGGTGAACAGTTTAAGTGAGGGGAGTGTTTTCCCCTGATTGTTTAATACTCACGGGACATGTTACCAGGTGAACAGTATAAGTGAGGAGAGTGTGTTCCCCTGATGGTTTAACACGCACGGGACATGTCACCAGGTGAACAGTATAACTGAGGAGAGTGTGTTCCCCTGATGGTTTAAGATACACAGGACATGTTACCAGGTGAACAGTATAAGTGAGGCGAATGTGTTCCCCTGATTGTTTAATACACACGGAACATGTCACCGGGTAAAAAGTATAAGTGAGGAGAGTGTGTTCCCCTGATTGTTTAATACACACGGGACATGTTACCAGGTGAACAGTATAAGTGAGGAGAGTGTGTTCCCCTGATGGTTTAAAACTGACGGGACATGTTACCAGAAGAACAGTATAAGTGAGGAGAGTGTGTTCCTCTGATGGTTTAATGCACACAGGACATGTTACCAGCTGAACAGTATAAGTGAGGAGAGTGTGTTCCCCTGATGGGTTAATGGAGACGGGACATGTCACCAGGTGAACAGTATAAGTGAGGAGAGTGTGTTCCCCTGATTGTTTAATACTCACGTGACATGTTACCAGGTGAACAGTATAAGTGAGGAGAGTGTGTTCCCCTGATGGTTTAATATACACGGGACATGTTACCAGGTGAACAGTATAAGTGAGGAAAGTGTGTTCCCCTGATGGGTTAATAGAGACGGGACATGTCACCAGGTGAACAGTATAAGTGAGGAGAGTGTGTTCCCCTGAATGTTTAATACTCACGGGACATGTTACCAGGTGAACAGTATAAGTGAGGAGAGTGTGTTCCCCTGATGGTTTAACACGCACGGGACATGTTACCAGGTGAACAGTATAAGTGAGGAGAGTGTGTTCCCCTGATGTTTTAATATACCCGGTTAATGTCAGCAGGTGAACAGTATAATTGAGGAGAGTGTGTTCCCCTGATTGTTTAATACTGACGGGACATGTTACCAGGTGAACAGTATAAGTGAGGAGAGTGTGTTCCCCTGATGGTTTAATAGACACGGGACATGTTACCAGGTGAACAGTAAAAGTGAGGAGAGTGTGTTCCCCTGATTGTTTAATACTGACGGGACATGTTACCAGGTGAACAGTATAAGTGAGGAGAGTGTGTTCCCCTGATTGTTTAATACACACGGGACATGTCACCAGGTGAACAGTAAAAGTGAGGCGAGTGTGTTCCCCTGATTGTTTAATACTGACGGGACATGTTACCAGGTGAACAGTATAAGTGAGGAGAGTGTGTTCCCCTGATTGTTTAATACTGATGGGACATGTTACCAGGTGAACAGTATAAGTGAGGAGAGTGTGTTCCCCTGATGGTTTAATAGACACGGGACATGTTACCAGGTGAACAGTATAAGTGAGGAGAGTGTGATCCCCTGATTGTTTAATACACACGGGACATGTCACCAGGTGAACAGTATAAGTGAGGAGAGTGTGTTCCCCTGATTGTTAAATACTGACGGGACATGTTACCAGGTGAACAGTATAAGTGAGGAGAATGTATTCCCCTGATGGTTTAATATACACTGGACATATTATCTGGTGAACAGTAGAAGTGAGGAGAGTGTTTTCCCCTGATTGTTTAATACTCACAGGACATGTTACCAGGTGAACAGTATAAGTGAGGAGAGTGTGTTCCCCTGATGGTTTAACACGCACGGAACATGTCACCAGGTGAACAGTATAACTGAGGAGACTGTGTTCCCCTGATGGTTTAATATACACAGGACATGTTACCAGGTGAACAGTATAAGTGAGGAGAATGTGTTCCCCTGATGGTTTAATATACACTGGACATATTATCTGGTGAACAGTATAAGTGAGGAGAGTGTTTTCCCCTGATTGTTTAATACTCACTGGACATGTTACCAGGTGAACAGTATAAGTGAGGAGAGTGTGTTCCCCTGATGGTTTAACACGCACGGGACATGTCACCAGGTGAACAGTATAACTGAGCAGAGTGTGTTCCCCTGATGGTTTAATATACACAGGACATGTTACCAGGTGAACAGTATAAGTGAGGAGAGTGTGTTCCCCTGATTGATTATTATACATGGGACATGTTACCAGGTGAACAGTATAAGTGAGGAGAGTGTGTTCCCCTGATTGTTTAATACACACGGGACATGTTATCAGGTGAACGGTGTAAGTGAGGAGAGTGTGTTCCCCTGATTGTTTAATGCTCACGGGACATGTTACCAGCTGAACAGTATAAGTGAGGAGAGTGTGTTCCACTGATGGTTTAATATTCACGGGACATGATACCAGGTGAACAGTATAAGTGAGGAGAGTGTGTTCCCCTGATTGTTTAATATACACGGGACATGTTACCAGGTGAACAGTATAAGTGAGGAGTGTGTGTTCCCCTGATTGTTTAATACAAACTGGACATGTTACCAGGTGAACAGTATAAGTGAGGAGAATGTGTTCCCCTGATGGTTTAATATACACTGGACATATTATCTGGTGAACAGTTTAAGTGAGGAGAGTGTTTTCCCCTGATTGTTTAATACTCACGGGACATGTTACCAGGTGAACAGTATAAGTGAGGAGAGTGTGTTCCCCTGATGGTTTAAGATACACAGGACATGTTACCAGGTGAACAGTATAAGTGAGGCGAATGTGTTCCCCTGATTGTTTAATACACACGGGACATGTCACCGGGTAAAAAGTATAAGTGAGGAGAGTGTGTTCCCCTGATTGTTTAATACACACGGGACATGTCACCAGGTGAACAGTATAAGTGAGGAGAATGTGTTCCCCTGATGGTTTAAAACTGACGGGACATGTTACCAGAAGAACAGTATAAGTGAGGAGAGTGTGTTCCTCTGATGGTTTAATGCACACAGGACATGTTACCAGCTGAACAGTATAAGTGAGGAGAGTGTGTTCCCCTGATGGTTTAATATACACGGGACATGTTACCAGGTGAACAGTATAAGTGAGGAGAGTGTGTTCCCCTGATGGTTTAATATACACGGGACATGTTACCAGGTGAACAGTATAAGTGAGGAGAGTGTGTTCCCCTGATGGTTTAATATACACGGGACATGTTACCAGATCAACAGTATAAGTGAGGAGAGCGTTTTCCCCTGATGGGTTAATAGAGACGGGACATGTCACCAGGTGAACAGTATAAGTGAGGAGAGTGTGTTCCCCTGATTGTTTAATACTCACGGGACATGTTACCAGGTGAACAGTATAAGTGAGGAGAGTGTGTTCCCCTGATGGTTTAATATACACGGGACATGTTACCAGGTGAACAGTATAAGTGAGGAAAGTGAGTTCCCCTGATGGTTTAATATACACGGGACATGTTACCAGGTGAACAGTATAAGTGAGGAGAGTGTGTTCCCCTGATGTTTTAATATAAACGGGACATGTTACCAGATCAAAAGTATAATGAGGAGAGTGTGTTCCCCTGATGGGTTAATAGAGACGGGACATGTCACCAGGTGAACAGTATAAGTGAGGAGAGTGTGTTCCCCTGATTGTTTAATACTCACGGGACATGTTACCAGGTGAACAGTATAAGTGAGGAGAGTGTGTTCCCCTGATGGTTTAACACGCACGGGACATGTTACCAGGTGAACAGTATAAGTGAGGAGAGTGTGTTCCCCTGATGGTTTAATAGACACGGGACATGTTACCAGGTGAACAGTAAAAGTGAGGAGAGTGTGTTCCCCTGATTGTTTAATACTGACGGGACATGTCACCAGGTGAACAGTAAAAGTGAGGAGAGTGTGTTCCCCTGATTGTTTAATACTGACGGGACATGTTACCAGGTGAACAGTATAAGTGAGGAGAGTGTGTTCCCCTGATTGTTTAATACTGATGGGACATGTTACCAGGTGAACAGTATAAGTGAGGAGAGTGTGTTCCCCTGATTGTTAAATACTGACGGGACATGTTACCAGGTGAACAGTATAAGTGAGGAGAATGTATTCCCCTGATGGTTTAATATACACTGGACATATTATCTGGTGAACAGTAGAAGTGAGGAGAGTGTTTTCCCCTGATTGTTTAATACTCACAGGACATGTTACCAGGTGAACAGTATAAGTGAGGAGAATGTATTCCCCTGATGGTTTAATATACACTGGACATATTATCTGGTGAACAGTAGAAGTGAGGAGAGTGTGTTCCCCTGATGGTTTAACACGCACGGAACATGTCACCAGGTGAACAGTATAACTGAGGAGAGTGTGTTCCCCTGATGGTTTAATATACACAGGACATGTTACCAGGTGAACAGTATAAGTGAGGAGAGTGTGTTCCCCTGATTGTTTAATACACACGGGACATGTTACCAGGTGAACAGTATAAGTGAGGAGAGTGTGTTCCCCTGATGGTTTAATATACACGGGACATGTTACCAGATCAACAGTATAAGTGAGGAGAGTGTGTTCCCCTGATGGGTTAATAGAGACGGAACATGTCACCAGGTGAACAGTATAAGTGAGGAGAGTGTGTTCCCCTGATTGTTTAATACTCACGGGACATGTTACCAGGTGAACAGTATAAGTGAGGAGAGTGTGTTCCCCTGATGGTTTAATATACACGGGACATGTTACCAGGTGAACAGTAGAAGTGAGGAGAGTGTGTTCCCCTGATGGTTTAATATACACGGGACATGTTACCAGGTGAACAGTATAAGTGAGGAGAGTGTGTTCCCCTGATGGTTTAATAGAAACGGGACATGTTACCAGATCAACAGTATAAGTGAGGAGAGTGTGTTCCCCTGATGGGTTAATAGAGACGGGACATGCACCAGGTGAACAGTATAAGTGAGGAGAGTGTGTTCCCCTGATTGTTTAATACTCACGGGACATGTTACCAGGTGAACAGTATAAGTGAGGAGAGTGTGTTCCCCTGATGGTTTAACACGCACGGGACATGTTACCAGGTGAACAGTATAAGTGAGGAGAGTGTGTTCCCCTGATGTTTTAATATACCCGGTTAATGTCAGCAGGTGAACAGTATAATTGAGGAGAGAGTGTTCCCCTGATTGTTTAATACTGACGGGACATGTTACCAGGTGAACAGTATAAGTGAGGAGAGTGTGTTCCCCTGATGGTTTAATAGACACGGGACATGTTACCAGGTGAACAGTAAAAGTGAGGAGAGTGTGTTCCCCTGATTGTTTCATACTGACGGGACATGTCACCAGGTGAACAGTAAAAGTGAGGAGAGTGTGTTCCCCTGATTGTTTAATACTGACGGGACATGTTACCAGGTGAACAGTATAAGTGAGGAGAGTGTGTTCCCCTGATGGTTTAATAGACACGGGACATGTTACCAGGTGAACAGTATAAGTGAGGAGAGTGTGTTCCCCTGATGGTTTAATAGACACGGGACATGTTACCAGGTGAACAGTATAAGTGAGGAGAGTGTGATCCCCTGATTGTTTAATACACACGGGACATGTCACCAGGTGAACAGTATAAGTGAGGAGAGTGTGTTCCCCTGATTGTTTAATACTGACGGGACATGTTACCAGGTGAACAGTATAAGTGAGGAGAATGTATTCCCCTGATGGTTTAATATACACTGGACATATTATCTGGTGAACAGTATAAGTGAGGAGAGTGTTTTCCCCTGATTGTTTAATACTCACGGGACATGTTACCAGGTGAACAGTATAAGTGAGGAGAGTGTGTTCCCCTGATGGTTTAACACGCACGAAACATGGCACCAGGTGAACAGTATAACTGAGGAGAGTGTGTTCCCCTGATGGTTTAACACGCACGAAACATGGCACCAGGTGAACAGTATAACTGAGGAGAGTGTGTTCCCCTGATGGTTTAATATACACAGGACATGTTACCAGGTGAACAGTATAAGTGAGGAGAGTGTGTTCCCCTGATTGTTTAATACACACGGGACATGTTACCAGGTGAACAGTATAAGTGAGGAGAGTGTGTTCCCCTGATTGTTTAATACACACGGGACATGTCACCAGGTGAACAGTGTAACTGTGGAGAGTGTGTTCCCCTGATGGTTTAACACACACGGGACATGTTACCAGGTGAACAGTATAAGTGAGGAGAGTGAGTTCCCCTGATTGTTTAATACACACGGGACATGTCATCGGGTGAACAGTATAAGTGAGGAGAGTGTGTTCCCCTGATTGTTTAATACACACGGGACATGTCACCGGGTAAAAAGTATAAGTGAGGAGAGTGTGTTCCCCTGATTGTTTAATACACACGGGACATGTCACCAGGTGAACAGTATCAGTGAGGAGAGTGTGTTCCCCTGATGGTTTAATATACACGGGACATGTTACCAGGTGAACAGTATAAGTGAGGAGTCTGTGTTCCCCTGATAGTTTAACACTGACAGGTCATGTTACCAGATGAACAGTATAAGTGAGGAGAGTGTGTTCCTCTGATGGTTTAATGCACACAGGACATGTTACCAGCTGAACAGTATAAGTGAGGAGAGTGTGTTCCTCTGATGGTTTAATATACACGGGACATGTTACCAGGTGAACAGTATAAGTGAGGAGAGTGTGTTACCCTGATGGTTTAATATACACGGGACATGTTACCAGATCAACAGTATAAGTGAGGAGACTGTGTTCCCCTGATGGTTCAATATACACGGGACATGTTAGCAGGTGAACAGTATAAGTGAGGAGAGTGTGTTCCCCTGATGGTTTAATATACACGGGACATGTTACCAGGTGAACAGTATAAGTGAGGAGAGTGTGTTCCCCTGATGGTTTAATATACACGGGACATGTTACCAGATCAACAGTATAAGTGAGGAGACTGTGTTCCCCTGATGGTTTAATATACACGGGACATGTTACCAGGTGAACAGTATAAGTGAGGAGAGTGTGTTCCCCTGATGGTTTAATATACACGGGACATGTTACCAGATCAACAGTATAAGTGAGGAGACTGTGTTCCCCTGATGGTTCAATATACACGGGACATGTTAGCAGGTGAACAGTATAAGTGAGGAGAGTGTGTTCCCCTGATGGTTTAATATACACGGGACATGTTACCAGGTGAACAGTATAAGTGAGGAGAGTGTGTTCCCCTGATGGTTTAATATACACGGGACATGTTACCAGATCAACAGTATAAGTGAGGAGACTGTGTTCCCCTGATGGTTTAATATACACGGGACATGTTACCAGGTGAACAGTATAAGTGAGGAGAGTGTTTTCCCCTGATGGTTTAATATACACTGGACATGTTACCAGATCAACAGTATAAGTGAGGAGAGTGTGTTCCCCAGATGGGTTAATAGAGACGGGACATGTCACCAGGTGAACAGTATAAGTGAGGAGAGTGTGTTCCCCTGATTGTTTAATACTCACGGGACATGTTACCAGGTGAACAGTATAAGAGAGGAGAGTGTGTTCCCCTGATGGTTTAACACGCACGGGACATGTTACCAGGTGAACAGTATAAGTGAGGAGAGTGTGTTCCCCTAATGTTTTAATATACCCGGTTAATGTCAGCAGGTGAACAGTATAATTGAGGAGAGTGTGATCCCCTGATTGTTTAATACACACGGGACATGTTACCAGGTGAACAGTATAAGTGAGGAGAGTGTGTTCCCCTGATGGTTTAATAGACACGGGACATGTTACCAGGTGAACAGTAAAAGTGAGGAGAGTGTGTTCCCCTGATTGTTTAATACTGACGGGACATGTCACCAGGTGAACAGTAAAAGTGAGGAGAGTGTGTTCCCCTGATTGTTTAATACTGACGGGACATGTTACCAGGTGAACAGTATAAGTGAGGAGAGTGTGTTCCCCTGATTGTTTAATACTGATGGGACATGTTACCAGGTGAACAGTATAAGTGAGGAGAGTGTGTTCCCCTGATGGTTTAATAGACACGGGACATGTTACCAGGTGAACAGTATAAGTGAGGGAGTGTGTTCCCCTGATTGTTAAATACTGACGGGACATGTTACCAGGTGAACAGTATAAGTGAGGAGAATGTATTCCCCTGATGGTTTAATATACACTGGACATATTATCTGGTGAACAGTAGAAGTGAGGAGAGTGTTTTCCCCTGATTGTTTAATACTCACAGGACATGTTACCAGGTGAACAGTATAAGTGAGGAGAGTGTGTTCCCCTGATGGTTTAATATACACGGGACATGTTACCAGGTGAACAGTATAAGTGAGGAGAATGTATTCCCCTGATGGTTTAATATACACTGGACATATTATCTGATGAACAGTATAAGTGAGGAGAGTGTTTTCCCCTGATTGTTTAATACTCACGGGACATGTTACCAGGTGAACAGTATAAGTGAGGAGAGTGTGTTCCCCTGATGGTTTAACACGCACGGAACATGGCACCAGGTGAACAGTATAACTGAGGAGAGTGTGTTCCCCTGATGGTTTAATATACACAGGACATGTTACCAGGTGAACAGTATAAGTGAGGAGAGTGTGTTCCCCTGATTGTTTAATACACACGGGACATGTTACCAGGTGAACAGTATAAGTGAGGAGAGTGTGTTCCCCTGATTGTTTAATACACACGGGACATGTCACCAGGTGAACAGTGTAACTGTGGAGAGTGTGTTCCCCTGATGGTTTAACACGCACGGGACATGTTACCGGGTGAACAGTATAAGTGAGGAGAGTGTGTTCCCCTGATTGTTTAATACACACGGGACATGTCACCAGATGAACAGTATAAGTGAGGAGAGTGTGTTCCTCTGATGGTTTAATGCACACAGGACATGTTACCAGCTGAACAGTATAAGTGAGGAGAGTGTGTTCCCCTGATGGTTTAATATACACGGGACATGTTACCAGGTGAACAGTATAAGTGAGGAGAGTGTGTTCCCCTGATGGTTTAATATACACGGGACATGTTACCAGATCAACAGTATAAGTGAGGAGAGTGTGTTCCCCTGATGGTTTAATATACACGGGACATGTTACCAGATCAACAGTATAAGTGAGGAGACTGTGTTCCCCTGATGGTTTAATATACACGGGACATGTTACCAGGTGAACAGTATAAGTGAGGAGAGTGTTTTCCCCTGATGTTTTAATATACACTGGACATGTTACCAGATCAACAGTATAAGTGAGGAGAGTGTGTTCCCCTGATGGGTTAATAGAGACGGGACATGTCACCAGGTGAACAGTATAAGTGAGGAGAGTGTGTTCCCCTGATTGTTTAATACTCACGGGACATGTTACCAGGTGAACAGTATAAGAGAGGAGAGTGTGTTCCCCTGATGGTTTAACACGCACGGGACATGTTACCAGGTGAACAGTATAAGTGAGGAGAGTGTGTTCCCCTGATGTTTTAATATACCCGGTTAATGTCAGCAGGTGAACAGTATAATTGAGGAGAGTGTGATCCTCTGATTGTTTAATACACACGGGACATGTTACCAGGTGAACAGTATAAGTGAGGAGAGTGTGTTCCCCTGATTGTTTAATACTGACGGGACATGTTACCAGGTGAACAGTATAAGTGAGGAGAGTGTGTTCCCCTGATTGTTTAATACTGACGGGACATGTCACCAGGTGAACAGTAAAAGTGAGGAGAGTGTGTTCCCCTGATTGTTTAATACTGATGGGACATGTTACCAGGTGAACAGTATAAGTGAGGAGAGTGTGTTCCCCTGATGGTTTAATAGACACGGGACATGTTACCAGGTGAACAGTATAAGTGAGGAGAGTGTGATCCCCTGATTGTTTAATACACACGGGACATGTCACCAGGTGAACAGTATAAGTGAGGAGAGCGTGTTCCCCTGATTGTTTAACACTGACGGGACATGTTACCAGGTGAACAGTATAAGTGAGGAGAATGTATTCCCCTGATGGTTTAATATACACTGGACATATTATCTGGTGAACAGTATAAGTGAGGAGAGTTTTTTCCCCTGATTGTTTAATACTCACGGGACATGTTACCAGGTGAACAGTATAAGTGAGGAGAGTGTGATCCCCTGATTGTTTAATACTGATGTGACATGTTACCAGGTGAACAGTATAAGTGAGGAGAGTGTGTTCCCCTCATGGTTTAATATACACGGGACATGTTACCAGGTGAACAGTATAAGTGAGGAGAGTGTGTTCCCCTGATGGTTTAATATACACGGGACATGTTACCAGATCAACAGTATAAGTGAGGAGAGTGTGTTCCCCTGATGGGTTAACAGAGACGGAACATGTCACCAGGTGAACAGTATAAGTGAGGAGAGTGTGTTCCCCTGATTGTTTAATACTCACGGGACATGTTACCAGGTGAACAGTATAAGTGAGGAGAGTGTGTTCCCCTGATGGTTTAATATACACGGGACATGTTACCAGGTGAACAGTATAAGTGAGGAGAGTGTGTTCCCCTGATGGTTTAATATACACGGGACATGTTACCAGGTGAACAGTATAAGTGAGGAGAGTGTGTTCCCCTGATGGTTTAATATAAACGGGACATGTTACCAGATCAACAGTATAAGTGAGGAGAGTGTGTTCCCCTGATAGGTTAATAGAGACGGGACATGTCACCAGGTGAACAGTATAAGTGAGGAGAGTGTGTTCCCCTGATTGTTTAATACTCACGGGACATGTTACCAGGTGAACAGTATAAGTGAGGAGAGTGTGTTCCCCTGATGGTTTAACACGCACGGGATATGTTACCAGGTGAACAGTATAAGTGAGGAGAGTGTGTTCCCCTGATGTTTTAATATACCCGGTTAATGTCAGCAGGTGAACAGTATAATTGAGGAGAGTGTGTTCCCCTGATTGTTTAATACTGACGGGACATGTTACCAGGTGAACAGTATAAGTGAGGAGAGTGTGTTCCCCTGATGGTTTAATAGACACGGGACATGTTACCAGGTGAACAGTAAAAGTGAGGAGAGTGTGTTCCCCTGATTGTTTAATACTGACGGGACATGTTACCAGGTGAAAAATATAAGTGAGGAGAGTGTGTTCCCCTGATTGTTTAATACTGATGGGACATGTTACCAGGTGAACAGTATAAGTGAGGAGAGTGTGTTCCCCTGATGGTTTAATAGACACGGGACATGTTCCCAGGTGAACAGTATAATTGAGGAGAGTGTGATCCCCTGATTGTTTAATACACACGGGACATGTCACCAGGTGAACAGTATAAGTGAGGAGAGTGTATTTCCCCTGATTGTTTAATACTGACGGGACATGTTACCAGGTGAATAGTATAAGTGAGGAGAATGTATTCCCCTGATGGTTTAATATACACTGGACATATTATCTGGTGAACAGTAGAATTGAGGAGAGTGTTTTCCCCTGATTGTTTAATACTCACGGGACATGTTACCAGGTGAACAGTATAAGTGAGGAGAGTGTGTTCCCCTGATGGTTTAACACGCACGGAACATGTCACCCGGTGAACAGTATAACTGAGGAGAGTGTGTTCCTCTGATGGTTTAATATACACAGGACATGTTACCAGGTGAGCAGCATAAGTGAGGAGAGTGTGTTCCCCTGATTGTTTAATACACAAGGGACATGTTACCAGGTGAACAGTATAAGTGAGGAGAGTGTGTTCCCCTGATGGTTTAATATACACGGGACATGTTTCCAGACCAACAGTATAAGTGAGGAGAGTGTGTTCCCCTGATGGGTTAATAGAGACGGAACATGTCACCAGGTGAACAGTATAAGTGAGGAGAGTGTGTTCCCCTGATTGTTTAATACTCACGGGACATGTTACCAGGTGAACAGTATAAGTGAGGAGAGTGTGTTCCCCTGTTGGTTTAATATACACGGGACATGTTACCAGGTGAACAGTAGAAGTGAGGAGAGTGTGTTCCCCTGATGGTTTAATATACACAGGACATGTTACCAGGTGAACAGTATAAGTGAGGAGAGTGTGTTCCCCTGATGGTTTAATATAAACGGGACATGTTACCAGATCAACAGTATAAGTGAGGAGAGTGTGTTCCCCTGATGGGTTAATAGAGACGGGACATGTCACCAGGTGAACAGTATAAGTGAGGAGAGTGTGTTCCCCTGATTGTTTAATACTCACGGGACATGTTACCAGGTGAACAGTATAAGTGAGGAGAGTGTGTTCCCCTGATGGTTTAACACGCACGGGACATGTTACCAGGTGAACAGTATAAGTGAGGAGAGTGTGTTCCCCTGATGTTTTAATATACCCGGTTAATGTCAGCAGGTGAACAGTGTAATTGAGGAGAGTGTGTTCCCCTGATTGTTTAATACTGACGGGACATGTTACCAGGTGAACAGTATAAGTGAGGAGAGTGTGTTCCCCTGATGGTTTAATAGACACGGGACATGTTACCAGGTGAACAGTAAAAGTGAGGAGAGTGTGTTCCCCTGATTGTTTAATACTGACGGGACATGTTACCAGGTGAAAAATATAAGTGAGGAGAGTGTGTTCCCCTGATTGTTTAATACTGATGGGACATGTTACCAGGTGAACAGTATAAGTGAGGAGAGTGTGTTCCCCTGATGGTTTAATAGACACGGGACATGTTCCCAGGTGAACAGTATAATTGAGGAGAGTGTGATCCCCTGATTGTTTAATACACACGGGACATGTCACCAGGTGAACAGTATAAGTGAGGAGAGTGTATTTCCCCTGATTGTTTAATACTGACGGGACATGTTACCAGGTGAATAGTATAAGTGAGGAGAATGTATTCCCCTGATGGTTTAATATACACTGGACATATTATCTGGTGAACAGTAGAATTGAGGAGAGTGTTTTCCCCTGATTGTTTAATACTCACGGGACATGTTACCAGGTGAACAGTATAAGTGAGGAGAGTGTGTTCCCCTGATGGTTTAACACGCACGGAACATGTCACCCGGTGAACAGTATAACTGAGGAGAGTGTGTTCCTCTGATGGTTTAATATACACAGGACATGTTACCAGGTGAGCAGCATAAGTGAGGAGAGTGTGTTCCCCTGATTGTTTAATACACAAGGGACATGTTACCAGGTGAACAGTATAAGTGAGGAGAGTGTGTTCCCCTGATGGTTTAATATACACGGGACATGTTTCCAGACCAACAGTATAAGTGAGGAGAGTGTGTTCCCCTGATGGGTTAATAGAGACGGAACATGTCACCAGGTGAACAGTATAATTGAGGAGAGTGTGTTCCCCTGATTGTTTAATACTCACGGGACATGTTACCAGGTGAACAGTATAAGTGAGGAGAGTGTGTTCCCCTGTTGGTTTAATATACACGGGACATGTTACCAGGTGAACAGTATAAGTGAGGAGAGTGTGTTCCCCTGATGGTTTAATATACACAGGACATGTTACCAGGTGAACAGTATAAGTGAGGAGAGTGTGTTCCCCTGATGGTTTAATATAAACGGGACATGTTACCAGATCAACAGTATAAGTGAGGAGAGTGTGTTCCCCTGATGGGTTAATAGAGACGGGACATGTCACCAGGTGAACAGTATAAGTGAGGAGAGTGTGTTCCCCTGATTGTTTAATACTCACGGGACATGTTACCAGGTGAACAGTATAAGTGAGGAGAGTGTGTTCCCCTGATGGTTTAACACGCACGGGACATGTTACCAGGTGAACAGTATAAGTGAGGAGAGTGTGTTCCCCTGATGTTTTAATATACCCGGTTAATTTCAGCAGGTGAACAGTATATTTGAGGAGAGTGTGTTCCCCTGATTGTTTAATACTGACGGGACATGTCACCAGGTGAACAGTAAAAGTGAGGAGAGTGTGTTCCCCTGATTGTTTAATACTGACGGGACATGTTACCAGGTGAACAGTATAAGTGAGGAGAGTGTGTTCCCCTGATGGTTTAATAGACACGGGACATGTTACCAGGTGAACAGTATAAGTGAGGAGAGTGTGATCCCCTGATTGTTTAATACACACGGGACATGTCACCAGGTGAACAGTATAAGTGAGGAGAGCGTGTTCCCCTGATTGTTTAACACTGACGGGACATGTTACCAGGTGAACAGTATAAGTGAGGAGAATGTATTCCCCTGATGGTTTAATATACACTGGACATATTATCTGGTGAACAGTATAAGTGAGGAGAGTTTTTTCCCCTGATTGTTTAATACTCACGGGACATGTTACCAGGTGAACAGTATAAGTGAGGAGAGTGTGTTCCCCTGATTGTTTAATACTGATGGGACATGTTACCAGGTGAACAGTATAAGTGAGGAGAGTGTGTTCCCCTCATGGTTTAATATACACGGGACATGTTACCAGGTGAACAGTATAAGTGAGGAGAGTGTGTTCCCCTGATGGTTTAATATACACGGGACATGTTACCAGATCAACAGTATAAGTGAGGAGAGTGTGTTCCCCTGATGGGTTAACAGAGACGGAACATGTCACCAGGTGAACAGTATAAGTGAGGAGAGTGTGTTCCCCTGATTGTTTAATACTCACGGGACATGTTACCAGGTGAACAGTATAAGTGAGGAGAGTGTGTTCCCCTGATGGTTTAATATACACGGGACATGTTACCAGGTGAACAGTATAAGTGAGGAGAGTGTGTTCCCCTGATGGTTTAATATACACGGGACATGTTACCAGGTGAACAGTATAAGTGAGGAGAGTGTGTTCCCCTGATGGTTTAATATAAACGGGACATGTTACCAGATCAACAGTATAAGTGAGGAGAGTGTGTTCCCCTGATAGGTTAATAGAGACGGGACATGTCACCAGGTGAACAGTATAAGTGAGGAGAGTGTGTTCCCCTGATTGTTTAATACTCACGGGACATGTTACCAGGTGAACAGTATAAGTGAGGAGAGTGTGTTCCCCTGATGGTTTAACACGCACGGGACATGTTACCAGGTGAACAGTATAAGTGAGGAGAGTGTGTTCCCCTGATGTTTTAATATACCCGGTTAATGTCAGCAGGTGAACAGTATAATTGAGGAGAGTGTGTTCCCCTGATTGTTTAATACTGACGGGACATGTTACCAGGTGAACAGTATAAGTGAGGAGAGTGTGTTCCCCTGATGGTTTAATAGACACGGGACATGTTACCAGGTGAACAGTAAAAGTGAGGAGAGTGTGTTCCCCTGATTGTTTAATACTGACGGGACATGTTACCAGGTGAAAAATATAAGTGAGGAGAGTGTGTTCCCCTGATTGTTTAATACTGATGGGACATGTTACCAGGTGAACAGTATAAGTGAGGAGAGTGTGTTCCCCTGATGGTTTAATAGACACGGGACATGTTCCCAGGTGAACAGTATAATTGAGGAGAGTGTGATCCCCTGATTGTTTAATACACACGGGACATGTCACCAGGTGAACAGTATAAGTGAGGAGAGTGTATTTCCCCTGATTGTTTAATACTGACGGGACATGTTACCAGGTGAATAGTATAAGTGAGGAGAATGTATTCCCCTGATGGTTTAATATACACTGGACATATTATCTGGTGAACAGTAGAATTGAGGAGAGTGTTTTCCCCTGATTGTTTAATACTCACGGGACATGTTACCAGGTGAACAGTATAAGTGAGGAGAGTGTGTTCCCCTGATGGTTTAACACGCACGGAACATGTCACCCGGTGAACAGTATAACTGAGGAGAGTGTGTTCCTCTGATGGTTTAATATACACAGGACATGTTACCAGGTGAGCAGCATAAGTGAGGAGAGTGTGTTCCCCTGATTGTTTAATACAC
The DNA here is from genome assembly GCF_036365525.1 of Heterodontus francisci. Taxonomy (NCBI): domain Eukaryota; kingdom Metazoa; phylum Chordata; class Chondrichthyes; order Heterodontiformes; family Heterodontidae; genus Heterodontus; species Heterodontus francisci. The sequence continues at coordinate 932,351 of NW_027142236.1, forward strand.
AAGGGACATGTTACCAGGTGAACAGTATAAGTGAGGAGAGTGTGTTCCCCTGATGGTTTAATATACACGGGACATGTTTCCAGACCAACAGTATAAGTGAGGAGAGTGTGTTCCCCTGATGGGTTAATAGAGACGGAACATGTCACCAGGTGAACAGTATAAGTGAGGAGAGTGTGTTCCCCTGATTGTTTAATACTCACGGGACATGTTACCAGGTGAACAGTATAAGTGAGGAGAGTGTGTTCCCCTGTTGGTTTAATATACACGGGACATGTTACCAGGTGAACAGTAGAAGTGAGGAGAGTGTGTTCCCCTGATGGTTTAATATACACAGGACATGTTACCAGGTGAACAGTATAAGTGAGGAGAGTGTGTTCCCCTGATGGTTTAATATAAACGGGACATGTTACCAGATCAACAGTATAAGTGAGGAGAGTGTGTTCCCCTGATGGGTTAATAGAGACGGGACATGTCACCAGGTGAACAGTATAAGTGAGGAGAGTGTGTTCCCCTGATTGTTTAATACTCACGGGACATGTTACCAGGTGGACAGTATAAGTGAGGAGAGTGTGTTCCCCTGATGGTTTAACACGCACGGGACATGTTACCAGGTGAACAGTATAAGTGAGGAGAGTGTGTTCCCCTGATGTTTTAATATACCCGGTTAATGTCAGCAGGTGAACAGTGTAATTGAGGAGAGTGTGTTCCCCTGATTGTTTAATACTGACGGGACATGTTACCAGGTGAACAGTATAAGTGAGGAGAGTGTGTTCCCCTGATGGTTTAATAGACACGGGACATGTTACCAGGTGAACAGTAAAAGTGAGGAGAGTGTGTTCCCCTGATTGTTTAATACTGACGGGACATGTTACCAGGTGAAAAATATAAGTGAGGAGAGTGTGTTCCCCTGATTGTTTAATACTGATGGGACATGTTACCAGGTGAACAGTATAAGTGAGGAGAGTGTGTTCCCCTGATGGTTTAATAGACACGGGACATGTTCCCAGGTGAACAGTATAATTGAGGAGAGTGTGATCCCCTGATTGTTTAATACACACGGGACATGTCACCAGGTGAACAGTATAAGTGAGGAGAGTGTATTTCCCCTGATTGTTTAATACTGACGGGACATGTTACCAGGTGAATAGTATAAGTGAGGAGAATGTATTCCCCTGATGGTTTAATATACACTGGACATATTATCTGGTGAACAGTAGAATTGAGGAGAGTGTTTTCCCCTGATTGTTTAATACTCACGGGACATGTTACCAGGTGAACAGTATAAGTGAGGAGAGTGTGTTCCCCTGATGGTTTAACACGCACGGAACATGTCACCCGGTGAACAGTATAACTGAGGAGAGTGTGTTCCCCTGATTGTTTAATACACAAGGGACATGTTACCAGGTGAACAGTATAAGTGAGGAGAGTGTGTTCCCCTGATGGTTTAGTATACACGGGACATGTTTCCAGACCAACAGTATAATTGAGGAGAGTGTGTTCCCCTGATGGGTTAATAGAGACGGAACATGTCACCAGGTGAACAGTATAAGTGAGGAGAGTGTGTTCCCCTGATTGTTTAATACTCACGGGACATGTTACCAGGTGAACAGTATAAGTGAGGAGAGTGTGTTCCCCTGTTGGTTTAATATACACGGGACATGTTACCAGGTGAACAGTATAAGTGAGGAGAGTGTGTTCCCCTGATGGTTTAATATACACAGGACATGTTACCAGGTGAACAGTATAAGTGAGGAGAGTGTGTTCCCCTGATGGTTTAATATAAACGGGACATGTTACCAGATCAACAGTATAAGTGAGGAGAGTGTGTTCCCCTGATGGGTTAATAGAGACGGGACATGTCACCAGGTGAACAGTATAAGTGAGGAGAGTGTGTTCCCCTGATTGTTTAATACTCACGGGACATGTTACCAGGTGAACAGTATAAGTGAGGAGAGTGTGTTCCCCTGATGGTTTAACACGCACGGGACATGTTACCAGGTGAACAGTATAAGTGAGGAGAGTGTGTTCCCCTGATGTTTTAATATACCCGGTTAATTTCAGCAGGTGAACAGTATATTTGAGGAGAGTGTGTTCCCCTGATTGTTTAATACTGACGGGACATGTCACCAGGTGAACAGTAAAAGTGAGGAGAGTGTGTTCCCCTGATTGTTTAATACTGACGGGACATGTTACCAGGTGAACAGTATAAGTGAGGAGAGTGTGTTCCCCTGATGGTTTAATAGACACGGGACATGTTACCAGGTGAACAGTATAAGTGAGGAGAGTGTGATCCCCTGATTGTTTAATACACACGGGACATGTCACCAGGTGAACAGTATATGTGAGGAGAGCGTGTTCCCCTGATTGTTTAACACTGACGGGACATGTTACCAGGTGAACAGTATAAGTGAGGAGAATGTATTCCCCTGATGGTTTAATATACACTGGACATATTATCTGGTGAACAGTATAAGTGAGGAGAGTTTTTTCCCCTGATTGTTTAATACTCACGGGACATGTTACCAGGTGAACAGTATAAGTGAGGAGAGTGTGTTCCCCTGATTGTTTAATACTGATGGGACATGTTACCAGGTGAACAGTATAAGTGAGGAGAGTGTGTTCCCCTCATGGTTTAATATACACGGGACATGTTTCCAGACCAACAGTATAAGTGAGGAGAATGTATTCCCCTGATGGGTTAATAGAGACGGAACATGTCACCAGGTGAACAGTATAAGTGAGGAGAGTGTGTTCCCCTGATTGTTTAATACTCACGGGACATGTTACCAGGTGAACAGTATAAGTGAGGAGAGTGTGTTCCCCTGTTGGTTTAATATACACGGGACATGTTACCAGGTGAACAGTAGAAGTGAGGAGAGTGTGTTCCCCTGATGGTTTAATATACACAGGACATGTTACCAGGTGAACAGTATAAGTGAGGAGAGTGTGTTCCCCTGATGGTTTAATATAAACGGGACATGTTACCAGATCAACAGTATAAGTGAGGAGAGTGTGTTCCCCTGATGGGTTAATAGAGAAGGGACATGTCACCAGGTGAACAGTATAAGTGAGGAGAGTGTGTTCCCCTGATTGTTTAATACTCACGGGACATGTTACCAGGTGAACAGTATAAGTGAGGAGAGTGTGTTCCCCTGATGGTTTAACACGCACGGGACATGTTACCAGGTGAACAGTATAAGTGAGGAGAGTGTGTTCCCCTGATGTTTTAATATACCCGGTTAATTTCAGCAGGTGAACAGTATATTTGAGGAGAGTGTGTTCCCCTGATTGTTTAATACTGACGGGACATGTCACCAGGTGAACAGTAAAAGTGAGGAGAGTGTGTTCCCCTGATTGTTTAATACTGACGGGACATGTTACCAGGTGAACAGTATAAGTGAGGAGAGTGTGTTCCCCTGATGGTTTAATAGACACGGGACATGTTACCAGGTGAACAGTATAAGTGAGGAGAGTGTGATCCCCTGATTGTTTAATACACACGGGACATGTCACCAGGTGAACAGTATAAGTGAGGAGAGCGTGTTCCCCTGATTGTTTAACACTGACGGGACATGTTACCAGGTGAACAGTATAAGTGAGGAGAATGTATTCCCCTGATGGTTTAATATACACTGGACATATTATCTGGTGAACAGTATAAGTGAGGAGAGTTTTTTCCCCTGATTGTTTAATACTCACGGGACATGTTACCAGGTGAACAGTATAAGTGAGGAGAGTGTGTTCCCCTGATTGTTTAATACTGATGGGACATGTTACCAGGTGAACAGTATAAGTGAGGAGAGTGTGTTCCCCTCATGGTTTAATATACACGGGACATGTTACCAGGTGAACAGTATAAGTGAGGAGAGTGTGTTCCCCTGATGGTTTAATATAAACGGGACATGTTACCAGATCAACAGTATAAGTGAGGAGAGTGTGTTCCCCTGATAGGTTAATAGAGACGGGACATGTCACCAGGTGAACAGTATAAGTGAGGAGAGTGTGTTCCCCTGATTGTTTAATACTCACGGGACATGTTACCAGGTGAACAGTATAAGTGAGGAGAGTGTGTTCCCCTGATGGTTTAACACGCACGGGACATGTTACCAGGTGAACAGTAAAAGTGAGGAGAGTGTGTTCCCCTGATTGTTTAATACTGACGGGACATGTTACCAGGTGAAAAATATAAGTGAGGAGAGTGTGTTCCCCTGATGGTTTAATATACACGGGACATGTTACCAGGTGAACAGTATAAGTGAGGAGAGTGTGTTCCCCTGATGGTTTAATATACACGGGACATGTTACCAGGTGAACAGTATAAGTGAGGAGAGTGTGTTCCCCTGATGGTTTAATATAAACGGGACATGTTACCAGATCAACAGTATAAGTGAGGAGAGTGTGTTCCCCTGATAGGTTAATAGAGACGGGACATGTCACCAGGTGAACAGTATAAGTGAGGAGAGTGTGTTCCCCTGATTGTTTAATACTCACGGGACATGTTACCAGGTGAACAGTATAAGTGAGGAGAGTGTGTTCCCCTGATGGTTTAACACGCACGGGACATGTTACCAGGTGAACAGTATAAGTGAGGAGAGTGTGTTCCCCTGATGTTTTAATATACCCGGCTAATGTCAGCAGGTGAACAGTATAATTGAGGAGAGTGTGTTCCCCTGATTGTTTAATACTGACGGGACATGTTACCAGGTGAACAGTATAAGTGAGGAGAGTGTGTTCCCCTGATGGTTTAATAGACACGGGACATGTTACCAGGTGAACAGTAAAAGTGAGGAGAGTGTGTTCCCCTGATTGTTTAATACTGACGGGACATGTTACCAGGTGAAAAATATAAGTGAGGAGAGTGTGTTCCCCTGATTGTTTAATACTGATGGGACATGTTACCAGGTGAACAGTATAAGTGAGGAGAGTGTGTTCCCCTGATGGTTTAATAGACACGGGACATGTTACCAGGTGAACAGTATAAGTGAGGAGAATGTGATCCCCTGATTGTTTAATACACACGGGACATGTCACCAGGTGAACAGTATAAGTGAGGAGAGTGTATTTCCCCTGATTGTTTAATACTGACGGGACATGTTACCAGGTGAATAGTATAAGTGAGGAGAATGTATCCCCCTGATGGTTTAATATACACTGGACATATTATCTGGTGAACAGTAGAATTGAGGAGAGTGTTTTCCCCTGATTGTTTAATACTCACGGGACATGTTACCAGGTGAACAGTATAAGTGAGGAGAGTGTGTTCCCTTGATGGTTTAACACGCACGGAACATGTCACCCGGTGAACAGTATAACTGAGGAGAGTGTGTTCCTCTGATGGTTTAATATACACAGGACATGTTACCAGGTGAACAGCATAAGTGAGGAGAGTGTGTTCCCCTGATTGTTTAATACTGACGGGACATGTTACCAGGTGAACAGTATAAGTGAGGAGAGTGTGTTCCCCTGATGGTTTAATATAAACGGGACATGTTACCAGATCAACAGTATAAGTGAGGAGAGTGTGTTCCCCTGATGGGTTAATAGAGACGGAACATGTCACCAGGTGAACAGTATAAGTGAGGAGAGTGTGTTCCCCTGATTGTTTAATACTCACGGGACATGTTACCAGGTGAACAGTATAAGTGAGGAGAGTGTGTTCCCCTGTTGGTTTAATATACACGGGACATGTTACCAGGTGAACAGTAGAAGTGAGGAGAGTGTGTTCCCCTGATGGTTTAATATACACGGGACATGTTACCAGGTGAACAGTATAAGTGAGGAGACTGTGTTCCCCTGATGGTTTAATATAAACGGGACATGTTACCAGATCAACAGTATAAGTGAGGAGAGTGTGTTCCCCTGATGGGTTAATAGAGACGGGACGTGTCACCAGGTGAACAGTATAAGTGAGGAGAGTGTGTTCCCCTGATTGTTTAATACTCATGGGACATGTTACCAGGTGAACAGTATAAGTGAGGAGAGTGTGTTCCCCTGATGGTTTAACACGCACGGGACATGTTACCAGGTGAACAGTATTAGTGAGGAGAGTGTGTTCCCCTGATGTTTTAATATACCCGGTTAATGTCAGCAGGTGAACAGTATAATTGAGGAGAGTGTGTTCCCCTGATTGTTTAATACTGACGGGACATGTCACCAGGTGAACAGTAAAAGTGAGGAGAGTGTGTTCCCCTGATTGTTTAATACTGACGGGACATGTCACCAGGTGAACAGTAAAAGTGAGGAGAGTGTGTTCCCCTGATTGTTTAATACTGAAGGGACATGTTACCAGGTGAACAGTATAAGTGAGGAGAGTGTGTTCCCCTGATGGTTTAATAGACACGGGACATGTTACCAGGTGAACAGTATAAGTGAGGAGAGTGTGATCCCCTGATTGTTTAATACACACGGGACATGTCACCAGGTGAACAGTATAAGTGAGGAGAGCGTGTTCCCCTGATTGTTTAACACTGACGGGACATGTTACCAGGTGAACAGTATAAGTGAGGAGAATGTATTCCCCTGATGGTTTAATATACACTGGACATATTATCTGGTGAACAGTATAAGTGAGGAGAGTTTTTTCCCCTGATTGTTTAATACTCACGGGACATGTTACCAGGTGAACAGTATAAGTGAGGAGAGTGTGTTCCCCTGATTGTTAAATACTGATGGGACATGTTACCAGGTGAACAGTATAAGTGAGGAGAGTGTGTTCCCCTCATGGTTTAATATACACGGGACATGTTACCAGGTGAACAGTATAAGTGAGGAGAGTGTGTTCCCCTGATGGTTTAATATACACGGGACATGTTACCAGATCAACAGTATAAGTGAGGAGAGTGTGTTCCCCTGATGGGTTAACAGAGACGGAACATGTTACCAGGTGAACAGTATAAGTGAGGAGAGTGTGTTCCCCTGATTGTTTAATACTCACGGGACATGTTGCCAGGTGAACAGTATAAGTGAGGAGACTGTGTTCCCCTGATGGTTTAATATACACGGGACATGTTACCAGGTGAACAGTATAAGTGAGGAGAGTGTGTTCCCCTGATGGTTTAATATACACGGGACATGTTACCAGGTGAACAGTATAAGTGAGGAGAGTGTGTTCCCCTGATGGTTTAATATAAACGGGACATGTTACCAGATCAACAGTATAAGTGAGGAGAGTGTGTTCCCCTGATAGGTTAATAGAGACGGGACATGTCACCAGGTGAACAGTATAAGTGAGGAGAGTGTGTTCCCCTGATTGTTTAATACTCACGGGACATGTTACCAGGTGAACAGTATAAGTGAGGAGAGTGTGTTCCCCTGATGGTTTAACACGCACGGGACATGTTACCAGGTGAACAGTATAAGTGAGGAGAGTGTGTTCCCCTGATGTTTTAATATACCCGGTTAATGTCAGCAGGTGAACAGTATAATTGAGGAGAGTGTGTTCCCCTGATTGTTTAATACTGACGGGTCATGTTACCAGGTGAACAGTATAAGTGAGGAGAGTGTGTTCCCCTGATGGTTTAATAGACACGGGACATGTTACCAGGTGAACAGTAAAAGTGAGGAGAGTGTGTTCCCCTGATTGTTTAATACTGACGGGACATGTTACCAGGTGAAAAATATAAGTGAGGAGAGTGTGTTCCCCTGATTGTTTAATACTGATGGGACATGTTACCAGGTGAACAGCATAAGTGAGGAGAGTGTGTTCCCCTGATGGTTTAATAGACACGGGACATGTTACCAGGTGAACAGTATAAGTGAGGAGAGTGTGATCCCCTGATTGTTTAATACACACGGGACATGTCACCAGGTGAACAGTATAAGTGAGGAGAGTGTATTTCCCCTGATTGTTTAATACTCACGGGACATGTTACCAGGTGAACAGTATAAGTGAGGAGAGTGTGTTCCCCTGAAGGTTTAACACGCACGGAACATGTCACCAGGTGAACACTATAACTGAGGAGAGTGTGTTCCTCTGATGGTTTAATATACACAGGACATGTTACCAGGTGAACAGCATAAGTGAGGAGAGTGTGTTCCCCTGATTGTTTAATACACAAGGGACATGTTACCAGGTGAACAGTATAAGTGAGGAGAGTGTGTTCCCCTGATGGTTTAATATACACGGGACATGTTACCAGATCAACAGTATAAGTGAGGAGAGTGTGTTCCCCTGATGGGTTAATAGAGACGGAACATGTCACCAGGTGAACAGTATAAGTGAGGAGAGTGTGTTCCCCTGATTGTTTAATACTCACGGGACATGTTACCAGGTGAACAGTATAAGTGAGGAGAGTGTGTTCCCCTGTTGGTTTAATATACACGGGACATGTTCCCAGGTGAACAGTAGAAGTGAGGAGATTGTGTTCCCCTGATGGTTTAATATACACGGGACATGTTACCAGGTGAACAGTATAAGTGAGGAGAGTGTGTTCCCCTGATGGTTTAATATAAACGGGACATGTTACCAGATCAACAGTATAAGTGAGGAGAGTGTGTTCCCCTGATGGGTTAATAGAGACGGGACATGTCACCAGGTGAACAGTATAAGTGAGGAGAGTGTGTTCCCCTGATTGTTTAATACTCACGGGACATGTTACCAGGTGAACAGTATAAGTGAGGAGAGTGTGTTCCCCTGATGGTTTAACACGCACGGGACATGTTACCAGGTGAACAGTATAAGTGAGGAGAGTGTGTTCCCCTGATGTTTTAATATACCCGGTTAATGTCAGCAGGTGAACAGTATAATTGAGGAGAGTGTGTTCCCCTGATTGTTTAATACTGACGGGACATGTCACCAGGTGAACAGTATAAGTGAGGAGAGTGTGTTCCCCTGATGTTTTAATATACCCGGTTAATGTCAGCAGGTGAACAGTATAATTGAGGAGAGTGTTTTCCCCTGATTGTTTAATACTCACGGGACATGTTACCAGGTGAACAGTATAAGTGAGGAGAGTGTGTTCCCCTGATTGTTTAATACTGATGGGACATGTTACCAGGTGAACAGGATAAGTGAGGAGAGTGTGTTCCCCTGATGTTTTAATATACACGGGACATGTTACCAGGTGAACAGTATAAGTGAGGAGAGTGTGTTCCCCTGATTGTTTAATACTGATGGGACATGTTACCAGGTGAACAGGATAAGTGAGGAGAGTGTGTTCCCCTGATGTTTTAATATACACGGGACATGTTACCAGGTGAACAGTATAAGTGAGGAGAGTCTGTTCCCCTGATTGTTTAATATAAACGGGACATGTTACCAGGTGAACAGTATAAGTGAGGAGAGTGTGTTCCCCTGATTGTTTAATACTGATGGGACATGTCACCAGGTGAACAGTAAAAGTGAGGAGAGTGTGTTCCCCTGATTGTTTAATACTGACGGGACATGTCACCAGGTGAACAGTAAAAGTGAGGAGAGTGTGTTCCCCTGATTGTTTAATACTGAAGGGACATGTTACCAGGTGAACAGTATAAGTGAGGAGAGTGTGTTCCCCTGATTGTTTAATACTGATGGGACATGTCACCAGGTGAACAGGATAAGTGAGGAGAGTGTGTTCCCCTGATGTTTTAATATACACGGGACATGTTACCAGGTGAACAGTATAAGTGAGGAGAGTCTGTTCCCCTGATTGTTTAATATAAACGGGACATGTTACCAGGTGAACAGTATAAGTGAGGAGAGTGTGTTCCCCTGATTGTTTAATACTGATGGGACATGTCACCAGGTGAACAGTAAAAGTGAGGAGAGTGTGTTCCCCTGATTGTTTAATACTGACGGGACATGTCACCAGGTGAACAGTAAAAGTGAGGAGAGTGTGTTCCCCTGATTGTTTAATACTGAAGGGACATGTTACCAGGTGAACAGTATAAGTGAGGAGAGTGTGTTCCCCTGATTGTTTAATACTGATGGGACATGTCACCAGGTGAACAGTAAAAGTGAGGAGAGTGTGTTCCCCTGATTGTTTAATACTGATGGGACATGTCACCAGGTGAACAGTATAAGTGAGGAGAGTGTGTTCCCCTGATTGTTTAATACTGATGGGACATGTTCCCAGGTGAACAGTATAAGTGAGGAGAGTGTGTTCCCCTGATTGTTTAATACTGACGGGACATGTCACCAGGTGAACAGTAAAAGTGAGGAGAGTGTGTTCCCCTGATTGTTTAATACTGACGGGACATGTTACCAGGTGAACAGTATAAGTGAGGAGAGTGTGTTCCCCTGATTGTTTAATACTGATGGGACATGTTACCAGGTGAACAGGATAAGTGAGGAGAGTGTGTTCCCCTGATGGTTTAATAGACACGGGACATGTTACCAGGTGAACAGTATAAGTGAGGAGAGTGTGATCCCCTGATTGTTTAATACACACGGGACATGTCACCAGGTGAACAGTATAAGTGAGGAGAGTGTGTTCCCCTGATTGTTTAATACTGACGGGACATGTTACCAGGTGAACAGTATAAGTGAGGAGAATGTATTCCCCTGATGGTTTAATATACACTGGACATATTATCTGGTGAACAGTATAAGTGAGGAGAGTGTTTTCCCCTGATTGTTTAATACTCACGGGACATGTTACCAGGTGAACAGTATAAGTGAGGAGAGTGTGTTCCCCTGATTGTTTAATACTGATGGGACATGTTACCAGGTGAACAGTATAAGTGAGGAGAGTGTGTTCCCCTCATGGTTTAATATACACGGGACATGTTACCAGGTGAACAGTATAAGTGAGGAGAGTGTGTTCCCCTGATGGTTTAATATACACGGGACATGTTACCAGATCAACAGTATAAGTGAGGAGAGTGTGTTCCCCTGATGGGTTAACAGAGACGGAACATGTCACCAGGTGAACAGTATAAGTGAGGAGAGTGTGTTCCCCTGATTGTTTAATACTCACGGGACATGTTACCAGGTGAACAGTATAAGTGAGGAGAGTGTGTTCCCCTGATGGTTTAATATACACGGGACATGTTACCAGGTGAACAGTATAAGTGAGGAGAGTGTGTTCCCCTGATGTTTTAATATACACGGGACATGTTACCAGGTGAACAGTATAAGTGAGGAGAGTGTGTTCCCCTGATGGTTTAATATAAACGGGACATGTTACCAGATCAACAGTATAAGTGAGGAGAGTGTGTTCCCCTGATAGGTTAATAGAGACGGGACATGTCACCAGGTGAACAGTATAAGTGAGGAGAGTGTGTTCCCCTGATTGTTTAATACTCACGGGACATGTTACCAGGTGAACAGTATAAGTGAGGAGATTGTGTTCCCCTGATGGTTTAACACGCACGGGACATGTTACCAGGTGAACAGTATAAGTGAGGAGAGTGTGTTCCCCTGATGTTTTAATATACCCGGTTAATGTCAGCAGGTGAACAGTATAATTGAGGAGAGTGTGTTCCCCTGATTGTTTAATACTGACGGGACATGTTACCAGGTGAACACTATAAGTGAGGAGAGTGTGTTCCCCTGATGGTTTAATAGACACGGGACATGTTACCAGGTGAACAGTAAAAGTGAGGAGAGTGTGTTCCCCTGATTGTTTAATACTGACGGGACATGTTACCAGGTGAAAAATATAAGTGAGGAGAGTGTGTTCCCCTGATTGTTTAATACTGATGGGACATGTTACCAGGTGAACAGTATAAGTGAGGAGAGTGTGATCCCCTGATTGTTTAATACACACGGGACATGTCACCAGGTGAACAGTATAAGTGAGGAGAGTGTATTTCCCCTGATTGTTTAATACTGACGGGACATGTTACCAGGTGAACAGTATAAGTGAGGAGAATGTATTCCCCTGATGGTTTAATATACACTGGACATATTATCTGGTGAACAGTAGAAGTGAGGAGAGTGTTTTCCCCTGATTGTTTAATACTCACGGGACATGTTACCAGGTGAACAGTATAAGTGAGGAGAGTGTGTTCCCCTGATGGTTTAACACGCACGGAACATGTCACCAGGTGAACAGTATAACTGAGGAGAGTGTGTTCCCCTGATGGTTTAATATACACAGGACATGTTACCAGGTGAACAGCATAAGTGAGGAGAGTGTGTTCCCCTGATTGTTTAATACACAAGGGACATGTTACCAGGTGAACAGTATAAGTGAGGAGAGTGTGTTCCCCTGGTGGTTTAATATACACGGGACATGTTACCAGATCAACAGTATAAGTGAGGAGAGTGTGTTCCCCTGATGGGTTAATAGAGACGGAACATGTCACCAGGTGAACAGTATAAGTGAGGAGAGTGTGTTCCCCTGATTGTTTAATACTCACGGGACATGTTACCAGGTGAACAGTATAAGTGAGGAGAGTGTGTTCCCCTGATTGTTAAATACTGATGGGACATGTTACCAGTTGAACAGTATAAGTGAGGAGAGTGTGTTCCCCTCATGGTTTAATATACACGGGACATGTTACCAGGTGAACAGTATAAGTGAGGAGAGTGTGTTCCCCTGATGGTTTAATATACACGGGACATGTTACCAGATCAACAGTATAAGTGAGGAGAGTGTGTTCCCCTGATGGGTTAACAGAGACGGAACATGTTACCAGGTGAACAGTATAAGTGAGGAGAGTGAGTTCCCCTGATTGTTTAATACTCACGGGACATGTTACCAGGTGAACAGTATAAGTGAGGAGAGTGTGTTCCCCTGATGGTTTAATATACACGGGACATGTTACCAGGTGAACAGTATAAGTGAGGAGAGTGTGTTCCCCTGATGGTTTAATATACACGGGACATGTTACCAGGTGAACAGTATAAGTGAGGAGAGTGTGTTCCCCTGATGGTTTAATATAAACGGGACATGTTACCAGATCAACAGTATAAGTGAGGAGAGTGTGTTCCCCTGATAGGTTAATAGAGACGGGACATGTCACCAGGTGAACAGTATAAGTGAGGAGAGTGTGTTCCCCTGATTGTTTAATACTCACGGGACATGTTACCAGGTGAACAGTATAAGTGAGGAGAGTGTGTTCCCCTGATGGTTTAACACGCACGGGACATGTTACCAGGTGAACAGTATAAGTGAGGAGAGTGTGTTCCCCTGATGTTTTAATATACCCGGTTAATGTCAGCAGGTGAACAGTATAATTGAGGAGAGTGTGTTCCCCTGATTGTTTAATACTGACGGGTCATGTTACCAGGTGAACAGTATAAGTGAGGAGAGTGTGTTCCCCTGATGGTTTAATAGACACGGGACATGTTACCAGGTGAACAGTAAAAGTGAGGAGAGTGTGTTCCCCTGATTGTTTAATACTGACGGGACATGTTACCAGGTGAAAAATATAAGTGAGGAGAGTGTGTTCCCCTGATTGTTTAATACTGATGGGACATGTTACCAGGTGAACAGCATAAGTGAGGAGAGTGTGATCCCCTGATGGTTTAATAGACACGGGACATGTTGCCAGGTGAACAGTATAAGTGAGGAGAGTGTGATCCCCTGATTGTTTAATACACACGGGACATGTCACCAGGTGAACAGTATAAGTGAGGAGAGTGTATTTCCCCTGATTGTTTAATACTCACGGGACATGTTACCAGGTGAACAGTATAAGTGAGGAGAGTGTGTTCCCCTGAAGGATTAACACGCACGGAACATGTCACCAGGTGAACACTATAACTGAGGAGAGTGTGTTCCTCTGATGGTTTAATATACACAGGACATGTTACCAGGTGAACAGCATAAGTGAGGAGAGTGTGTTCCCCTGATTGTTTAATACACAAGGGACATGTTACCAGGTGAACAGTATAAGTGAGGAGAGTGTGTTCCCCTGATGGTTTAATATACACGGGACATGTTACCAGATCAACAGTATAAGTGAGGAGAGTGTGTTCCCCTGATGGGTTAATAGAGACGGAACATGTCACCAGGTGAACAGTATAAGTGAGGAGAGTGTGTTCCCCTGATTGTTTAATACTCACGGGACATGTTACCAGTGAACAGTATAAGTGAGGAGAGTGTGTTCCCCTGTTGGTTTAATATACACGGGACATGTTCCCAGGTGAACAGTAGAAGTGAGGAGATTGTGTTCCCCTGATGGTTTAATATACACGGGACATGTTACCAGGTGAACAGTATAAGTGAGGAGAGTGTGTTCCCCTGATGGTTTAATATAAACGGGACATGTTACCAGATCAACAGTATAAGTGAGGAGAGTGTGTTCCCCTGATGGGTTAATAGAGACGGGACATGTCACCAGGTGAACAGTATAAGTGAGGAGAGTGTGTTCCCCTGATTGTTTAATACTCACGGGACATGTTACCAGGTGAACAGTATAAGTGAGGAGAGTGTGTTCCCCTGATGGTTTAACACGCACGGGACATGTTACCAGGTGAACAGTATAAGTGAGGAGAGTGTGTTCCCCTGATGTTTTAATATACCCGGTTAATGTCAGCAGGTGAACAGTATAATTGAGGAGAGTGTGTTCCCCTGATTGTTTAATACTGACGGGACATGTCACCAGGTGAACAGTAAAAGTGAGGAGAGTGTGTTCCCCTGATTGTTTAATACTGACGGGACATGTTACCAGGTGAACAGTATAAGTGAGGAGAGTGTGTTCCCCTGATTGTTTAATACTGACGGGACATGTCACCAGGTGAACAGTAAAAGTGAGGAGAGTGTGTTCCCCTGATTGTTTAATACTGACGGGACATGTTACCAGGTGAACAGTATAAGTGAGGAGAGTGTGTTCCCCTGATTGTTTAATACTGATGGGACATGTCACCAGGTGAACAGTAAAAGTGAGGAGAGTGTGTTCCCCTGATTGTTTAATACTGACGGGACATGTTACCAGGTGAACAGTATAAGTGAGGAGAGTGTGTTCCCCTGATTGTTTAATACTGATGGGACATGTCACCAGGTGAACAGTAAAAGTGAGGAGAGTGTGTTCCCCTGATTGTTTAATACTGACGGGACATGTTACCAGGTGAACAGTATAAGTGAGGAGAGTGTGTTCCCCTGATTGTTTAATACTGACGGGACATGTCACCAGGTGAACAGTAAAAGTGTGGAGAGTGTGTTCCCCTGATTGTTTAATACTGACGGGACATGTTACCAGGTGAACAGTATAAGTGAGGAGAGTGTGTTCCCCTGATTGTTTAATACTGATGGGACATGTTACCAGGTGAACAGGATAAGTGAGGAGAGTGTGTTCCCCTGATGGTTTAATAGACACGGGACATGTTACCAGGTGAACAGTATAAGTGAGGAGAGTGTGATCCCCTGATTGTTTAATACACACGGGACATGTCACCAGGTGAACAGTATAAGTGAGGAGAGTGTGTTCCCCTGATTGTTTAATACTGACGGGACATGTTACCAGGTGAACAGTATAAGTGAGGAGAATGTATTCCCCTGATGGTTTAATATACACTGGACAGATTATCTGGTGAACAGTATAAGTGAGGAGAGTGTTTTCCCCTGATTGTTTAATACTCACGGGACATGTTACCAGGTGAACAGTATAAGTGAGGAGAGTGTGTTCCCCTGATGGTTTAACACGCACGGAACATGTCACCAGGTGCATAGTATAACTGAGGAGAGTGTGTTCCCCTGATGGTTTAATATACACAGGACATGTTACCAGGTGAACAGTATAAGTGAGGAGAGTGTGTTCCCCTGATTGTTTAATACACACGGGACATGTTACCAGGTGAACAGTATCAGTGAGGAGAGTGTGTTCCCCTGATTGTTTAATACACACGGGACATGTCACCAGGTGAACAGTGTAACTGTGGAGAGTGTGTTCCCCTGATGGTTTAACACGCACGGGACATGTTACCAGGTGAACAGTATAAGTGAGGAGAGTGTGTTCCCCTGATTGTTTAATACACACGGGACATGTTACCAGGTGAACAGTATAAGTGAGGAGAGTGTGTTCCCCTGGTTGTTTAATACTGATGGGACATGTTACCAGGTGAACAGTATAAGAGAGGAGAGTGTGTTCCCCTGATGGTTTAATAGACACGGGACATGTTACCAGGTGAACAGTATAAGTGAGGAGAGTGTGATCCCCTGATTGTTTAATACACACGGGACATGTCACCAGGTGAACAGTATAAGTGAGGAGAGTGTGTTCCCCTGATTGTTTAATACTGACGGGACATGTTACCAGGTGAACAGTATAAGTGAGGAGAATGTATTCCCCTGATGGTTTAATATACACTGGACATATTATCTGGTGAACAGTATAAGTGAGGAGAGTGTTTTCCCCTGATTGTTTAATACTCACGGGACATGTTACCAGGTGAACAGTATAAGTGAGGAGAGTGTGTTCCCTTGATTGTTTAATACTGATGGGACATGTTACCAGGTGAACAGTATAAGTGAGGAGAGTGTGTTCCCCTCATGGTTTAATATACACGGGACATGTTACCAGGTGAACAGTATAAGTGAGGAGAGTGTGTTCCCCTGATGGTTTAATATACACGGGACATGTTACCAGATCAACAGTATAAGTGAGGAGAGTGTGTTCCCCTGATGGGTTAACAGAGACGGAACATGTCACCAGGTGAACAGTATAAGTGAGGAGAGTGTGTTCCCCTGATTGTTTAATACTCACGGGACATGTTACCAGGTGAACAGTATAAGTGAGGAGAGTGTGTTCCCCTGATGGTTTAATATACACGGGACATGTTACCAGGTGAACAGTATAAGTGAGGAGAGTGTGTTCCCCTGATGTTTTAATATACACGGGACATGTTACCAGGTGAACAGTATAAGTGAGGAGAGTGTGTTCCCCTGATGGTTTAATATAAACGGGACATGTTACCAGATCAACAGTATAAGTGAGGAGAGTGTGTTCCCCTGATAGGTTAATAGAGACGGGACATGTCACCAGGTGAACAGTATAAGTGAGGAGAGTGTGTTCCCCTGATTGTTTAATACTCACGGGACATGTTACCAGGTGAACAGTATAAGTGAGGAGATTGTGTTCCCCTGATGGTTTAACACGCACGGGACATGTTACCAGGTGAACAGTATAAGTGAGGAGAGTGTGTTCCCCTGATGTTTTAATATACCCGGTTAATGTCAGCAGGTGAACAGTATAATTGAGGAGAGTGTGTTCCCCTGATTGTTTAATACTGACGGGACATGTTACCAGGTGAACACTATAAGTGAGGAGAGTGTGTTCCCCTGATGGTTTAATAGACACGGGACATGTTACCAGGTGAACAGTAAAAGTGAGGAGAGTGTGTTCCCCTGATTGTTTAATACTGACGGGACATGTTACCAGGTGAAAAATATAAGTGAGGAGAGTGTGTTCCCCTGATTGTTTAATACTGATGGGACATGTTACCAGATGAACAGTATAAGTGAGGAGAGTGTGATCCCCTGATTGTTTAATACACACGGGACATGTCACCAGGTGAACAGTATAAGTGAGGAGAGTGTATTTCTCCTGATTGTTTAATACTGACGGGACATGTTACCAGGTGAACAGTATAAGTGAGGAGAATGTATTCCCCTGATGGTTTAATATACACTGGACATATTATCTGGTGAACAGTAGAAGTGAGGAGAGTGTTTTCCCCTGATTGTTTAATACTCACGGGACATGTTACCAGGTGAACAGTATAAGTGAGGAGAGTGTGTTCCCCTGATGGTTTAACACGCACGGAACATGTCACCAGGTGAACAGTATAACTGAGGAGAGTGTGTTCCCCTGATGGTTTAATATACACAGGACATGTTACCAGGTGAACAGCATAAGTGAGGAGAGTGTGTTCCCCTGATTGTTTAATACACAAGGGACATGTTACCAGGTGAACAGTATAAGTGAGGAGAGTGTGTTCCCCTGGTGGTTTAATATACACGGGACATGTTACCAGATCAACAGTATAAGTGAGGAGAGTGTGTTCCCCTGATGGGTTAATAGAGACGGAACATGTCACCAGGTGAACAGTATAAGTGAGGAGAGTGTGTTCCCCTGATTGTTTAATACTCACGGGACATGTTACCAGGTGAACAGTATAAGTGAGGAGAGTGTGTTCCCCTGATGGTTTAATATACACGGGACATGTTACCAGGTGAACAGTAGAAGTGAGGAGAGTGTGTTCCCCTGATGGTTTAATATACACGGGACATGTTACCAGGTGAACAGTATAAGTGAGGAGAGTGTGTTCCCCTGATGGTTTAATATAAACGGGACATGTTACCAGATCAACAGTATAAGTGAGGAGAGTGTGTTCCCCTGATGGGTTAATAGAGACGGGACATGTCACCAGGTGAACAGTATAAGTGAGGAGAGTGTGTTCCCCTGATTGTTTAATACTCACGGGACATGTTACCAGGTGAACAGTATAAGTGAGGAGAGTGTGTTCCCCTCATGGTTTAACACGCACGGGACATGTTACCAGGTGAACAGTATAAGTGAGGAGAGTGTGTTCCCCTCATGTTTTAATATACCCGGTTAATGTCAGCAGGTGAACAGTATAATTGAGGAGAGTGTGTTCCCCTGATTGTTTAATACTGACGGGACATGTCACCAGGTGAACAGTATAAGTGAGGAGAGTGTGTTCCCCTGATTGTTTAATACTGATGGGACATGTTACCAGGTGAACAGGATAAGTGAGGAGAGTGTGTTCCCCTGATGGTTTAATAGACACGGGACATGTTACCAGGTGAACAGTATAAGTGAGGAGAGTGTGATCCCCTGATTGTTTAATACAAACGGGACATGTCACCAGGTGAACAGTATAAGTGAGGAGAGTGTGTTCCCCTGATTGTTTAATACTGACGGGACATGTTACCAGGTGAACAGTATAAGTGAGGAGAATGTATTCCCCTGATGGTTTAATATACACTGGACAGATTATCTGGTGAACAGTATAAGTGAGGAGAGTGTTTTCCCCTGATTGTTTAATACTCACGGGACATGTTACCAGGTGAACAGTATAAGTGAGGAGAGTGTGTTCCCCTGATGGTTTAACACGCACGGAACATGTCACCAGGTGAACAGTATAACTGAGGAGAGTGTGTTCCCCTGATGGTTTAATATACACAGGACATGTTACCAGGTGAACAGTATAAGTGAGGAGAGTGTGTTCCCCTGATTGTTTAATACACACGGGACATGTTACCAGGTAAACAGTATCAGTGAGGAGAGTGTGTTCCCCTGATTGTTTAATACACACGGGACATGTCACCAGGTGAACAGTGTAACTGTGGAGAGTGTGTTCCCCTGATGGTTTAATATACACGGGACATGTTACCAGGTGAACAGTATAAGTGAGGAGAGTGTGTTCCCCTGATGGTTTAATATAAACGGGACATGTTACCAGATCAACAGTATAAGTGAGGAGAGTGTGTTCCCCTGATAGGTTAATAGAGA
Organism: Heterodontus francisci; assembly: GCF_036365525.1. NCBI lineage: Eukaryota > Metazoa > Chordata > Chondrichthyes > Heterodontiformes > Heterodontidae > Heterodontus > Heterodontus francisci. Next base: position 951,695 of record NW_027142236.1, read on the forward strand.
CGGGACATGTCACCAGGTGAACAGTATAAGTGAGGAGAGTGTGTTCCCCTGATTGTTTAATACTCACGGGACATGTTACCAGGTGAACAGTATAAGTGAGGAGAGTGTGTTCCCCTGATGGTTTAACACGCACGGGACATGTTACCAGGTGAACAGTATAAGTGAGGAGAGTGTGTTCCCCTGATGTTTTAATATACCCGGTTAATGTCAGCAGGTGAACAGTATAATTGAGGAGAGTGTGTTCCCCTGATTGTTTAATACTGACGGGACATGTTACCAGGTGAACACTATAAGTGAGGAGAGTGTGTTCCCCTGATGGTTTAATAGACACGGGACATGTTACCAGGTGAACAGTAAAAGTGAGGAGAGTGTGTTCCCCTGATTGTTTAATACTGACGGGACATGTCAACAGGTGAACATTAAAAGTGAGGAGAGTGTGTTCCCCTGATTGTTTAATACTGACGGGACATGTTACCAGGTGAAAAATATAAGTGAGGAGAGTGTGTTCCCCTGATTGTTTAATACTGATGGGACAGGTTACCAGGTGAACAGTATAAGTGAGGAGAGTGTGTTCCCCTGATGGTTTAATAGACACGGGACATGTTACCAGGTGAACAGTATAAGTGAGGAGAGTGTGATCCCCTGATTGTTTAATACACACGGGACATGTCACCAGGTGAACAGTATAAGTGAGGAGAGTGTATTTCCCCTGATTGTTTAATACTGACGGGACATGTTACCAGGTGAACAGTATAAGTGAGGAGAATGTATTCCCCTGATGGTTTAATATACACTGGACATATTATCTGGTGAACAGTAGAAGTGAGGAGAATGTGTTCCCCTGATTGTTTAATACTCACGGGACATGTTACCAGGTGAACAGTATAAGTGAGGAGAGTGTGTTCCCCTGATGGTTTAACACGCACGGAACATGTCACCAGGTGAACAGTATAACTGAGGAGAGTGTGTTCCCCTGATGGTTTAATATACACAGGACATGTTACCAGGTGAACAGCATAAGTGAGGAGAGTGTGTTCCCCTGATTGTTTAATACACAAGGGACATGTTACCAGGTGAACAGTATAAGTGAGGAGAGTGTGTTCCCCTGGTGGTTTAATATACACGGGACATGTTACCAGATCAACAGTATAAGTGAGGAGAGTGTGTTCCCCTGATGGGTTAATAGAGACGGAACATGTCACCAGGTGAACAGTATAAGTGAGGAGAGTGTCTTCCCCTGATTGTTTAATACTCACGGGACATGTTACCAGGTGAACAGTATAAGTGAGGAGAGTGTGTTCCCCTGATGGTTTAATATACACGGGACATGTTACCAGGTGAACAGTAGAAGTGAGGAGAGTGTGTTCCCCTGATGGTTTAATATACACGGGACATGTTACCAGGTGAACAGTATAAGTGAGGAGAGTGTGTTCCCCTGATGGTTTAATATAAACGGGACATGTTACCAGATCAACAGTATAAGTGAGGAGAGTGTGTTCCCCTGATGGGTTAATAGAGACGGGACATGTCACCAGGTGAACAGTATAAGTGAGGAGAGTGTGTTCCCCTGATTGTTTAATACTCACGGGACATGTTTCCAGGTGAACAGTATAAGTGAGGAGAGTGTGTTCCCCTGATGGTTTAACACGCACGGGACATGTTACCAGGTGAACAGTATAAGTGAGGAGAGTGTGTTCCCCTGATGTTTTAATTTACCCGGTTAATGTCAGCAGGTGAACAGTATAATTGAGGAGAGTGTGTTCCCCTGATTGTTTAATACTGATGGGACATGTTACCAGGTGAACAGGATAAGTGAGGAGAGTGTGTTCCCCTGATGGTTTAATAGACACGGGACATGTCACCAGGTGAACAGTATAAGTGAGGAGAGTGTGTTCCCCTGATTGTTTAATACTGATGGGACATGTTACCAGGTGAACAGGATAAGTGAGGAGAGTGTGTTCCCCTGATGGTTTAATAGACACGGGACATGTTACCAGGTGAACAGTATAAGTGAGGAGAGTGTGATCCCCTGATTGTTTAATACACACGGGACATGTCACCAGGTGAACAGTATAAGTGAGGAGAGTGTGTTCCCCTGATTGTTTAATACTGACGGGACATGTTACCAGGTGAACAGTATAAGTGAGGAGAATGTATTCCCCTGATGGTTTAATATACACTGGATAGATTATCTGGTGAACAGTATAAGTGAGGAGAGTGTTTTCCCCTGATTGTTTAATACTCACGGGACATGTTACCAGGTGAACAGTATAAGTGAGGAGAGTGTGTTCCCCTGATGGTTTAACACGCACGGAACATGTCACCAGGTGAACAGTGTAACTGTGGAGAGTGTGTTCCCCTGATGGTTTAACACGCACGGGACATGTTAAGAGGTGAACAGTATAAGTGAGGAGAGTGTGTTCCCCTGATTGTTTAATACACACGGGACATGTCACCAGGTGAACAGTGTAACTGTGGAGAGTGTGTTCCCCTGATGGTTTAACACGCACGGGACATGTTAAGAGGTGAACAGTATAAGTGAGGAGAGTGTGTTCCCCTGATTGTTTAATACACACGGGACATGTCATCGGGTGAACAGTATAAGTGAGGAGAGTGTGTTCCCCTGATGGTTTAATACACACGGGACATGTCACCAGGTGAACAGTATAAGTGAGCAGAATGATTTCCCCTGATGGTTAAATATGCAAAGGACATGTTACCAGGTGAACAGTATCAGTGAGGAGACTGTGTTCCCCTGATAGTTTAACACTGACGGGACATGTTACCAGATGAACAGTATAAGTGAGGAGAGTGTGTTCCCCTGATGGTTTAATATACACGGGACACGGGACATGTTACCAGGTGAACAGTATAAGTGAGGAGAGTGTGTTCCCCTGATGGTTTAATATACACGGGACATGTTACCAGATCAACAGTATAAGTGAGGAGAGTGTGTTCCCCTGATGGGTTAATAGAGACGGGACATGTCACCAGGTGAACAGTATAAGTGAGGAGAGTGTGTTCCCCTGATGGTTTAATATACACGGGACATGTTACCAGGTGAACAGTATAAGTGAGGAGAGTGTGTTCCCCTGATGGTTTAATATACACGGGACATGTTACCAGGTGAACAGTATAAGTGAGGAGAGTGTGTTCCCCTGATGGTTTAATATACACGGGACATGTTACCAGATCAACAGTATAAGTGAGGAGAGTGTGTTCCCCTGATGGATTAATAGAGACGGGACATGTCACCAGGTGAACAGTATAAGTGAGGAGAGTGTGTTCCCCTGATTGTTTAATACTCACGGAACATGTTACCAGGTGAACAGTATAAGTGAGGAAGAGTGTGTTCCCCTGATGGTTTAACACGCACGGGACATGTTAACAGGAGAACAGTATAAGTGAGGAGAGTGTGTTCCCGTGATGTTTTAATATACCCGGAAAATGTCAGCAGGTGAACAGTATAATTGAGGAGAGTGTGATCCCCTGATTGTTTAATACACACGGGACATGTTACCAGGTGAACAGTATAAGTGAGGAGAGTGTGTTCCCCTGATTGTTTAATACTGACGGGACATGTTACCAGGTGAACAGTATAAGTGAGGAGAGTGTGTTCCCCTGATGGTTTAATAGACACGGGACATGTTACCAGGTGAACAGTATAAGTGAGGAGAGTGTGTTCCCCTGATTGTTTAATACACACGGGACATGTCACCAGGTGAACAGTATAAGTGAGCAGAATGATTTCCCCTGATGGTTAAATATGCAAAGGACATGTTACCAGGTGAACAGTATAAGTGAGGAGACTGTGTTCCCCTGATGGATTAATATACACGAGACATGTTACCAGGTGAACAGTATAAGTGAGGAGAGTGTGTTCCCCTGATGGTTTAATATACACGGGACATGTTACCAGGTGAACAGTATAAGTGAGGAGAGTGTGTTCCCCTGATGGTTTAATATACACGGGACATGTTACCAGATGAACAGTATAAGTGAGGAGAGTGTGTTCCCCTGATGGTTTAATATACACGGGACATGTTACCAGGTGAACAGTATAAGTGAGGAGAGTGTGTTCCCCTGATGGTTTAATATACACGGGACATGTTACCAGATCAACAGTATAAGTGAGGAGAGTGTGTTCCCCTGATGGGTTAATAGAGACGGGACATGTCACCAGGTGAACAGTATAAGTGAGGAGAGTGTGTTCCCCTGATTGTTTAATACTCACGGGACATGTTACCAGGTGAACAGTATAAGTGAGGAGAGTGTGTTCCCCTGATGGTTTAACACGCACGGGACATGTTACCAGGTGAACAGTATAAGTGAGGAGAGTGTGTTCCCCTGATTGTTTAATAGACAAGGGACATGTTACCAGGTGAACAGTACAAGTGAGGAGAGTGTGATCCCCTGATTCTTTAATACACACGGGACATGTCACCAGGTGAACAGTATAAGTGAGGAGAGTGTGTTCCCCTGATTGTTTAATACTGACGGGACATGTCACCAGGTGAACAGTATAAGTGAGGAGAGTGTGTTCCCCTGATTGTTTAATACTGACGGGACATGTTACCAGGTGAACAGTATAAGTGAGGAGAGTGTGTTCCCCTGATTGTTCAATACTGATGGGACATGTTACCAGGTGAACAGTATAAATGAGGAGAGTGTGTTCCGCTGATGGTTTAATAGACACGGGACATGTTACCAGGTGAACAGCATAAGTGAGGAGAATGTGATCCCCTGATTGTTTAATACACACGGGACATGTCACCAGGTGAAAAGTATAAGTGAGGAGAGTGTGTTCCCCTGATGGTTTAATAGACACGGGACATGTTACCAGGTGAACAGCATAAGTGAGGAGAATGTGATCCCCTGATTGTTTAATACACACGGGACATGTCACCAGGTGAAAAGTATAAGTGAGGAGAGTGCGTTCCCCTGATGGTTTAATAGACACGGGACATGTTACCAGGGGAACAGCATAAGTGAGGAGAGTGTGATCCCCTGATTCTTTAATACACACGGGACATGTCACCAGGTGAACAGTATAAGTGAGGAGAGTGTGTTCCCCTGATTGTTTAATACTGACGGGACATGTCACCAGGTGAACAGTATAAGTGAGGAGAGTGTGTTCCCCTGATTGTTTAATACTGACGGGACATGTTGCCAGGTGAACAGTATAAGTGAGGAGAGTGTGTTCCCCTGATTGTTCAATACTGATGGGACATGTTACCAGGTGAACAGTATAAATGAGGAGAGTGTGTTCCCCTGATGGTTTAATAGACACGGGACATGTTACCAGGTGAACAGCATAAGTGAGGAGAATGTGATCCCCTGATTGTTTAATACACACGGGACATGTCACCAGGTGAACAGTATAAGTGAGGAGAGTGCGTTCCCCTGATGGTTTAATAGACACGGGACATGTTACCAGGTGAACAGCATAAGTGAGGAGAATGTGATCCCCTGATTGTTTTATACTGACGGGACATGTTACCAGGTGAACAGTATAAGTGAGGAGAATGTATTCCCCTGATGGTTTAATATACACTGGACATATTATCTGGTGAACAGTATAAGTGAGGAGAATGTTTTCCCCTGATTGTTTAATACTCACGGGACATGTTACCAGGTGAACAGTATAAGTGAGGAGAGTGTGTTCCCCTGATGGTTTAACACGCACGGGACATGTTACCAGGTGAACAGTATAAGTGAGGAGAGTGTGTTCCCCTGATGTTTTAATTTACCCGGTTAATGTCAGCAGGTGAACAGTATAAGTGAGGAGAGTGTGTTCCCCTGATTGTTTAATACTGACGGGACATGTCACCAGGTGAACAGTATAAGTGAGGAGAGTGTGTTCCCCTGATTGTTTAATACTGATGGGACATGTTACCAGGTGAACAGGATAAGTGAGGTGAGTGTGTTCCCCTGATGGTTTAATAGACACGGGACATGTTACCAGGTGAACAGTATGAGTGAGGAGAGTGTGATCCCCTGATTGTTTAATACACACGGGACATGTCACCAGGTGAACAGTATAAGTGAGGAGAGTGTGTTCCCCTGATTGTTTAATACTGACGGGACATGTTACCAGGTGAACAGTATAAGTGAGGAGAATGTATTCCCCTGATGGTTTAATATACACTGGATAGATTATCTGGTGAACAGTATAAGTGAGGAGAGTGTTTTCCCCTGATTGTTTAATACTCACGGGACATGTTACCAGGTGAACAGTATAAGTGAGGAGAGTGTGTTCCCCTGATGGTTTAACACGCACGGAACATGTCACCAGGTGAACAGTATAACTGAGGAGAGTGTGTTCCCCTGATGGTTTAATATACACAGGACATGTTACCAGGTGAACAGTATAAGTGAGGAGAGTGTGTTCCCCTGATTGTTTAATACACACGGGACATGTTACCAGGTGAACAGTATCAGTGAGGAGAGTGTGTTCCCCTGATTGTTTAATACACACGGGACATGTCACCAGGTGAACAGTGTAACTGTGGAGAGTGTGTTCCCCTGATGGTTTAACACGCACGGGACATGTTAAGAGGTGAACAGTATAAGTGAGGAGAGTGTGTTCCCCTGATTGTTTAATACACACGGGACATGTCATCGGGTGAACAGTATAAGTGAGGAGAGTGTGTTCCCCTGATGGTTTAATACACACGGGACATGTCACCAGGTGAACAGTATAAGTGAGCAGAATGATTTCCCCTGATGGTTAAATATGCAAAGGACATGTTACCAGTTGAACAGTATCAGTGAGGAGACTGTGTTCCCCTGATAGTTTAACACTGACGGGACATGTTACCAGATGAACAGTATAAGTGAGGAGAGTGTGTTCCTCTGATGGTTTAATGCACACAGGACATGTTACCAGCTGAACAGTATAAGTGAGGAGAGTGTGTTCCCCTGATGGTTTAATATACACGGGACATGTTACCAGGTGAACAGTATAAATGAGGAGAGTGTGTTCCCCTGATGGTTTAATATACACGGGACATGTTACCAGGTGAACAGTATAAGTGAGGAGAGTGTGTTCCCCTGATGGTTTAATATACACGGGACATGTTACCAGATCAACAGTATAAGTGAGGAGAGTGTGTTCCCCTGATGGGTTAATAGAGACGGGACATGTCACCAGGTGAACAGTATAAGTGAGGAGAGTGTGTTCCCCTGATGGTTTAATATACACGGGACATGTTACCAGGTGAACAGTATAAGTGAGGAGAGTGTGTTCCCCTGATGGTTTAATATACACGGGACATGTTACCAGGTGAACAGTATAAGTGAGGAGAGTGTGTTCCCCTGATGGTTTAATATACACGGGACATGTTACCAGATCAACAGTATAAGTGAGGAGAGTGTGTTCCCCTGATGGATTAATAGAGACGGGACATGTCACCAGGTGAACAGTATAAGTGAGGAGAGTGTGTTCCCCTGATTGTTTAATACTCACGGAACATGTTACCAGGTGAACAGTATAAGTGAGGAAGAGTGTGTTCCCCTGATGGTTTAACACGCACGGGACATGTTAACAGGAGAACAGTATAAGTGAGGAGAGTGTGTTCCCGTGATGTTTTAATATACCCGGAAAATGTCAGCAGGTGAACAGTATAATTGAGGAGAGTGTGATCCCCTGATTGTTTAATACACACGGGACATGTTACCAGGTGAACAGTATAAGTGAGGAGAGTGTGTTCCCCTGATTGTTTAATACTGACGGGACATGTTACCAGGTGAACAGTATAAGTGAGGAGAGTGTGTTCCCCTGATGGTTTAATAGACACGGGACATGTTACCAGGTGAACAGTATAAGTGAGGAGAGTGTGTTCCCCTGATTGTTTAATACACACGGGACATGTCATCGGGTGAACAGTATAAGTGAGGAGAGTGTGTTCCCCTGATTGTTTAATACACACGGGACATGTCACCGGGTAAAAAGTATAAGTCAGGAGAGTGTGTTCCCCTGATTGTTTAATACACACGGGACATGTCACCAGGTGAACAGTATAAGTGAGCAGAATGATTTCCCCTGATGGTTAAATATGCAAAGGACATGTTACCAGGTGAACAGTATAAGTGAGGAGACTGTGTTCCCCTGATGGTTTAATATACACGGGACATGTTACCAGGTGAACAGTATAAGTGAGGAGAGTGTGTTCCCCTGATGGTTTAATATACACGGGACATGTTACCAGGTGAACAGTATAAGTGAGGAGAGTGTGTTCCCCTGATGGTTTAATATACACGGGACATGTTACCAGATCAACAGTATAAGTGAGGAGAGTGTGTTCCCCTGATGGGTTAATAGAGACGGGACATGTCACCAGGTGAACAGTATAAGTGAGGAGAGTGTGTTCCCCTGATTGTTTAATACTCACGGGACATGTTACCAGGTGAACAGTATAAGTGAGGAGAGTGTGTTCCCCTGATGGTTTAACACGCACGGGACATGTTACCAGGTGAACAGTATAAGTGAGGAGAGTGTGTTCCCCTGATGGTTTAATAGACAAGGGACATGTTACCAGGTGAACAGTACAAGTGAGGAGAGTGTGATCCCCTGATTCTTTAATACACACGGGACATGTCACCAGGTGAACAGTATAAGTGAGGAGAGTGTGTTCCCCTGATTGTTTAATACTGACGGGACATGTCACCAGGTGAACAGTATAAGTGAGGAGAGTGTGTTCCCCTGATTGATTAATACTGACGGGACATGTTACCAGGTGAACAGTATAAGTGAGGAGAATGTGATCCCCTGATTGTTTAATATACACGGGACATGTTACCAGGTGAACAGTATAATTGAGGAGAGTGTGTTCCCCTGATGGTTTAATACACACGGGACATGTCACCAGGTGAACAGTATAAGTGAGGAGAGTGCGTTCCCCTGATGGTTTAATAGACACGGGACATGTTACCAGGTGAACAGCATAAGTGAGGAGAATGTGATCCCCTGATTGTTTAATATACACGGGACATGTTACCAGGTGAACAGTATAATTGAGGAGAGTGTGTTCCCCTGATGGTTTAATACACACGGGACATGTCACCAGGTGAACAGTATAAGTGAGGAGAGTGCGTTCCCCTGATGGTTTAATAGACACGGGACATGTTACCAGGTGAACAGCATAAGTGAGGAGAATGTGATCCCCTGATTGTTTAATACACACGGGACATGTCACCAGGTGAACAGCATAAGTGAGGAGAATGTGATCCCCTGATTGTTTTATACTGACGGGACATGTTACCAGGTGAACAGTATAAGTGAGGAGAATGTATTCCCCTGATGGTTTAATATACACTGGACATATTATCTGGTGAACAGTATAAGTGAGGAGAGTGTTTTCCCCTGATTGTTTAATACTCACGGGACATGTTACCAGGTGAACAGTATAAGTGAGGAGAATGTATTCCCCTGATGATTTAATATACACTGGACATATTATCTGGTGAACAGTATAAGTGAGGAGTGTGTGTTCCCCTGATTGTTTAATACACACGGGACATGTCACCAGGTGAACAGTATAAGTGAGCAGAATGATTTCCCCTGATGGTTAAATATGCAAAGGACATGTTACCAAGTGAGCAGTATAAGTGAGGAGACTGTGTTCCCTTGATGGTTTAATAGTGACGGGACATGTTACCAGATGAACAGTATAAGTGAGGAGAGTGTGTTCCTCTGATGGTTTAATGCACACAGGACATGTTACCAGCTGAACAGTATAAGTGAGGAGAGTGTGTTCCCCTGATGGTTTAATAAACACGGGACATGTTACCAGGTGAACAGCATAAGTGAGGAGAATGTGATCCCCTGATTGTTTTATACTGACGGGACATGTTACCAGGTGAACAGTATAAGTGAGGAGAATGTATTCCCCTGATGGTTTAATATACACTGGACATATTATCTGGTGAACAGTATAAGTGAGGAGTGTGTGTTCCCCTGATTGTTTAATACACACGGGACATGTCACCAGGTGAACAGTATAAGTGAGCAGAATGATTTCCCCTGATGGTTAAATATGCAAAGGACATGTTACCAAGTGAGCAGTATAAGTGAGGAGACTGTGTTCCCTTGATGGTTTAATAGTGACGGGACATGTTACCAGATGAAGAGTATAAGTGAGGAGAGTGTGTTCCTCTGATGGTGTAATGCACACAGGACATGTTACCAGCTGAACAGTATAAGTGAGGAGAGTGTGTTCCCCTGATGGTTTAATAAACACGGGACATGTTACCAGGAGAACAGTATAAGTGAGGAGAGTGTGTTCGCCTGATGGTTTAATATACACGGGACATGTTACCAGATCAACAGTATAAGTGAGGAGAGTGTGTTCCCCTGATGGGTTAATAGAGACGGGACATGTTACCAGGTGAAAAGTATAAGTGAGGATAGTGTGTTGCCCTGATGGTTTAATATACACGGGACATGTTACCAGATCAACAGTATAAGTGAGGAGAGTGTGTTCCCCTGATTGTTCAATACACACGGGACATGTTACCAGGTGAACAGTATAAGTGAGGAGAGTGTGTTCCCCTGATTGTTTAATACTCACGGGACATGTTACCAGGTGAACAGTGTATGTGAGGAGAGTGTGTTCCCCTGATTGTTTAACACTGACGGAACATGTTACCAGGTGAACAGTATAAGTGAGGAGAGTCTGTTCCCCTGATGGTTTAATACACACGGGACATGTCACCAGGTGAACAGTAAAAGTGAGGAGAGTGTGTTCCCCTGATTGTTTAATACTGATGGGACATGTTACCAGGTGAACAGTATAAGTGAGGAGAGTGTGTTCCCCTGATGGTTTAATACACACGGGACATGACACCAGGTGAACAGTATAAGTGAGGAGAGTGTGTTCCCCTGATTGTTTAATACTGATGGGACATGTCACCAGGTGAACAGTATAAGTGAGGAGAGTGTGTTCTCCTGATTGTTTAATGCTGACGGGACATGTCACCAGGTGAACAGTAAAAGTGAGGAGAGTGTGTTCCCCTGATTGTTTAATACTGATGGGACATGTTACCAGGTGAACGGTATAAGTGAGGAGAGTGTGTTCCCCTGATTGTTTAATACTCACGGGACATGTCACCAGGTGAACAGTAAAAGTGAGGAGAGTGTGTTCCCCTGATTGTTTAATACTGATGGGACATGTTACCAGGTGAACGGTATAAGTGAGGAGAGTGTGTTCCCCTGATTGTTTCACACTGACGGAACATGTTACCAGGTGAACAGTATAAGTGAGGAGAGTCTGTTCACCTGATGGTTTAATACACACGGGACATGTCACCAGGTGAACAGTATAAGTGAGCAGAATGTTTTCCCCTGATGGTTAAATATCCAAAGGACATGTCACCAGGTGAACAGTATAAGTGAGGAGAGTGTGTTCCCCTGATGGTTTAATACTGACAGGACATGTTACCAGATGAACAGTATAAGTGAGGAGAGTGTGTTTCTCTGATGGTTTAATGCACACAGGACATGTTACCAGGTGAACAGTATAAGTGAGGAGAGTGTGTTCCCCTGATTGTTTAATACGCACGGGACATGTTACCAAATGAACTGTGTAAGTGAGGAGAGTCTGTTCCCCTGATGGTTTTATATACACGGGACATGTTACCAGGTGAACAGTATAAGTGAGGAGAGTGTGTGCCCCTGATCGTTTAATATACACGGGACATGTTACCAGGTGAACAGTATAAGTGAGGAGAGTGTGTTCCCCTGATGGTTTAATATATACGGGACATATTACCAGGTGAACAGTATAAGTGAGGAGAGTGTGTTCCCCTGATTGTTTAATACTCACGGGACATGTTACCAGGTGAACAGTATAAGTGAGGAGAGTGTGTTCCCCTGATTGTTTAATACACACGGGACATGTTACCAGCTGAACAGTATAAGTGAGGAGAGTCTGTTCCCCTGATGGTTTTATATACACGGGACATGTTACCAGGTGAACAGTATAAGTGAGGAGACTGTGTGCCCCTGATTGTTTAATACTGACGGGACATGTCACGAGGTGAAAAGTATCAGTGAGGAGAGTGTGTTCCCCTGATGATTTAATGCACACAGGACATGTTACCAGGTGAACAGTATAAGTGAGGAGAGAGTGTTCCTCTGATGGTCTAATGCAAACGGGACATGTTACCAGGTGAACAGTGTAAGTGAGGAGAGTGTCTTCCCCTGAAGGTTTAATACTCACGGGACATGTTACCAGGTGAACAGTATAAGTGAGGAGAGTGTGTTCCCCTGATGGTTTAATGCACACGGGACATGTTACCAGGTGAACAGTATAAGTGAGGAGAGTGCTTTCCCCTGAATTTTAATATTCACGGTACATGTTACCAGGTGAACAGTATAACTGAGGAGAATGTGTTCCCCTGATGGTTTAATATACACGGGACATGTTACCAGGTGAACAGAATAATTGAGGAGAGTGTGATCCCCTGATTGTTTAATACTCACGGGACATGTTACCAGCTGAACATTATAAGTGAGGAGAGTGAGTTCCCCTGATTGTTTAATACACACGGGACATGTTACCAGGTGAACAGTATAAGTGAGGAGAGTGTGTTCCCCTGATTGTTTAATACACACGGGTCATGTCACCAGGTGAACAGTATATGTGAGTAGAGAGTGTTCCCCTGATGGTTTAACACGCACGGGACATGTTCCCAGGTGAACAGTATAATTGAGGAGAGTGTGTTCCCCTGATTGTTTAATACTGACGGGACATGTCACCAGGTGAACAGTATAACTGTGGAGAGTGTGTTCCCCTGATGGTTTAACATGCACGGGACATGTTACCAGGTGAACAGTATAAGTGAGGAGAGTGTGTTCCCCTGATTGTTTAATACACACGGGACATGTCATCGGGTGAACAGTATAAGTGAGGAGAGTGTGTTCCCCTGATTGTTTAATACACACGGGACATGTCACCGGGTAAAAAGTATAAGTGAGGAGAGTGTGTTCCCCTGATTGTTTAATACACATGGGACATGTCACCAGGTGAACAGTATAAGTGAGCAGAATGATTTCCCCTGATGATTAAATATGCAAAGGACATGTTACCAGGTGAACAGTATAAGTGAGGAGAGTGTGTTCCCCTGATTGTTTAATACACACGGGACATGTCACCGGGTCAACAGTATAAATGAGGAGAGTGTGTTCCCCTGATTGTTTAATACACACGGGACATGTCACCTGGTGAACAGTATAAGTGAGGAGAGTGTGTTCCCCTGATTGTTTAATACGCACGGGACATGTTACCAGATGAACAGTATAAGTGAGGAGAGTGTGTTCCCCTGATGGTTTAAGACTGACGGGACATGTTACCAGATGAACAGTATAAGTGAGGAGACTGTGATTCTCTGATGGTTTAATGCACACAGGACATGTTACCAGGTGAACAGTATAAGTGAGGAGAGAGTGTTCCTCTGATGGTTTAATGCACACGGGACATGTTACCAGGTGAACAGTATAAGTGAGGAGAGTGCTTTCCCCTGAAGTTTAATATTCACGGGACATGTTACCAGGTGAACAGTATAAGTGAGGAGAGTGTGTTGCCCTGATGGTTTAATGTACACGGGACATGTTACCAGGTGAAGAGTATAATTGAGGAGAGTGTGATCCCCTGATTGTTTAATACACACGGGACATGTTACCAGGTGAACAGTATAATTGAGCAGAGTGTGTTCCCCTGATTGTTTAATACACACGGGACATGTCACCAGGTGAACAGTATATGTGAGGAGAGTGTGTTCCCCTGATTGTTTAATACACACGGGACATGTCACCAGGTGAACAGTATATGTGAGGAGAGTGTGTTCCCCTGATGGTTTAACACGCACGGGACATGTTACCAGGTGAACAGTATAAGTGAGGAGAGTATGTTCCCCTGATGTTTTAATATACACGGGACATGTCAGCAGGTGAACAGCATAATTGAGGAGAGTGTGTTCCCCTGATGGTTTAATATACACGGGACATGTCACCAGGTGAAAAGTATAAGTGAGGAGAGTGTGTTCACCTGATTGTTTAATACACACGGGACATTTCACCAGGTGAACAGTATAAGTGAGGAAAGTGTGTTCCCCTGATGGTTTAATATACACGGGAGATGTTACCAGATGAACAGTATAAGTGAGGAGAGTGTGTTCCCCTGATTGTTTAATACACACAGGACATGTCACCAGGTGAACAGTATAAGTGAGGAGAGTGCGTTCCCCTGATTGTTCAATACACACAGGACATGTTACCTGTTGAACAGTATAAGTGAGGAGAGTGTGTTCCCCTGATGGTTTAATGCACACGGGACATGTTCCCAGGTGAAAAGTATAAGTGAGGAGAGTGTGTTCCCCTGATTGTTTAATATACACGGGACATGTTACCAGGTGAACAGTATAAATGAGGAGAGTGTGTTCCCCTGATGGTTTAATATACACGGGACATGTTACCAGGTGAACAGTATAAGTGAGGAGAGTGTGTTCCCCTGATTGTTTAATATACACGGGACATGTTACCAGGTGAACAGTATAAGTGAGGAGAGTGTGTTCCCCTGATTGTTTAATATACACGGGACATGTTACCAGGTGAACAGTATAAATGAGGAGAGTGTGTTCCCCTGATGGTTTAATATACACGGGACATGTTACCAGGTGAACAGTATAAGTGAGGAGAGTGTGTTCCCCTGATGGTTTAATGCACACGGGACATGTTCCCAGGTGAAAAGTATAAGTGAGGAGAGTGTGTTCCCCTGATTGTTTAATATACACGGGACATGTTACCAGGTGAACAGTATAAGTGAGGAGAGTGTGTTCCCCTGATTGTTTAATACACACGGGACATGTTACCAGGTGAACAGTGTAAGTGAGGAGAGTGTGTTCCCCTGATTGTTTAATACACACGGGACATGTCACCAGGTGAACAGTATAAGTGAGTAGAGTGTGTTCCCCTGATTGTTTAAGACGCAAGGGACATGTTACCAGATGAACAGTATAAGTGAGGAGAGTGTGTTCCCCTGATGGTTTAATGCACACGGGACATGTTCCCAGGTGAAAAGTATAAGTGAGGAGAGTGTGTTCCCCTGATTGTTTAATATACACGGGACATGTTACCAGGTGAACAGTATAAATGAGGAGAGTGTGTTCCCCTGATTGTTTAATACACACGGGACATGTTACCAGGTGAAGAGTATAATTGAGGAGAGTGTGATCCCCTGATTGTTTAATACACACGGGACATCTTACCAGGTGAACAGTATAATTGAGCAGAGTGTGTTCCCCTGATTGTTTAATACACACGGGACATGTCACCAGGTGAACAGTATATGTGAGGAGAGTGTGTTCCCCTGATTGTTTAATACACACGGGACATGTCACCAGGTGAACAGTATATGTGAGGAGAGTGTGTTCCCCTGATGGTTTAACACGCACGGGACATGTTACCAGGTGAACAGTATAAGAGAGGAGAGTGTGTTCCCCTGATGTTTTAATATACACGGGACATGTCAGCAGGTGAACAGCATAATTGAGGAGAGTGTGTTCCCCTGATGGTTTAATATACAGGGGACATGTCACCAGGTGAAAAGTATAAGTGAGGAGAGTGTGTTCCCCTGATTGTTTAATACACACGGGACATTTCACCAGGTGAACAGTATAAGTGAGGAAAGTGTGTTCCCCTGATGGTTTAATATACACGGGACATGTTACCAGATGAACAGTATAAGTGAGGAGAGTGTGTTCCCATGATGGTTTAATATACACGGGACATGTTACCAGGTGAACTTTGTAAGTGAGGAGAGTGTGTTTCTCTGATGGTTTAATGCACACAGGACATGTTACCAGGTGAACAGTATAAGTGAGGAGAGTGTGTTCCCCTGATGGTTTAATTTACACGGGACATGTTACCAGGTGAACTTTGTAAGTGAGGAGAGTCTGTTCCCCTGATGGTTTTATATGCACGGGATATGTTACCAGGTGAACAGTATAAGTGAGGAGAGTGTGTTCCCCTGATGTTTTAATATACCCGGGACATGTCAGCAGGTGAACAGCATAATTGAGGAGAGTGTGTTCCCCTGATGGTTTAATATACACGGGACATGTCACCAGGTGAACAGTGTAAGTGAGGAGAGTGTGTTCCCCTGATTGTTTAATACACACGGGACATTTCACCAGGTGAACAGTATAAGTGAGGAGAGTGTGTTCCCCTGATGGTTTAATATACACGGGACATGTTACCAGATGAACATGATAAGTGAGGAGAGTGTGTTCCCCTGATTGTTTAATACACACGGGACATTTCACCAGGTGAACAGTATAAGTGAGGAGAGTGCGTTCCCCTGATTGTTCAATACACACGGGACAGGTTACCAGTTGAACAGTACAAGTGAGGAGAGTGTGTTCCCCTGATGGTTTAATGCAGACGGGACATGTTCCCAGGTGAAAAGTATAACTGAGGAGAGTGTGTTCCCCTGATTGTTTAATATACACGTGACATGTTACCAGGTGAACAGTATAAGTGAGGAGAGTGTGTTCCCCTGATGGTTTAATACACACGGGACATGTTATCAGGTGAACAGTATAAGTGAGGAGAGTGTGTTCCCCTGATTGTTTAATTTACACGGGACATGTTACCAGGTGAACAGTATAAGTGAGGAGAGTGTGTTCCCCTGATGGTTTAATATACACGGGACATGTTACCAGGTGAACAGTATAAGTGAGGAGTGTGTATTCCCCTGATTGTTTAATACAAACTGGACATGTTACCAGGTGAACAGTATAAGTGAGGAGAGTGTGTTCCCCTGATGGTTTAATATACACAGGACATGTTACCAGGTGAATAGTATAAGTGAGGATAGTGTTTTCCCCTGATTGTTTAATACTCACGGGACATGTTACCATGTGAACAGTATAAGTGAGGAGAGTGTGTTCCCCTGATGGTTTAACACGCACGGGACATGTTACCAGGTGAACAGTATAATTGAGGAGAGTGTGTTCCCCTGATGGTTTAATATACACAGGACATGTTACCAGGTGAACAGTATAAGTGAGGAGAGTGTGTTCCCCTGATTGCTTAATACACACGGGACATGTCACCAGGTGAACAGTATAAGTGAGCAGAATGTTTTCCCCTGATGGTTTAATATGCAAAGGACATGTTACCAGGTGAACAGTATAAGTGATCAGAGTGTGTTCCTCTGATGGTTTAATGCACACAGGACATGTTACCAGCTGAACAGTGTAAGTGAGGAGAGTGTGTTCCCCTGATGGTTTAATACTGACGGGACATGTTACCAGATGAACAGTATAAGTGAGGAGAGTGTGTTCCTCTGATGGTTTAATGCACACAGGACATGTTACCAGCTGAACAGTATAAGTGAGGAGAGTGTGTTCCCCTGATGGTTTAATATACACGGGACATGTTACCAGGTGAACAGTATAAGTGAGGAGAGTCTGTTCCCCTGATGGTTTAATATACACGGGACATGTTACCAGGTGAACAGTATAAGTGAGGAGAGTGTGTTCCCCTGATGGTTTAATATACACGGGACATGTTACCAGATCAACAGTATAAGTGAGGAGAGTGTGTTCCTCTGATGGTTTAATGCACACAGGACATGTTACCAGCTGAACAGTATAAGTGAGGAGAGTGTGTTCCCCTGATGGTTTAATATACACGGGACATGTTACCAGGTGAACAGTATAAGTGAGGAGAGTGTGTTCCCCTGATGGTTTAATATACACGGGACATGTCACCAGGTGAACAGTATCAGTGAGGAGAGTGTGTTCCCCTGATTGTTTAATACTCACGGGACATGTTACCAGGTGAACAGTTTAAGTGAGGAGAGTCTGTTCCCCTGATGTTTTAATATACCCGGAACATGTCAGCAGGTGAACAGTATAATTGAGGAGAGTGTGTTCCCCTGATTGTTTAATACACACGGGACATGTCATCGGGTGAACAGTATAAGTGAGGAGAGTGTGTTCCCCTGATTGTTTAATACACACGGGACATGTCACCGGGTAAAAAGTATAAGTGAGGAGAGTGTGTTCCCCTGATTGTTTAATACACACGGGACATGTCACCAGGTGAACAGTATAAGTGAGGAGAGTGTGTTCCCCTGATTGTTTAATACACACGGGACATGTCATCGGGTGAACAGTATAAGTGAGGAGAGTGTGTTCCCCTGATTGTTTAATACACACGGGACATGTCACCGGGTAAAAAGTATAAGTGAGGAGAGTGTGTTCCCCTGATTGTTTAATACACACGGGACATGTCACCAGGTGAACAGTATAAGTGAGCAGAATGATTTCCCCTGATGATTAAATATGCAAAGGACATGTTACCAGATGAACAGTATAAGTGAGGAGAATGTGTTCCCCTGATGGTTTAATACACACGGGACATGTCACCAGGTGAACAGTAAAAGTGAGGAGAGTGTGTTCCCCTGATTGTTTAATAATGACGGGACATGTTGCCAGGTGAACAGTATAAGTGAGGAGAGTGTGTTCCCCTGATGGTTTAATATACACGGGACATGTTACCAGGTGAACAGTATAAGTGAGGAGAGTGTTTTCCCCTGATTGTTTAATACTGACGGGACATGTTACCAGGTGAACAGTATAAGTGAGGAGAGTGTGTTCGTCTGATTGTTTAATACACACGGGACATGTCACCGGGTGAACAGTATAAGTGAGGAGAGTGTGTTCCCCTGATTGTTTAATATACACAGGACATGTTACCAGGTGAACAGTATAAGTGAGCAGAATGTTTTCCCCTGATGGTTAAATATCCAAAGGACAAGTTACCAGGTGAACAGTATCAGTGAGGAGAGTGTGATCCCCTGATTGTTTAATACACACGGGACATTTCACCAGGTGAACAGCATATGTGAGGAGAGTGTGTTCCCCTGATGGTTTAATACACACGGGACATTTCACCAGGTGAACAGTATATGTGAGGAGAGTGTGTTCCCCTGATGGTTGAACACGCACGGGTCAAGTTACCAGGTGAACAGTATAAGTGAGGAGAGTGTGTTCCCCTGATGGTTTAATATACACGGGACATGTTACCAGGTGAACAGTATATGTGAGGAGAATGTGTTCCCCTGATGGTTTAACACGCACGGCACATGTTACCAGCAGAACAGTATAAGTGAGGAGAGTGTGTTCCCCTGATGGTTTAATATACACGGGACATGTTACCAGGTGAACAGTATAAGTGAGGAGAGTGTGTTCCCCTGATGGTTTAATATTCACGGGACGTGTTACCAGATGAACAGCATAAGTGAGGCGAGTGTGTTCACCTGATGGGTTAATACAGACGGGACATGTCACCAGGTGAACAGTATACGTGAGGAGAGTGTGTTCCCCAGATTGTTTAACACTCACGGGACATGTTACCAGATGAAAAGTATAAGTGAGGAGAGTGTGTTCCCCTGATGGTTTTACACACACGGGTCATGTTACCAGGTGAAGAGCATAAGTGAGGAGAGTGTGTTCCCCAGATGTTTTAATATACCCGGGACATGTTACCAGGTGAACTGTATAAGTGAGGAGAGTGTGTTCCCCTGATGGTTTAATATACACGGGACATGTTACCAGGTGAACAGTATAAGTGAGGAGAGTGTGTTCCCCTGATGGTTTAATATACATGGGACATGTTGCCTGGTGAACAGTATAAGTGAGTAGAGTGTGTTCCTCTGATTGTTTAATACTGATGGGACATGTCACCAGGTGAACAGTATAAGTGAGGATAGTGTGTTCCCCTGATGGTTTAATATACATGGGACATGTTGCCTGGTGAACAGTATAAGTGAGTAGAGTGTGTTCCTCTGATTGTTTAATACTGATGGGACATGTCACCAGGTGAACAGTATAAGTGAGGATAGTGTGTTCCCCTGATTGTTTAATACACATGGGACATGTCACCGGGGAACAGTATAAGTGAGGAGAGTGTGTTCCCCTGATTGTTTCATACACACGGGACATGTCACCATGTGAACAGTATAAGTGAGCAGAATGTTTTCCCCTGATGGTTAAATATTCAAAGGACATGTTACCAGGTGAACAGTATAAGTGAGGAGAGTGTGTTCCCCTGATGGTTTAATATACACAGGACATATTACCAAGTGAACAGTATAAGTGAGGAGAGTGTGTTCCCCTGATGGTTTAATAAACACGGGACATGTTACCAAGTGAACAGCATAAGTGAGGAGAGTGTGTTCCCCTGATGGTTTAATAAACACGGGACATGTTACCAAGTGAACAGTGTCAGTGAGGAGAGTGTGTTCCCCTGATGGTTTAATACACACAGGACATGTTACCAAGTGAACAGTATAAATGAGGAGAGTGTGTTCCCCTGATGGTTTAATAAACACGGGACATGTTACCAGGTGAACAGTATAAGTGAGGAGAGTGTGTTCCCCTGATGGTTTAATATGCAGGGGACATGTTACCAAATGAACTGTATAAGTGAGGAGAGTGTGTTCCCCTGATGGTTTAATATACAGGGGACATGTTACCACATGAACAGTATAAGTGAGGAGAGTGTGTTCCCCTGATGGTTCAATAAACACAGGACATGTCACCAGGTGAACAGTAAAAGTGAGGAGAGTGTGTTGCCCTGATTGTTTAATACATACGGGACATGTTACCTGATGAACAGTATAAGTGAGGAGAGTGTGTTCCCCTGATGGTTTAATATACAGGGGACATGTTACCTGATGAACAGTAAAAGTGAGGAGAGTGTGTTCCCCTGATGGTTTAATGCACACAGGACATTTTACCAGGTGAACTGTGTAAGTGAGGAGAGTGTGTTCCCCTGATGGTTTTACATACACGGGATATGTTACCAGGTCAACAGTATAAGTGAGGACAGTGTGTTCCCCTGATGGTTTAATATACACGGGACATGTTCCCAGGTAAACAGTATAAGTGAGGAGATTGTGTTCCCCTGATGGTTTAATACACACAGGGCATGTTACCAGTTGAACAGTATAAGTGAGGAGAGTGTGTTCCCCTGATGTTTTAATATACACGGGACATGTTACCAGGTGAACAGTATAAGTGAGGAGAGTGTGTTCCCCTGATGGTTTAATGTACACAGGACATGTTACCAGGTGAACAGTATAAGTGAGGAGAGTGTGTTCGTCTGATTGTTTAATACACACGGGACATGTCACCGGGTGAACAGTATAAGTGAGGAGAGTGTGTTCCCCTGATTGTTTAATATACACAGGACATGTTACCAGGTGAACAGTATAAGTGAGCAGAATGTTTTCCCCTGATGGTTAAATATCCAAAGGACAAGTTACCAGGTGAACAGTATCAGTGAGGAGAGTGTGTTCCCCTGATTGTTTAATAATCACGGGACAGGTTACCAGGTGAACAGTATAAGTGAGGAGAGTGTGATCCCCTGATTGTTTAATACACACGGGACATTTCACCAGGTGAACAGCATATGTGAGGAGAGTGTGTTCCCCTGATGGTTTAATAGACACGGGACATTTCACCAGGTGAACAGTATATGTGAGGAGAGTGTGTTCCCCTGATGGTTGAACACGCACGGGTCAAGTTACCAGGTGAACAGTATAAGTGAGGAGAGTGTGTTCCCCTGATGGTTTAATATACACGGAACATGTTACCAGGTGAACAGTATATGTGAGGAGAATGTGTTCCCCTGATGGTTTAACAAGCACGGGACATGTTACCAGCAGAACAGTATAAGTGAGGAGAGTGTGTTCCCCTGATGGTTTAATATACACGGGACATGTTATCAGGTGAACAGTATAAGTGAGGAGAGTGTGTTCCCCTGATGGTTTAATATTCACGGGACATGTTACCAGATGAACAGCATAAGTGAGGCGAGTGTGTTCACCTGATGGGTTAATACAGACGGGACATGTCACCAGGTGAACAGTATAAGTGAGGAGAGTGTGTTCCCCAGATTGTTTAACACTCACGGGACATGTTACCATTTGAAAAGTATAAGTGAGGAGAGTGTGTTCCCCTGATGGTTTTACACACACGGGACATGTTACCAGGTGAAGAGCATAAGTGAGGAGAGTGTGTTCCCCAGATGTTTTAATATACCCGGGACATGTTACCAGGTGAACAGTATAAGTGAGGAGAGTGTGTTCCCCTGATGGTTTAATATACACGGGACATGTTACCAGGTGAACAGTATAAGTGAGGAGAGTGTGTTCCCCTGATGGTTTAATATACATGGGACATGTTGCCAGGTGAACAGTATAAGTGAGGAGAGTGTGTTCCCCTGATTGTTTAATACTGATGGGACATGTCACCAGGTGAACAGTATAAGTGAGGATAGTGTGTTCCCCTGATTGTTTAATACACACGGGACATGTCACCGGGGAACAGTATAAGTGAGGAGAGTGTGTTCCCCTGATTGTTTCATACACACGGGACATGTCACCATGTGAACAGTATAAGTGAGCAGAATGTTTTCCCCTGATGGTTAAATATTCAAAGGACATGTTACCATGTGAACAGTATAAGTGAGGAGAGTGTGTTCCCCTGATGGTTTAATATACACAGGACATGTTACCAAGTGAACAGTATAAGTGAGGAGAGTGTGTTCCCCTGATGGTTTAATGAACACGGGACATGTTACCAAGTGAACAGTATAAGTGAGGAGAGTGTGTTCCCCTGATGGTTTAATAAACACGGGACATGTTACCAAGTGAACAGTATAAGTGAGGAGAGTGTGTTCCCCTGATGGTTTAATACACACAGGACATGTTACCAAGTGAACAGTATAAATGAGGAGAGTGTGTTCCCCTGATGGTTTAATAAACACGGGACATGTTACCAGGTGAACAGTATAAGTGAGGAGAGTGTGTTCCCCTGATGGTTTAATATGCAGGGGACATGTTACCAAATGAACTGTATAAGTGAGGAGAGTGTGTTCCCCTGATGGTTTAATATACAGGGGACATGTTACCACATGAACAGTATAAGTGAGGAGAGTGTGTTCCCCTGATGGTTCAATACACACAGGACATGTCACCAGGTGAACAGTAAAAGTGAGGAGAGTGTGTTGCCCTGATTGTTTAATACACACGGGACATGTTACCTGATGAACAGTATAAGTGAGGAGAGAGTGTTCCCCTGATGGTTTAATATACAGGGGATATGTAACCTGATGAACAGTAAAAGTGAGGAGAGTGTGTTCCCCTGATGGTTTAATGCACACAGGACATTTTACCAGGTGAACTGTGTAAGTGAGGAGAGTGTGTTCCCCTGATGGTTTTACATACACGGGATATGTTACCAGGTCAACAGTATAAGTGAGGACAGTGTGTTCCCCTGATGGTTTAATATACACGGGACATGTTCCCAGGTAAACAGTATAAGTGAGGAGATTGTGTTCCCCTGATGGTTTAATATACACAGGGCATGTTACCAGTTGAACAGTATAAGTGAGGAGAGTGTGTTCCCCTGATGTTTTAATATACACGGGACATGTTACCAGGTGAACAGTATAAGTGAGGAGAGTGTGTTCCCCTGATGCTTTAATATACACAGGACATGTTACCAGGTGAACAGTATAAGTGAGGAGAGTGTGTTCCCCTGATTGTTTAATACGCACGGGACATGTTACCAGATGAACAGTATAAGTGAGGAGAATGTGTTCTCCTGTTTTTTTAATACGCAAGGGACATGTTACCAAGTGAACAGGATAAGTGAGGGGAATGTGTTCCCCTGATTGTTTAATACACACGGGACATGTTACCAGGTGAACAGTACAAGTGAGGAGAATGTGTTCCCCTGTTTGTTTAATACGCACGGGACATGTTACCAGGTGAACAGTATAAGTGAGGAGAGTGCTTTCCCCTGATGGTTTAATATTCACGGGACATGTTTCCAGGTGAACAGTATAAGTGAGGAGAGTGCTTTCCCCTGATGGTTTAATATTCACGGGACATGTTTCCAGGTGAACAGTGTAAGTGAGGAGAGTGTGTTCTCCTGATGGTTTAATATACACGGGATATGTTACCAAGAGAAAAGTCTAAGTGAGGAGAGTGCTTTCCCCTGATGGTTTAATATTCACGGGACATGTTTCCAGGTGAACCGTATAAGTGAGGAGAGTGTGTAACCCTGATTGTTTAATATACACGGGACATGTTACCAGGTGAACTGTATAAGTGAGGAGAGTGTGTTCCCCTGATGGTTTAATACTGACAGGACATGTTACCAGATGAACAGTCTCAGTGAGGAGAGTGTGTTCCCCTGATTGTTTAATACAGACACTGCATGTTACCAGATGAACAGTATAAGTGAGGAGAGTTTGTTCCCCTGATGGTTTAATATACACGGGACATGTTACCAGGAGAAAAGTCTAAGTGAGGAGAGTGCTTTCCCCTGATGGTTTAATATTCACGGGACATGTTTCCAGGTGAACATTATAAGTGAGGAGAGTGTGTTCCCCTGATGGTTTAACACGCACGGGACATGTTGCCAGGTGAACAGTATAAGTGAGGAGAGTGTGTTCCCCTGATGGTTTAACACGCACGGGACATGTTGCCAGGTGAACAGTATAAGTGAGGAGAGTGTGTTCCCCTGATTGTTTAATATACACGGGACATGCTATCAGGTGAACAGTATAAGTGAGGAGAGTGTGTTCCCCTGATTGTTTAATATACACGGGACATGTTACCAGGTGAACAGTATAAGTGAGGAGAGTGTGATCCCCTGATTGTTTAATACACACGGGACATGTTACCAGGTGAACAGAATAAGTGAGGAGAGTGTGTTCCCCTGATGGTTTAATATACACGGGACATATTGCCAGGTGAACAGTATAAGTGAGGAGAGTGTGTTCCCCTGATTGTTTAATACTGACGGGACATGTCACCAGGTGAACAGGATAAGTGAGGAGAGTGTGTTCCCCTGATGGTTCAATATACACAGGACATGTTACCAGGTGAACAGTATAAGTGAGGAGAGTGTGCTCCCCTGATTGTTTAATACACACGTGACATGTCACCAGGAGAACAGGATAAGTGAGGAGAGTGTGTTCCCCTGATGGTTTAATAGACACGGGACATGTTACCAGCTGAACAGTATAAGTGAGGAGAGTGTGTTCCCCTGATGGTTTAACACGCACGGGACATGTTGCCAGGTGAACAGTATAAGTGAGGAGAGTGTGTTCCCCTGATGGTTTAATATACACGGGACATATTGCCAGGTGAACAGTATAAGTGAGGAGAGTGTGTTCCCCTGATTGTTTAATACTGACGGGACATGTCACCAGGTGAACAGGATAAGTGAGGAGAGTGTGTTCCCCTGATGGTTTAATATACACGGGACATGTTACCAGCTGAACAGTATAAGTGAGGAGAGTGTGTTCCCCTGATGGTTTAATATACACGGCACATGTTCCCAGGTGAACAGTATAAGTGAGGAGAGCGTGTTCCCCTGATGGTTTAATATACACGGGACATGTTACCAGGTGAACAGTATAAGTGAGGAGAGTCTGTTCCCCTGATGGTTTAATATACACGGGACATGTTACCAGGTGAACAGTATAAGTGAGGAGAGTGTGTTCCCCTGATGGTTTAACACGCACGGGACATGTTACCAGGTGAACAGTATAATTGAGGAGAGTGTGTTCCCCTGATGGTTTAATATACACAGGACATGTTACCAGGTGAACAGTATAAGTGAGGAGAGTGTGTTCCCCTGATTGCTTAATACACACGGGACATGTCACCAGGTGAACAGTATAAGTGAGCAGAATGTTTTCCCCTGATGGTTTAATATGCAAAGGACATGTTACCAGGTGAACAGTATAAGTGAGGAGAGTGTGTTCCTCTGATGGTTTAATGCACACAGGACATGTTACCAGCTGAACAGTGAAAGTGAGGAGAGTGTGTTCCCCTGATGGTTTAATACTGACGGGACATGTTACCAGATGAAGAGTATAAGTGAGGAGAGTGTGTTCCTCTGATGGTTTAATGCACACAGGACATGTTACCAGCTGAACAGTATAAGTGAGGAGAGTGTGTTCCCCTGATGGTTTAATATACACGGGACATGTTACCAGGTGAACAGTATAAGTGAGGAGAGTGTGTTCCCCTGATGGTTTAATATACACGGGACATGTTACCAGGTGAACAGTATAAGTGAGGAGAGTGTGTTCCCCTGATAGTTTAATATGCACGGGACATGTTACCAGATCAACAGTATAAGTGAGGAGAGTGTGTTCCTCTGATGGTTTAATGCACACAGGACATGTTACCAGCTGAACAGGATAAGTGAGGAGAGTGTGTTCCCCTGATGGTTTAATATACACGGGACATGTTACCAGGTGAACAGTATAAGTGAGGAGAGTGTGTTCCCCTGATGGTTTAATATACACGGGACATGTCACCAGGTGAACAGTATCAGTGAGCAGAGTGTGTTCCCCTGATTGTTTAATACTCACGGGACATGTTACCAGGTGAACAGTTTAAGTGAGGAGAGTCTGTTCCCCTGATGTTTTAATATACCCGGAACATGTCAGCAGGTGAACAGTATAATTGAGGAGAGTGTGTTCCCCTGATTGTTTAATACACACGGGACATGTCATCGGGTGAAAAGTATAAGTGAGGAGAGTGTGTTCCCCTGATTGTTTAATACACACGGGACATGTCACCGGGTAAAAAGTATAAGTGAGGAGAGTGTGTTCCCCTGATTGTTTAATACACACGGGACATGTCACCAGGTGAACAGTATAAGTGAGCAGAATGATTTCCCCTGATGATTAAATATGCAAAGGACATGTTACCAGATGAACAGTATAAGTGAGGAGAGTGTGTTCCCCTGATTGTTTAATAATGACGGGACATGTTACCAGGTGAACAGTATAAGTGAGGAGAGTGTGTTCCCCTGATGGTTTAATATACACGGGACATGTTACCAGGTGAACAGTATAAGTGAGGAGAGTGTTTTCCCCTGATTGTTTAATACTGACGGGACATGTTACCAGGTGAACAGTATAAGTGAGGAGAGTGTGTTCCCCTGATGGTTTAATATACACAGGACATGTTACCAGGTGAACAGTATAAGTGAGGAGAGTGTGTTCGTCTGATTGTTTAATACACACGGGACATGTCACCGGGTGAACAGTATAAATGAGGAGAGTGTGTTCCCCTGATGGTTTAATATACACAGGACATGTTACCAGGTGAACAGTATAAGTGAGGAGAGTGTGTTCGTCTGATTGTTTAATACACACGGGACATGTTACCAGGTGAACAGTATAAGTGAGGAGAGTGTGCTCCCCTGATTGTTTAATACACACTTGACATGTCACCAGGTGAACAGGATAAGTGAGGAGAGTGTGTTCCCCTGATGGTTTAATATACACGGGACATGTTACCAGCTGAACAGTATAAGTGAGGAGAGTGTGTTCCCCTGATGGTTTAACACGCACGGGACATGTTGCCAGGTGAACAGTATAAGTGAGGAGAGTGTGTTCCCCTGATGGTTTAATATACACGGGACATATTGCCAGGTGAACAGTATAAGTGAGGAGAGTGTGTTCCCCTGATTGTTTAATACTGACGGGACATGTCACCAGGTGAACAGGATAAGTGAGGAGAGTGTGTTCCCCTGATGGTTTAATATACACGGGACATGTTACCAGCTGAACAGTATAAGTGAGGAGAGTGTGTTCCCCTGATGGTTTAATATACACGGCACATGTTCCCAGGTGAACAGTATAAGTGAGGAGAGCGTGTTCCCCTGATGGTTTAATATACACGGGACATGTTACCAGGTGAACAGTATAAGTGAGGAGAGTCTGTTCCCCTGATGGTTTAATATACACGGGACATGTTACCAGGTGAACAGTATAAGTGAGGAGAGTGTGTTCCCCTGATGGTTTAACACGCACTGGACATGTTACCAGGTGAACAGTATAATTGAGGAGAGTGTGTTCCCCTGATGGTTTAATATACACAGGACATGTTACCAGGTGAACAGTATAAGTGAGGAGAGTGTGTTCCCCTGATTGCTTAATACACACGGGACATGTCACCAGGTGAACAGTATAAGTGAGCAGAATGTTTTCCCCTGATGGTTTAATATGCAAAGGACATGTTACCAGGTGAACAGTATAAGTGAGGAGAGTGTGTTCCTCTGATGGTTTAATGCACACAGGACATGTTACCAGCTGAACAGTGAAAGTGAGGAGAGTGTGTTCCCCTGATGGTTTAATACTGACGGGACATGTTACCAGATGAAGAGTATAAGTGAGGAGAGTGTGTTCCTCTGATGGTTTAATGCACACAGGACATGTTACCAGCTGAACAGTATAAGTGAGGAGAGTGTGTTCCCCTGATGGTTTAATATACACGGGACATGTTACCAGGTGAACAGTATAAGTGAGGAGAGTGTGTTCCCCTGATGGTTTAATATACACGGGACATGTTACCAGGTGAACAGTATAAGTGAGGAGAGTGTGTTCCCCTGATAGTTTAATATGCACGGGACATGTTACCAGATCAACAGTATAAGTGAGGAGAGTGTGTTCCTCTGATGGTTTAATGCACACAGGACATGTTACCAGCTGAACAGTATAAGTGAGGAGAGTGTGTTCCCCTGATGGTTTAATATACACGG
Source organism: Heterodontus francisci (assembly GCF_036365525.1). Classification (NCBI taxonomy): domain Eukaryota; kingdom Metazoa; phylum Chordata; class Chondrichthyes; order Heterodontiformes; family Heterodontidae; genus Heterodontus; species Heterodontus francisci. Next base: position 980,348 of record NW_027142236.1, read on the forward strand.
GACATGTTACCAGGTGAACAGTATAAGTGAGGAGACTGTGTTCCCCTGATGGTTTAATATACACGGGACATGTCACCAGGTGAACAGTATCAGTGAGGAGAGTGTGTTCCCCTGATTGTTTAATACTCACGGGACATGTTACCAGGTGAACAGTTTAAGTGAGGAGAGTCTGTTCCCCTGATGTTTTAATATACCCGGAACATGTCAGCAGGTGAACAGTATAATTGAGGAGAGTGTGTTCCCCTGATTGTTTAATACACACGGGACATGTCATCGGGTGAAAAGTATAAGTGAGGAGAGTGTGTTCCCCTGATTGTTTAATACACACGGGACATGTCACCGGGTAAAAAGTATAAGTGAGGAGAGTGTGTTCCCCTGATTGTTTAATACACACGGGACATGTCACCAGGTGAACAGTATAAGTGAGCAGAATGATTTCCCCTGATGATTAAATATGCAAAGGACATGTTACCAGATGAACAGTATAAGTGAGGAGAGTGTGTTCCCCTGATTGTTTAATAATGACGGGACATGTTACCAGGTGAACAGTATAAGTGAGGAGAGTGTGTTCCCCTGATGGTTTAATATACACGGGACATGTTACCAGGTGAACAGTATAAGTGAGGAGAGTGTTTTCCCCTGATTGTTTAATACTGACGGGACATGTTACCAGGTGAACAGTATAAGTGAGGAGAGTGTGTTCCCCTGATGGTTTAATATACACAGGACATGTTACCAGGTGAACAGTATAAGTGAGGAGAGTGTGTTCGTCTGATTGTTTAATACACACGGGACATGTCACCGGGTGAACAGTATAAGTGAGGAGAGTGTGTTCCCCTGATTGTTTAATATACACAGGACATGTTACCAGGTGAACAGTATAAGTGAGCAGAATGTTTTCCCCTGATGGTTAAATATCCAAAGGACAAGTTACCAGGTGAACAGTATCAGTGAGGAGAGTGTGTTCCCCTGATTGTTTAATAATCACGGGACAGGTTACCAGGTGAACAGTATAAGTGAGGAGAGTGTGATCCCCTGATTGTTTAATACACACGGGACATTTCACCAGGTGAACAGCATATGTGAGGAGAGTGTGTTCCCCTGATGGTTTAATACACACGGGACATTTCACCAGGTGAACAGTATATGTGAGGAGAGTGTGTTCCCCTGATGGTTGAACACGCACGGGTCAAGTTACCAGGTGAACAGTATAAGTGAGGAGAGTGTGCTCCCCTGATGGTTTAATATACACGGGACATGTTACCAGGTGAACAGTATATGTGAGGAGAATGTGTTCCCCTGATGGTTTAACACGCACGGGACATGTTACCAGCAGAACAGTATAAGTGAGGAGAGTGTGTTCCCCTGATGGTTTAATATACACGGGACATGTTACCAGGTGAACAGTATAAGTGAGGAGAGTGTGTTCCCCTGATGGTTTAATATTCACGGGACATGTTACCAGATGAACAGCATAAGTGAGGCGAGTGTGTTCACCTGATGGGTTAATACAGACGGGACATGTCACCAGGTGAACAGTATAAGTGAGGAGAGTGTGTTCCCCAGATTGTTTAACACTCACGGGACATGTTACCAGGTGAAAAGTATAAGTGAGGAGAGTGTGTTCCCCTGATGGTTTTACACACACGGGACATTTTACCAGGTGAAGAGCATAAGTGAGGAGAGTGTGTTCCCCAGATGTTTTAATATACCCGGGACATGTTACCAAGTGAACAGTATAAGTGAGGAGAGTGTGTTCCCCTGATGGTTTAATATACACGGGACATGTTACCAGGTGAACAGTATAAGTGAGGAGAGTGTGTTCCCCTGATGGTTTAATTTCCATGGGACATGTTGCCAGGTGAACAGTATAAGTGAGGAGAGTGTGTTCCCCTGATTGTTTAATACTGATGGGACATGTCACCAGGTGAACAGTATAAGTGAGGATAGTGTGTTCCCCTGATTGTTTAATACACACGGGACATGTCACCGGGGAACAGTATAAGTGAGGAGAGTGTGTTCCCCTGATTGTTTCATACACACGGGACATGTCACCATGTGAACAGTATAAGTGAGCAGAATGTTTTCCCCTGATGGTTAAATATTCAAAGGACATGTTACCAGGTGAACAGTATAAGTGAGGAGAGTGTGTTCCCCTGATGGTTTAATATACACAGGACATGTTACCAAGTGAACAGTATAAGTGAGGAGAGTGTGTTCCCCTGATGGTTTAATAAACACGGGACATGTTACCAAGTGAACTGTATAAGTGAGGAGAGTGTGTTCCCCTGATGGTTTAATAAACACGGGACATGTTACCAAGTGAACAGTATAAGTGAGGAGAGTGTGTTCCCCTGATGGTTTAATACACACAGGACATGTTACCAAGTGAACAGTATAAATGAGGAGAGTGTGTTCCCCTGATGGTTTAATAAACACGGGACATGTTACCAGGTGAACAGGAGAAGTGAGGAGAGTGTATTCCCCTGATGGTTTAATATGCAGGGGACATGTTACCAAATGAACTGTATAAGTGAGGAGAGTGTGTTCCCCTGATGGTTTAATATACAGGGGACATGTTACCACATGAACAGTATAAGTGAGGAGAGTGTGTTGCCCTGATTGTTTAATACACACGGGACATGTCACCAGGTGAACAGTAAAAGTGAGGAGAGTGTGTTGCCCTGATTGTTTAATACACACGGGACATGTTACCTGATGAACAGTATAAGTGAGGAGAATGTGTTCCCCTGATGGTTCAATACACACAGGACATGTCACCAGGTGAACAGTAAAAGTGAGGAGAGTGTGTTGCCCTGATTGTTTAATACACACGGGACATGTTACCTGATGAACAGTATAAGTGAGGAGAGTGTGTTCCCCTGATGGTTTTATGCACACAGGACATTTTACCAGGTGAACTGTGTAAGTGAGGAGAGTGTGTTCCCCTGATGGTTTTACATACACGGGATATGTTACCAGGTCAACAGTATAAGTGAGGACAGTGTGTTCCCCTGATGGTTTAATATACACGGGACATGTTCCCAGGTAAACAGTATAAGTGCGGAGATTGTGTTCCCCTGATGGTTTAATATACACAGGGCATGTTACCAGTTGAACAGTATAAGTGAGGAGAGTGTGTTCCCCTGATGTTTTAATATACACATAGAACATAGAACATAGAAAAATACAGCACAGAACAGGCCCTTCGGCCCACGATGTTGTGCCGATCCTTTGTCCTCTGTCAAGGACAATTTAATCTATACCCCATCATTCTCCTTTATCCATATACCTATCTAAAAGCCGTTTGAAAGTCCCTAAAGTTTCTGACTCAACAACTTCCCCAGGCAAGGCATTCCATGCCCCGACCACTCTCTGGGTAAAGAACCTTCCCCTGACATCCCCCTTATATCTCCCACCCTTCACCTTAAATTTATGACCCCTTGTAACGCTTTGCTCCACCCGGGGAAAAAGTTTCTGACTGTCTACCCTATCTATTCCCCTGATCATCTTATAAACCTCTATCATGTCACCCCTCATCCTTCTCCGTTCTAATGAGAAGAGGCCTAGAATGTTCAGCCTTTCCTCGTAAGACTTATTCTCCATTCCAGGCAACATCCTGGTAAATCTCCTCTGCACCCTCTCCAAGGCTTCCACATCCTTCCTAAAATGAGGCGACCAGAACTGCACACAGTACTCCAAATGAGGCCTTACCAAGGTCCTGTACAGCTGCATCATCACCTCACGGCTCTTAAATTCAATCCCTCTGCTAATGAACGCTAACACCCCATATGCCTTCTTCACAGCCCTATCCACTTGAGTTGCAACTTTCAACGATTTATGCACATAGACCCCAAGGTCTCTCTGCTCCTCCACATGCCCAAGAACCCTACCGTTAACCCAGTATTTTGCATTCGTGTTTGTCCTTCCAAAATGGACGACCTCACACTTTTCAGGGTTAAACTCCATCTGCCACTTTTCAGCCCAGCACTGCAACCTATCCAAGTCCCTTTGCAGACGACAATAGCCCTCCTCGGTATCCACAACTCCACCAACCTTTGTATCATCTGCAAATTTACTGACCCACCCTTCGACTTCCTCATCCAAGTCGTTAATAAAAATCACAAACAGGAGAGGACCCAGAACTGATCCCTGTGGCACGCCACTGGTAACTGGGCTCCAGGCTGAGTATTTACCATCTAAGACCACTCTCTGCCTTCTATCAGTTAGCCAATTCTTAATCCAACTGGCCACATTCCCCACTATCCCATGCCTCCTGACTTTCTCCATAAGTCTACCATGGGGGACCTTATCAAATGCCTTACTAAAATCCATGTACACCACATCCACTGGTTTACCCTCATCCACTTGCTTGGTCACCTGCTCAAAGAATTCAATCAGGCTTGTGAGGCAAGACCTACCCCTCACAAAACCGTGCTGACTGTCCCGAATCAAGCAGTGTCTTTCCAGATGCTCAGAAATCCTATCCCTCAGCACCTTTTCCATCAACTTGCCTACCACCGAAGTAAGACTAACTGGCCTGTAATTCCCAGGGTTGTTCCTATTCCCTTTCTTGAACAGGGGCACAACATTTGCCACCCTCCAATCACCTGGTACCACCCCCGTCAACAGAGAAGATGAAAAGATCATTGCCAGTGGCTCTGCAATTTCATCCCTTGCTTCCCATAACATCCTTGGATATACCCCGTCAGGCCCGGGAGACTTGTCTATCTTCAAGTTATTCAAAAACCCCAACACATCTTCCCTCCTAACGAGCACTTCCTCGAGCTTACCAGTCTGTTTCACACCGTCCTCTTCAGTAATACACCCCTTCTCATTCGTAAATACCGAAGAGAAGTACTCATTCAAAACCTCACTTATCTCTTCCGGCTCAACACACAGTCTCCCGCTATTGTCCTTGACCGGACCTACGGTCCCCCTAGTCATCCTCATATTTCTGACATACGCGTAAAAGGCCTTGGGGTTTTCTTTTATCCTACCCGCCAAGCATTTTTCATGCCCTCTCTTAGCTCTCCTAATCCCTTTCTTCAGATCCTTCCTGGCCATCTTGTATCCCTCCAGAGCTATGCCTGTGCCCTTTTTCCTCAACCTTATATACGCATCCTTCTTCTTCCTAACAAGACTCTCAACCTCTCTTGTCAACCACGGTTCCCTCACATGACCATCCCTTCCCTGTCTGACAGGGACATGCTTATCAATGGCCCCTACTATCTGCTCCTTGAAAAAGTTCCACATTTCGACCGTGCCCTTCCCTGCCAGCATATGCTCCCAACTTATGCTCCTCAGTTCCTGCCTGACAGCATCATATCTACCCTTCCCCCAATTGTAAACCTTGCCCTGTTGCACATACCTATCCCTCTCCATTACCACAGTGAATGCTACAGAATTGTGATCACTATCTCCAAAGTGCTCGCCCACCAACAGCTCTATCACTTGCCCTGGTTCATTACCTAGTACCAAATCCAATATTGCCTCCCCTCTGGTCGGGCAGTCTACATACTGAGTCAGAAAAGCTTCCTGGACATACTGCACAAACACTACCCCATCCAAACTATTCGATCTAAAGAGTTGCCAATCAATATTTGGGAAGTTGAAATCCCCCATAATTACTACCCTGTGACTTCTGCTCCTTTCCAAAATCTGTTTCCCAATCTGCTCTTCCACCTCCCTGCTGCTATTGGGGGGCCGATAGAAAACTCCCATCAAGGTGACTGCTCCTTTCCTGTTCCTGACCTCAACCCACAGTGCCTCAGTCGGCAGATCCTCCTCGAAAATTCTTTCAGCAGTTGTTACACTATTTCTAACTAACAATGCCACCCCCCCACCTCTTTTACCACCATTCCTAATCTTATGAAAACATCTATAACCAGGTACCTCCAAGAACCATTCCTCCCCCTCACCTATCCACGTTTCAGTGATGGCCACAACATCGTAGTCCCAAGTGCCCATCCACGCCTTCAATTCACTCACCTTATTCCTGATGCTTCTTGCGTTGAAGTATACGCACTTTAACCCTTCTCCGTGCCCATCTGTCCTCTGCGACAGTGCGACCTTCCCCAATACCTCACTACACTCTTTGTCTTTCTGAGTGGACCCACTGGTCCCTGGACTACAAGTCCGGTTCCCATCCCCCTCCCAAACTAGTTTAAACCCTCCCGAACAGTACTAACAAACCTCCCTCCCAGGATATTGGTGCCCCTCTGGTTCAGATGCAGCCCGTCCTGTTTGAACAGGTCCCATCTTCCCCAGAATGCAGTCCAATTATCCAAGAACTGGAAGCCCTCTCTCCTACACCATTCCTGCAGCCACGTGTTCAGCTGTGCTCTCTCCCTATTCCTAGCCTCACTATCACGTGGCGCCGGCAACAAACCAGAGATAACAACTCTGTCCGTCCGAGCTTTCAGCTTCCAGCCTAACTCCCTAAACTCACTTCTAACATCTGTGCCACCCTTCCTTCCTACGTCGTTGGTGCCAATGTGCACCACGACCTCTGGCTGCTCCCCCTCCCCTTTAAGGATCCTGAAGACGCGATCACTAACATCACGGACCCTGGCACCAGGTAGGCAACAAACCATCCGTGCGTCTCGCTTGCGCCCACAGAACCGCCTGTCGGTACTCCTCACCATCGAGTCCCCGATGACTAGTGCTCTCCCATTCTCCCTCCTTCCCTTCTGAGCCACAGTGCAGGACCCCGTGCCAGAGGCCCGTTCACTGCAGCCTGCCCCCGATAGGCCGTCCCCCCCAACAGTATCTAAAACTGTATACTTGTTGCTGAGGGGAACGACCACAGGAGATCCCTGCACTGACCTCTTCCCACCTCTAACTGTTACCCAGCTGCCTTGGTTTTGTGGAGTAACGACATCCCTGTAGCTTCTATCTATCACCCCCTCAGCTTCCCGAATGATCCTCAGTTCATCCAGCTCCAGCTCCAGTTCCCTAACACGGTCTGATAGGAGCTGGAGACGGATGCACTTCCAGCAGGTGAAGTCGGCAGGGTCACCGGAGGTTCCCCTCACCTCGAACATACTGCAGGAGGAGCACTGCACTCCCCTGGCTGCCATTTCTTTTACTCAATTACCCCTTAATTAAGTACAAATATAGATATTAACAAAAACAGTGAAATAGCTTACCTGTTCAGTCCTTTTTGGCTAGAGGAGGAGGGTAAAAAGGGTCTTATTATTAGGTTAGAGGAGGAGGATGGGTGGGAGACACTACATGTGTAGTGTCTCGGGTTAACTCTGCTCCTGGTGCCTTCACTTACCCACCGAAGAGTCGCTACCTTCTCCTGCTGCTTCGCCGGGAAATGAGGCCGAGTCCACGGAGCTCCGCACCTTTAAAGAAAATACCTACCCAGGAGTCCTTGCTGCCGTCCAGCTTCCGGTTCCTCCCGCGCCAAAAGTAACTTGAACACAAGGAAAACAGTAAGTACAACTTTCAAAACACAGCTCCTGGTGCCTTCACTTACCCACCGAAGAGTCGCTACCTTCTCCTGCTGCTTCGCCGGGAAATCACGGGACATGTTACCAGGTGAACAGTATAAGTGAGGAGAGTGTGTTCCCCTGATGTTTTAATATACACAGGACATGTTACCAGGTGAACAGTATAAGTGAGGAGAGTGTGTTCCCCTGATTGTTTAATACGCACGGGACATGTTACCAGATGAACAGTATAAGTGAGGAGAATGTGTTCTCCTGTTTTTTTAATACGCAAGGGACATGTTACCAAGTGAACAGGATAAGTGAGGGGAATGTGTTCCCCTGTTTGTTTAATACGCAAGGGACATGTTACCAGGTGAACAGTATAAGTGAGGAGAGTGCTTTCCCCTGATGGTTTAATATTCACGGGACATGTTTCCAGGTGAACAGTATAAGTGAGGAGAGTGCTTTCCCCTGATGGTTTAATATTCACGGGACATGTTTCCAGGTGAACAGTGTAAGTGAGGAGAGTGTGTTCTCCTGATGGTTTAATATACACGGGATATGTTACCAAGAGAAAAGTCTAAGTGAGGAGAGTGCTTTCCCCTGATGGTTTAATATTCACGGGACATGTTTCCAGGTGAACCGTATAAGTGAGGAGAGTGTGTACCCCTGATGTTTTAATATGCACGGGACATGTCACCAAGTGAACTGTATAAGTGAGGAGAGTGTGTTCCCCTGATGGTTTAATACTGACAGGACATGTTACCAGATGAACAGTCTCAGTGAGGAGAGTGTGTTCCCCTGATTGTTTAATACTGACACGGCATGTTACCAGATGAACAGTATAAGTGAGGAGAGTTTGTTCCCCTGATGGTTTAATATACACGGGACATGTTACCAGGAGAAAAGTCTAAGTGAGGAGAGTGCTTTCCCCTGATGGTTTAATATTCACGGGACATGTTTCCAGGTGAACAGTTTCAGTGAGGAGAGTGTGTTCCCCTGATGGTTTAACACGCACGGGACATGTTGCCAGGTGAACAGTATAAGTGAGGAGAGTGTGTTCCCCTGATTGTTTAATACACACGGGACATGTTACCAGGTGAACAGTATAAGTGAGGAGAGTGTGTTCCCCTGATGGTTTAACACGCACGGGACATGTAGCCAGGTGAACAGTATAAGTGAGGAGAGTGTGTTCCCCTGATTGTTTAATACTCACGGGACATGTTACCAGGTGAACAGTATAAGTGAGGAGAGTGTGTTCCCCTGATTGTTTAATACACACGGGACATGTTACCAGGTGAACAGTATAAGTGAGGAGAGTGTGATCCCCTGATTGTTTAATACACACGGGACATGTTACCAGGTGAACAGTATAAGTGAGGAGAGTGTGTTCCCCTGATGGTTTAATATACACGGGACATATTGCCAGGTGAACAGTATAAGTGAGGAGAGTGTGTTCCCCTGATTGTTTAATACTGACGGGACATGTCACCAGGTGAACAGGATAAGTGAGGAGAGTGTGTTCCCCTGATGGTTCAATATACACAGGACATGTTACCAGGTGAACAGGATAAGTGAGGAGAGTGTGTTCCCCTGATGGTTCAATATACACAGGACATGTTACCAGGTGAACAGTATAAGTGAGGAGAGTGTGATCCCCTGATTGTTTAATACACACGGGACATGTTACCAGATGAACAGTATAAGTGAGGAGAGTGTGTTCCCCTGATGGTTTAATATACATGGGACATGTTACCAGGTGAACAGTATAAGTGAGGAGAGTGTGTTCCCCTGATGGTTTAATATACACGGGACATATTGCCAGGTGAACAGTATAAGTGAGGAGAGTGTGTTCCCCTGATTGTTTAATACTGACGGGACATGTCACCAGGTGAACAGTATAAGTGTGGAGAGTGTGTTCCCCTGATGGTTTAATATACACGGGACATATTGCCAGGTGAACAGTATAAGTGTGGAGAGTGTGTTCCCCTGATGGTTTAATATACACGGGACATGTTACCAGCTGAACAGTATAAGTGAGGAGAGTGTGTTCCCCTGATGGTTTAATATACACGGGACATATTGCCAGGTGAACAGTATAAGTGTGGAGAGTGTGTTCCCCTGATGGTTTAATATACACGGGACATGTTACCAGCTGAACAGTATAAGTGAGGAGAGTGTGTTCCCCTGATGGTTTAATATACACGGGACATGTTACCAGGTGAACAGTATAAGTGAGGAGAGTCTGTTCCCCTGATGGTTTAATATACACGGGACATGTTACCAGGTGAACAGTATAAGTGAGGAGAGTCTGTTCCCCTGATTGTTTAATACACACGGCACATGTCACCATGTGAACAGGATAAGTGAGCAGAATGTTTTCCCCTGATGGTTAAATATTCAAAGGACATGTTACCAGGTGAACAGTATAAGTGAGGAGAGTGTGTTCCCCTGATGATTTAATACTGACGGGACATGTTACCAGATGAACAGTATAAGTGAGGAGAGTGTGTTCCCCTGATGGTTTAATATACACGGGACATGTTACCAGGTGAACAGTATAAGTGAGGAGAGTGTGTTCCCCTGATGGATTAATATACACGGGACATGTGACCAGGTGAACAGTATAAGTGAGATGAGTGTTTTCCCCTGATCGTTTAATATACACGGGACATGTTACCAGGTGAACAGTATAAATGAGGAGAGTGTGTTCCCCTGATGGTTTAATATACACAGGGCATGTTACCAGTTGAACAGTATAAGTGAGGAGATTGTGTTCCCCTGATGGTTTAATACACATGGGACATGTTACCAGGTGAACAGTATAAGTGATGAGAGTGTGCCCCCTGATTCTTTAATGCACACGGGATATGTTACCAGGTGAACTGTGTAAGTGAGGAGAGTCTGTTCCCCTGATGTTTTAATATACACAGGACATGTTACAAGGTGAACAGTATAAGTGAGGACAGTGTGTTCCATTGATGGTTTAATATACACAGGACATGTTACCAGGTGAACAGTATTAGTGAGAAAAGTGTGTACCCAGATTGTTTAATACGCTCGGGACATATTACCAGGTGAACCGTGTAAGTGAGGAGAATGTATTCCCCTTATTGTTTAATACGCACGGGATATGTTAAAAAGAGAAAAGTCTAAGTGAGCAGAGTGCTTCCCCCTGATGGTTTAATATTCACGTGACATGTTTCCAGGTGAACAGTATAAGTGAGGAGAATGTGTTCTCCTGATGGTTTAATACTGACGGGACATGTTACCAGATAAACAGTCTCAGTGAGGAGAGTGTGTTCCCCTGTTGGTTTAATACTGACGGGACATGTTACCAGATGAACAGTATAAGTGAGGAGAGTGTGTTCCCCTGATGGTTTAATACGCACGGGACATGTTACCAGGAGAAAAGTCTAAGTGAGGAGAGTGCTTTCCCCTGATGGTTTAATATTCACAGGACATGTTTCCAGGTGAACGGTATAAGTGAGGAGAATGTGTTCCCCTGATGGTTTAATATACTCTGGACATGTTACCAGGTGAACAGTATAAGTGAGGAGAGTGTGTTCCCCTGATTGTTTAATACTCACGGGACATGTTACCAGGTGAACAGTATAAGTGAGGAGAATGTGTTCCCCTGATTGTTTAATACACACGGGACATGTCACCAGGTGAACAGTATAAGTGAGGAGAGTGTGTTCCCCTGATGGTTTAGTACTGACGGGACATGTTACCAGATGAACAGTATAAGTGAGGAGAGTGTGTTCCCCTGATGGTTTAATGCACACAGGACATGTTACCAGGTGAACAGTATAAGTGAGGAGAGTGTGTTCCCCTGATGGTTTAATATACACGGGACATGTCACCAGGTGAACAGTATAAGTGAGGAGAGTGTGTTCCCCAGATTGTATAATGCTCACTGGACATGTTGCCAGGTGAACAGTATAAGTGAGGAGAGTGTGTTCCCCTGATGTTTTAATATACCCGGGACATGTCAGCAGGTGAACAGTGTAATTGAGGAGAGTGTGATCCCCTGATTGTTTAATACACACGGGACATGTCACCAGGTGAACAGTATAAGTGAGGAGAGTGTGTTCCCCTGATGTTTTAATATACCCGGGACATGTCAGCAGGTGAACAGTGTAATTGAGGAGAGTGTGTTCCCCTGTTGGTTTAATATACACGTGACATGTTACCAGATGAACAGTATAAGTGAGGAGAGTGTGTTCCCTTGATGGTTTAACACGCACGGGACATGTTACCAGATGAACAGGATTAGTGAGGAGAGTGTGTTCCCCTGATTGTTTAATACACACGAGACATGTTACCAGATGAACAGTATAAGTGAGGAGAGTGTGTTCCCTTGATGGTTTAACACGCACGGGACATGTTACCAGATGAACAGTATAATTGAGGAGAGTGTGTTCCGCTGATGGTTTAATATACACGGGACATGTTACCAGATGAACAGTATAAGTGAGGAGAGTGTGTTCCCCTGATGGTTTAATATACATGGGACATGTTACCAGGTGAACAGTATAAGTGAGGAGAGTGTGTTCCCCTGATGGTTTAATATACACGGGACATATTGCCAGGTGAACAGTATAAGTGAGGAGAGTGTGTTCCCCTGATTGTTTAATACTGACGGGACATGTCACCAGGTGAACAGTATAAGTGTGGAGAGTGTGTTCCCCTGATGGTTTAATATACACGGGACATATTGCCAGGTGAACAGTATAAGTGTGGAGAGTGTGTTCCCCTGATGGTTTAATATACACGGGACATGTTACCAGCTGAACAGTATAAGTGAGGAGAGTGTGTTCCCCTGATGGTTTAATATACACGGGACATATTGCCAGGTGAACAGTATAAGTGTGGAGAGTGTGTTCCCCTGATGGTTTAATATACACGGGACATGTTACCAGCTGAACAGTATAAGTGAGGAGAGTGTGTTCCCCTGATGGTTTAATATACACGGGACATGTTACCAGGTGAACAGTATAAGTGAGGAGAGTCTGTTCCCCTGATGGTTTAATATACACGGGACATGTTACCAGGTGAACAGTATAAGTGAGGAGAGTCTGTTCCCCTGATTGTTTAATACACACGGCACATGTCACCATGTGAACAGGATAAGTGAGCAGAATGTTTTCCCCTGATGGTTAAATATTCAAAGGACATGTTACCAGGTGAACAGTATAAGTGAGGAGAGTGTGTTCCCCTGATGATTTAATACTGACGGGACATGTTACCAGATGAACAGTATAAGTGAGGAGAGTGTGTTCCCCTGATGGTTTAATATACACGGGACATGTTACCCGGTGAACAGTATAAGTGAGGAGAGTGTGTTCCCCTGATGGATTAATATACACGGGACATGTGACCAGGTGAACAGTATAAGTGAGATGAGTGTTTTCCCCTGATCGTTTAATATACACGGGACATGTTACCAGGTGAACAGTATAAATGAGGAGAGTGTGTTCCCCTGATGGTTTAATATACACAGGGCATGTTACCAGTTGAACAGTATAAGTGAGGAGATTGTGTTCCCCTGATGGTTTAATACACATGGGACATGTTACCAGGTGAACAGTATAAGTGATGAGAGTGTGCCCCCTGATTCTTTAATGCACACGGGATATGTTACCAGGTGAACTGTGTAAGTGAGGAGAGTCTGTTCCCCTGATGTTTTAATATACACAGGACATGTTACAAGGTGAACAGTATAAGTGAGGACAGTGTGTTCCATTGATGGTTTAATATACACAGGACATGTTACCAGGTGAACAGTATTAGTGAGAAAAGTGTGTACCCAGATTGTTTAATACGCTCGGGACATATTACCAGGTGAACCGTGTAAGTGAGGAGAATGTATTCCCCTTATTGTTTAATACGCACGGGATATGTTAAAAAGAGAAAAGTCTAAGTGAGCAGAGTGCTTCCCCCTGATGGTTTAATATTCACGTGACATGTTTCCAGGTGAACAGTATAAGTGAGGAGAATGTGTTCTCCTGATGGTTTAATACTGACGGGACATGTTACCAGATAAACAGTCTCAGTGAGGAGAGTGTGTTCCCCTGTTGGTTTAATACTGACGGGACATGTTACCAGATGAACAGTATAAGTGAGGAGAGTGTGTTCCCCTGATGGTTTAATACGCACGGGACATGTTACCAGGAGAAAAGTCTAAGTGAGGAGAGTGCTTTCCCCTGATGGTTTAATATTCACAGGACATGTTTCCAGGTGAACGGTATAAGTGAGGAGAATGTGTTCCCCTGATGGTTTAATATACTCTGGACATGTTACCAGGTGAACAGTATAAGTGAGGAGAGTGTGTTCCCCTGATTGTTTAATACACACGGGACATGTCACCAGGTGAACAGTATAAGTGAGGAGAATGTGTTCCCCTGATTGTTTAATACACACGGGACATGTCACCAGGTGAACAGTATAAGTGAGGAGAGTGTGTTCCCCTGATGGTTTAGTACTGACGGGACATGTTACCAGATGAACAGTATAAGTGAGGAGAGTGTGTTCCCCTGATGGTTTAATGCACACAGGACATGTTACCAGGTGAACAGTATAAGTGAGGAGAGTGTGTTCCCCTGATGGTTTAATATACACGGGACATGTCACCAGGTGAACAGTATAAGTGAGGAGAGTGTGTTCCCCAGATTGTATAATGCTCACTGGACATGTTGCCAGGTGAACAGTATAAGTGAGGAGAGTGTGTTCCCCTGATGTTTTAATATACCCGGGACATGTCAGCAGGTGAACAGTGTAATTGAGGAGAGTGTGATCCCCTGATTGTTTAATACACACGGGACATGTCACCAGGTGAACAGTATAAGTGAGGAGAATGTGTTCCCCTGATTGTTTAATACACACGGGACATGTCACCAGGTGAACAGTATAAGTGAGGAGAGTGTGTTCCCCTGATGGTTTAGTACTGACGGGACATGTTACCAGATGAACAGTATAAGTGAGGAGAGTGTGTTCCCCTGATGGTTTAATGCACACAGGACATGTTACCAGGTGAACAGTATAAGTGAGGAGAGTGTGTTCCCCTGATGGTTTAATATACACGGGACATGTCACCAGGTGAACAGTATAAGTGAGGAGAGTGTGTTCCCCAGATTGTATAATGCTCACTGGACATGTTGCCAGGTGAACAGTATAAGTGAGGAGAGTGTGTTCCCCTGATGTTTTAATATACCCGGGACATGTCAGCAGGTGAACAGTGTAATTGAGGAGAGTGTGATCCCCTGATTGTTTAATACACACGGGACATGTCACCAGGTGAACAGTATAAGTGAGGAGAGTGTGTTCCCCTGATGTTTTAATATACCCGGGACATGTCAGCAGGTGAACAGTGTAATTGAGGAGAGTGTGTTCCCCTGTTGGTTTAATATACACGTGACATGTTACCAGATGAACAGTATAAGTGAGGAGAGTGTGTTCCCTTGATGGTTTAACACGCACGGGACATGTTACCAGATGAACAGGATTAGTGAGGAGAGTGTGTTCCCCTGATTGTTTAATACACACGAGACATGTTACCAGATGAACAGTATAAGTGAGGAGAGTGTGTTCCCTTGATGGTTTAACACGCACGGGACATGTTACCAGATGAACAGTATAATTGAGGAGAGTGTGTTCCGCTGATGGTTTAATATACACAGGACATGTTACCAGGTGAACAGTATAAGTGAGGAGAGTGTGTTCCCCTGATTGTTTAATACACACGGGACATGTCACCGGGTGAACTGTAAAAGTGAGGAGAGTTTGTTCCCCTGATTGTTTAATACACACGGGACATGTCACCATGTGAACAGTATAAGTGAGGAGAGTGTGTTCCCCTGATGGTTTAATAATGACGGGACATGTTACCAGATGACAGTATAAATGAGGAGAGTGTGTTCCCCTGATGGTTTAATATACACGGGACATGTTACCAGGTGAACAGTATAAGTGAGGAGAGTGTGTTCCCCTGATGGTTTAATATACACAGGGCATGTTACCAGTTGAACAGTATAAGTGAGGAGATTGTGTTCCCCTGATGGTTTAATACACAAGGGACATGTTATCAGGTGAACAGTATAAGTGAGGAGAGTGTGCTCCCCTGATTGTTTAATGCACACGGGACATGTTACCATGTGAACAGTGTTAGTGAGGAGCGTGTGTTCCCCTGATGTTTTAATATACACAGGACATGTCACCAGGTGAACAGTATAAGTGAGGACAGTGTGTTCCCCTGATGGTTTAATATACACAGGACATGTTACCAGGTGAACAGTATTAGTGAGGAGAGTGTGTTCCCCTGATGGTTTAATATACACAGGACATGTTACCAGGTGAACAGTATAAGTGAGGAGAGTGTGTTCCCCTGATGGTTTAATATACACAGGACATGTTACCAGGTGAACAGTATAAGTGAGGAGAGTGTGTTCCCCTGATGGTTTAATATACACAGGACATGTTACCAGGTGAACAGTATTAGTGAGGAGAGTGTGTACCCTGATTGTTTAATACACACGGGACATGTTACCGGATGAACAGTATAAGTGAGGAGAATGTGTTCCCCTGTTTGTTCAATACGCACGGGACATGTTACCAGATGAACAGTCTCAGTGAGGAGAGTGTGTTCCCCTGATGGTTTAATACACACAGGATATGTTACCAGATGAACAGTCTCAGTGAGGAGAGTGTGTTCCCCTGATGGCTTAATGCAAACAGGACATGTTACCAGGTGAAGAGTATAAGTGAGGAGAGAGTGTTCCACTGATGGTTTAATACTAACGGGACATGTTAGCAGATGAACAGTATAAGTGAGGAGAGTGTGTTCCCCTGATGGTTTAATACGCACGGGACATGTTACCAGGAGAAAAGTCTAAGTGAGGAGAGTGCTTTCCCCTGATGTTTTAATATTCACAGGACATGTTTCCAGGTGAACAGTATAAGCGAGGAGAGTGTGTTCCCCTGATGGTTTAATATACACGGGACATGTTACCAGGTGAACAGTGTAAGTGAGGAGAGTGTTTTCCCCTGATTGTTTAATGCACACAGGACATGTTACCAGGTGAACAGTATAAGTGAGGAGAACGTGTTCCCCTGATGGTTTAATATACACTGGACATGTTACCAGGTGAACAGTATAAGTGAGGAGAGTGTGTTCCCCTGATTGTTTAAAACACACGGGACATGTCACCGGGTGAACTGTATAAGTGAGGAGATTGTGTTCCCCTGATTGTTTAATACACACGGGACAAGTCACCATGTGAACAGTATAAGTGAGCAGAATTTTTTCCCCTGATGGTGAAATATTCAAAGGACATGTTACCAGGTAAACAGTATAAGTGAGGAGAGTGTGTTCCCCTGATGGTTTAATATACACGGGACATGTTACCAGGTGAACAGTATATGTGAGGAGAGAGTGTTCCCCTGATGGTTTAATATACACGCGACATGTTACCCGGTGAACAGTATATGTGAGGAGAGTGTGTTCCCCTGATGGTTTCATATACACGGGATATGTTACCAGGTGAACAGTATAAGTGAGGAGAGTGTGTTCCCCTGATGGTTTAATACACACGCGACATGTTACCCGGTGAACAGTATATGTGAGGAGAGTGTGTTCCCCTGATGGTTTAATATACACGGGATATGTTACCAGGTGAACAGTATAAGTGAGGAGAGTATGTTCCCCTGATGGTTTAATATACACGGGATATGTTACCAGTTGAACAGTATAAGTGAGGAGAGTGTGTTCCCTTGATGGTTTAATATACACGGGACATGTTACCAGGTGAACAGTATAAGTGAGGAGAATGTATTCCCCTGATTGTTAAATATACACAGGACATGTTACCAGGTGAACAGTATAAGTGAGGAGAGTGTGTTCCCTTGATGGTTTAATATACACGGGACATGTTACCAGGTGAACAGTATAAGTGAGGAGAGTGTGTTCCCCTGATGGTTTAATATACACAGGGCATGTTACCAGTTGAACAGTATAAGTGAGGAGAATGTGTTCCCCTGATGGTTTCATACACACGGGACATGTTATCAGGTGAACAGTATAAGTGAGGAGAGTGTGCTCCCCTGATTGTTTAATGCACACGGGACATGTTACCAGGTGAACAGTGTAAGTGAGGAGAGTGTGTTCCCCTGATGTTTTAATATACACAGGACATGTTACAAGGTGAACAGTATAAGTGAGGACAGTGTGTTCCATTGATGGTTTAATATACACGGGACATGTTACCAGGTGAACAGTATTAGTGAGGAGAGTGTGTTCCCCTGTTTGTTTAATACGCACGGGATATGTTAAAAAGAGAAAAGTCTAAGTGAGGAGAGTGCTTTCCACTGATGGTTTAATATTCACGGGACACGTTTCCAGGTGAACAGTATAAGTGAGGAGAGTGTGTTCCCCTGATGGTTTAATGCAAACAGGACATGTTACCAGGTGAATAGTATAAGTGAGGAGAGAGTTTTCCACTGATGGTTTAATACTGACGGGACATGTTACCAGATGAACAGTATAAGTGAGGAGAGTGTGTTCCCCTGATGGTTTAATATGCACGGGACATGTTTCCAGGTGAACAGTATAAGCGAGGAGAGTGTGTTCCCCTTATGGTTTAATATACACGGGGCATGTTACCAGGTGAACAGTGTAAGTGAGGAGAGTGTATTCCCCTGATTGTTTAATATACACGGGACATGTAGCAGGTGAACAGTATAAGTGAGGACAGTATGTTCCCCTGATGGTTTAATATACACAGGACATGTTACCAGGTGAACAGTGTAAGTGAGGAGAGTGTGTTCCCCTGATTGTTTAATATACACGGGACATGTTACCAGGTGAACAGTATAAGTGAGGACAGTATGTTCCCCTGATGGTTTAATATACACGGGACATGTTACCAGGTGAACAGTATAAGTGAGGAGAGTGTGTTCCCCTGATGGTTTAATATACACAGGACATGTTACCAGGTGAACAGTATAAGTGAGGAGAGTGTGTTCCCCTGATGGTTTAATATACACAGGACATGTTACCAGGTGAACAGTATAAGTGAGGAGAGTGTGTTCCCCTGATGGTTTAATATACACAGGACATGTTACCAGGTGAACAGTATTAGTGAGGAGAGTGTGTACCCTGATTGTTTAATACACACGGGACATGTTACCGGATGAACAGTATAAGTGAGGAGAATGTGTTCCCCTGTTTGTTCAATACGCACGGGACATGTTACCAGATGAACAGTCTCAGTGAGGAGAGTGTGTTCCCCTGATGGTTTAATACACACAGGATATGTTACCAGATGAACAGTCTCAGTGAGGAGAGTGTGTTCCCCTGATGGCTTAATGCAAACAGGACATGTTACCAGGTGAAGAGTATAAGTGAGGAGAGAGTGTTCCACTGATGGTTTAATACTAACGGGACATGTTAGCAGATGAACAGTATAAGTGAGGAGAGTGTGTTCCCCTGATGGTTTAATACGCACGGGACATGTTACCAGGAGAAAAGTCTAAGTGAGGAGAGTGCTTTCCCCTGATGTTTTAATATTCACAGGACATGTTTCCAGGTGAACAGTATAAGCGAGGAGAGTGTGTTCCCCTGATGGTTTAATATACACGGGACATGTTACCAGGTGAACAGTGTAAGTGAGGAGAGTGTTTTCCCCTGATTGTTTAATGCACACAGGACATGTTACCAGGTGAACAGTATAAGTGAGGAGAACGTGTTCCCCTGATGGTTTAATATACACTGGACATGTTACCAGGTGAACAGTATAAGTGAGGAGAGTGTGTTCCCCTGATTGTTTAAAACACACGGGACATGTCACCGGGTGAACTGTATAAGTGAGGAGATTGTGTTCCCCTGATTGTTTAATACACACGGGACAAGTCACCATGTGAACAGTATAAGTGAGCAGAATTTTTTCCCCTGATGGTGAAATATTCAAAGGACATGTTACCAGGTAAACAGTATAAGTGAGGAGAGTGTGTTCCCCTGATGGTTTAATATACACGGGACATGTTACCAGGTGAACAGTATATGTGAGGAGAGAGTGTTCCCCTGATGGTTTAATATACACGCGACATGTTACCCGGTGAACAGTATATGTGAGGAGAGTGTGTTCCCCTGATGGTTTCATATACACGGGATATGTTACCAGGTGAACAGTATAAGTGAGGAGAGTGTGTTCCCCTGATGGTTTAATACACACGCGACATGTTACCCGGTGAACAGTATATGTGAGGAGAGTGTGTTCCCCTGATGGTTTAATATACACGGGATATGTTACCAGGTGAACAGTATAAGTGAGGAGAGTATGTTCCCCTGATGGTTTAATATACACGGGATATGTTACCAGTTGAACAGTATAAGTGAGGAGAGTGTGTTCCCTTGATGGTTTAATATACACGGGACATGTTACCAGGTGAACAGTATAAGTGAGGAGAATGTATTCCCCTGATTGTTAAATATACACAGGACATGTTACCAGGTGAACAGTATAAGTGAGGAGAGTGTGTTCCCTTGATGGTTTAATATACACGGGACATGTTACCAGGTGAACAGTATAAGTGAGGAGAGTGTGTTCCCCTGATGGTTTAATATACACAGGGCATGTTACCAGTTGAACAGTATAAGTGAGGAGAATGTGTTCCCCTGATGGTTTCATACACACGGGACATGTTATCAGGTGAACAGTATAAGTGAGGAGAGTGTGCTCCCCTGATTGTTTAATGCACACGGGACATGTTACCAGGTGAACAGTGTAAGTGAGGAGAGTGTGTTCCCCTGATGTTTTAATATACACAGGACATGTTACAAGGTGAACAGTATAAGTGAGGACAGTGTGTTCCATTGATGGTTTAATATACACGGGACATGTTACCAGGTGAACAGTATTAGTGAGGAGAGTGTGTTCCCCTGTTTGTTTAATACGCACGGGATATGTTAAAAAGAGAAAAGTCTAAGTGAGGAGAGTGCTTTCCACTGATGGTTTAATATTCACGGGACACGTTTCCAGGTGAACAGTATAAGTGAGGAGAGTGTGTTCCCCTGATGGTTTAATGCAAACAGGACATGTTACCAGGTGAATAGTATAAGTGAGGAGAGAGTTTTCCACTGATGGTTTAATACTGACGGGACATGTTACCAGATGAACAGTATAAGTGAGGAGAGTGTGTTCCCCTGATGGTTTAATATGCACGGGACATGTTTCCAGGTGAACAGTATAAGCGAGGAGAGTGTGTTCCCCTTATGGTTTAATATACACGGGGCATGTTACCAGGTGAACAGTGTAAGTGAGGAGAGTGTATTCCCCTGATTGTTTAATATACACGGGACATGTAGCAGGTGAACAGTATAAGTGAGGACAGTATGTTCCCCTGATGGTTTAATATACACAGGACATGTTACCAGGTGAACAGTGTAAGTGAGGAGAGTGTGTTCCCCTGATTGTTTAATATACACGGGACATGTTACCAGGTGAACAGTATAAGTGAGGACAGTATGTTCCCCTGATGGTTTAATATACACGGGACATGTTACCAGGTGAACAGTATAAGTGAGGAGAGTGTGTTCCCCTGATTGTTTAATGCACACGGGACATGTCACCAGGTGAACAGTATAAGTGAGGAGAGTGTGTTCACCAGATTGATTAATATTACGGGACATGTTGCCAGGTGAACAGTATAAGTGAGGAGAGTGTGTTCCCCTGATTGTTTAATATACACGGGACATGTTACCAGGTGAACAGTATAAGTGAGGAGAGTGTGTTCACCAGATTGTTTAATATACACGGGACATGTTACCAAGTGAACTGTATAAGTGAGGAGAGTGTGTTCCCCTGATGGTTTAACATACACGGGATATGTTACCAGGTGAACAGTATAAGTGAGGAGAGTGTGTTCCCCTGATGTTTTAATATACACGGGACATGTTACCAGGTGAACAGTATAAGTGAGGAGAGTGTGTTCCCCTGATGGTTTAATATACACGGGACATGTTACCAGGTGAACAGTATAAGTGAGGAGATTGTGTTCACCTGATGGTTTAATACGCACGGGACATGTCACCAAGTGAACTGTATAAGTGAGGAGAGTGTGTTCCCCTGATGACTTAATACTGACGGGACGTGTCACCAGGTGAACAGGATAAGTGAGGAGAGTGTGTTCCCCTGATTGTTTAATACACACGGGGCATTTCACCAAGTGAACTGTATAAGTGAGGAGAGTGTGTTCCACTGATGGCTTAATACTGACGGGACATGTTACCAGATGAACAGTATAAGTGAGGAGAGTGTGTTGCCCTGATGGTTTAATACACACAGGATATGTTACCAGCTGAACAGTATATGTGAGGAGAGTGTGTTCCCCTGATGGTTTAATATACACGGGACATGTTACCAGGTGAACAGTATAAGTGAGGAGAGTGAGTTCCCCTGATGGTTTAATATTCACGGGACATGTTACCAGGTGAACAGCATAAGTGAGGAGAGTGTGTTCCCCTGATGGTTTAACATACACGGGACATGTTTCCAGATGAACAGTATAAGTGAGGAGAGTGTGTTCCCCTGATTGTTTAATGCACACAGGGCATGTTACCAGGTGAACAGTATAAGTGAGGAGAGTGTGTTCCCATGATGGTTTAATATACACAGGACATGTTACCAGGTGAACAGTATAAGTGAGGAGAGTGTGATCCCCTGATTGTTTAATGCACACAGGGCATGTTACCAGGTGAACAGTATAAGTGAGGAGAGTGTGTTCCCATGATGGTTTAATATACACAGGGCATGTTACCAGGTGAACAATATAAGTGAGGAGAGTGTGTTCCCCTGATGGTTTAATATACACGGGACATGTTACCAGGTGAACAGTATAAGTGAGGAGAGTGTGTTCCCCTGATGGTTTAATATACACGGGACATGTTACCAGGTGAACAGTATAAGTGAGGAGAGTGTGTTCCCATGATGGTTTAATATACACAGGACATGTTACAAGGTGATCAGTATAAGTGAGGAGAATGTATTCCCCTGATGGTTTAATACACACGGGACATGTTACCAGGTGAACTGTATAAGTGAGGAGAGTGTGTTCCCCTGATGGTTTAATACACACGGGACATGTTACCAGGTGAACTGTATAAGTGAGGAGAGTGTGTTCCCCTGATGGTTTAATATACACGGGACATGTTACCAGATGAACAGTATAAGTGAGGAGAGTTTGTTCACCTGATGGTTTAATACGCACGGGACATGTTACCAGGTGAACAGTATAAGTGAGGAGAGTTTGTTCACCTGATGGTTTAATACGCACGGGACATGTCACTAGGTGAACAGCATAAGTGAGGAGAGTTTGTTCCCCTGATGCTTTAATATACACGGGACATGTCACCAAGTGAACTGTATAAGTGAGGAGAGTGTGTTCCCCTGATGTTTTAAGGCACACAGGACATTTTACCAGGTGAACAGTATCAGTGAGGAGAGAGTGTTCCCCTGATGGTTTAATATAAACGGGAAATGTTACCAGTTGAAGAGTATAAGTGAGGAGAATGTGTTCCCCTGATGGTTTAATATGCACGGGACATGTTACCAGGTGAACAGGATAAGTGAAGAGAGTGTGTTCCCCTGATGGTTTAATATACACAGGGCATGTTAACAGGTGAACAGGATAAGTGAGGAGAGTGTGTTCCCCTGATGACTTCATACATACGGGACATGTTATCAGGTGAACTGCATAAGTGAGGAGAGTGTGTTCCCCTGATGCTTTAATACACACGGGACATGTAATCAGGTGAACAGTATAAGTGAGGAGAGTGTGTTCCCCTGATGGTTTAATATACATGGGACATGTTCCCAGGTGAACAGTATAAGTGAGGAGAGTGTGTTCCCCTGATTGTTTAATACTGACGGGACATGTCACCGGGTGAACAGTATAAGTGAGGAGAGTGTGTTCCCCTGATTGTTTAATACACAAGGGACATGTCACCATGTGAACAGTATAAGTGAGCAGAATGTTTTCCCCTGATGGTTAAATATTCAAAGGACATGTTACCAGGTGAACAGTATAACTGAGGAGAGTGTGTTCCCCTGATGGTTTAATACTGACGGGACATGTCACCAAGTGAACTGTATAAGTGAGGAGAGTGTGTTCCCCTGATGGTTTAATGCACACAGGACATTTTCCCAGGTGAACTGTGTAAGTGAGGAGAGTGTGTTCCCCTGATGGTTTTATATACACGGGATATGTTACCAGGTGAACAGTATAAGTGAGGAGAGTGTGTTCCCCTGATGGTTTAATGCACACAGGACATTTTACCAGGTGAACTGTGTAAGTGAGGAGAGTGTGTTCCCCTGATGGTTTTATATACACGGGATATGTTACCAGGTCAACAGTATAAGTGAGGACAGTGTGTTCCCCTGATGGTTTAATATACACGGGACATGTTACCAGGTAAACAGTATAAGTGAGGAGATTGTGTTCCCCTGATGGTTTAATATACACAGGGCATGTTACCAGTTGAACAGTATAAGTGAGGAGACTGTGTTCCCCTGCTGTTTTAATATACACAGGACATGTTACCAAGTGAACAGTATAAGTGAGGAGAATGTGTTCCCCTGTTTGTTTAATACGCACGGGACATGTTACCAGGTGAACAGTATAAGTGAGGAGAGTGCTTTCCCCTGATGGTTTAATATTCACGGGACATGTTTCCAGGTGAACAGTGTAAGTGAGGAGAGTGTGTTCTCCTGATGGTTTAATATACACAGGATATGTTACCAGGTGAACAGTATAAGTGAGGAGAGTGTGTTCCCCTGATTGTTTAATACACACGGGACATGTCACCGGGTGAACTGTATAAATGAGGAGAATGTATTCCCCTGATTGTTAAATATACACAGGACATGTTACCAGGTGAACAGTATAAGTGAGGAGAGTGTGTTCCCTTGATGGTTTAATATACACGGGACATGTTACCAGGTGAACAGTATAAGTGAGGAGAGTGTGTTCCCCTGATGGTTTAATATACACAGGGCATGTTACCAGTTGAACAGTATCAGTGAGGAGAATGTGTTCCCCTGATTGTTTAATACACACGGGACATGTTACCAGGTCAACAGTATAAGTGAGGAGAATGTGTTCCCCTGTTTGTTTAATACGCACGGGATATGTTAAAAAGAGAAAAGTCTAAGTGAGGAGAGTGCTTTCCACTGATGGTTTAATATTCACGGGACACGTTTCCAGGTGAACAGTATAAGTGAGGAGAGTGTGTTCCCCTGATGGTTTAATACACACAGGATATGTTACCAGCTAAACAATATAAGTGAGGAGAGTGTGTTCCCCTGATGGTTTAATGCAAACAGGACATGTTACCAGGTGAATAGTATAAGTGAGGAGAGAGTGTTCCACTGATGGTTTAATACTGACGGGACATGTTACCAGATGAACAGTATAAGTGAGGAGAGTGTGTTCCCCTGATGGTTTAATATGCTCGGGACATGTTTCCAGGTGAACAGTATAAGCGAGGAGAGTGTGTTCCCCTTATGGTTTAATATACACGGGAAATGTTACCAGGTGAACAGTATAAGTGAGGACAGTATGTTCCCCTGATGGTTTAATATACACAGGACATGTTACCAGGTGAACAGTGTAAGTGAGGAGAGTGTATTCCCCTGATTGTTTAATATACACGGGAAATGTTACCAGGTGAACAGTATAAGTGAGGACAGTATGTTCCCCTGATGGTTTAATATACACAGGACATGTTACCAGGTGAACAGTGTAAGTGAGGAGAGTGTGTTCCCCTGATTGTTTAAAATACACGGGACATGTTACAAGGTGAACAGTATAAGTGAGGACAGTATGTTCCCCTGATGGTTTAATATACACGGGACATGTTACCAGGTGAACAGTATAAGTGAGGAGAGTGTGTTCCCCTGATTGTTTAATGCACACGGGACATGTCACCAGGTGAACAGTATAAGTGAGGAGAGTGTGTTCACCAGATTGATTAATATTACGGGACATGTTGCCAGGTGAACAGTATCAGTGAGGAGAGTGTGTTCCCCTGATTGTTTAATATACACGGGACATGTTACCAGGTAAACAGTATAAGTGAGGAGAGTGTGTTCACCAGATTGTTTAATATACACGGGACATGTTACCAAGTGAACTGTATAAGTGAGGAGAGTGTGTTCCCCTGATGGCTTAATACTGACGGGACGTGTCACCAGGTGAACAGTATAGGTGAGGAGAGTGTGTTCCCCTGATGGTTTAACATACACGGGATATGTTACCAGGTGAACAGTATAAGTGAGGAGAGTGTGTTCCCCTGATGGTTTAATATACACGGGACATGTTACCAGGTGAACAGTATAAGTGAGGAGAGTGTGTTCCCCTGATGGTTTAATATACACGGGACATGTTACCAGGTGAACAGTATAAGTGAGGAGAGTGTGTTCCCCTGTTGTTTTAATATACACGGGACATGTTACCAGGTGAACAGTATAAGTGAGGAGAGTGTGTTCCCCTGATGGTTTAATATACACGGGACATGTTACCAGGTGAACAGTATAAGTGAGGACATTGTGTTCACCTGATGGTTTAATACGCACGGGACATGTCACCAAGTGAACTGTATAAGTGAGGAGAGTGTGTTCCCCTGATTGTCTAATACGCACGGGGCATTTCACCAAGTGAACTGTATAAGTGAGGAGAGTGTGTTCCACTGATGGCTTAATACTGACGGGACATGTTACCAGATGAACAGTATAAGTGAGGAGAGTGTGTTGCCCTGATGGTTTAATACACACAGGATATGTTACCAGTGAACAGTATATGTGAGGAGAGTGAGTTCCCCTGATGGTTTAATATACACGGGACATGTTACCAGGTGAACAGCATAAGTGAGGAGAGTGTGTTCCCCTGATGGTTTAATATACACGGGACATGTTACCAGGTGAACAGCATAAGTGAGGAGAGTATGTTCCCCTGATGGTTTAATATACACGGGACATGTTACCAGGTGAACAGTATAAGTGAGGAGAGTGAGTTCCCCTGATGGTTTAATATACACGGGACATGTTACCAGGTGAACAGCATAAGTGAGGAGAGTGTGTTCCCCTGATGGTTTAACATACACGGGACATGTTTCCAGATGAACAGTATAAGTGAGGAGAGTGTGTTCCCCTGATGGTTTAATATACACGGACATGTTACCAGATGAACAGTGTAAGTGAGGAGAGTTTGTTCACCTGATGGTTTAATACGCACGGGACATGTTACCAGGTGAACAGTATAAGTGAGGAGAGTGTGTTCCCCTGATGGTTTAATATACACGGGACATGTTACCAGATGAACAGTATAAGTGAGGAGAGTTTGTTCACCTGATGGTTTAATACGCACGGGACATGTCACTAGGTGAACAGCATAAGTGAGGAGAGTTTGTTCCCCTGATGCTTTAATATACACGGGACATGTCACCAAGTGAACTGTATAAGTGAGGAGAGTGTGTTCCCCTGATGTTTTAATGCACACAGGACATTTTACCAGGTGAACAGTATCAGTGAGGAGAGAGTGTTCCCCTGATGGTTTAATATACACGGGACATGTTACCAGGTGAACAGTATAAGTGAGGAGAGTGTGTTCCCCTGATGGTTTAATATACACGGGACATGTTACCAGGTGAACAGTATAAGTGAGGAGAGTGTGTTCCCCTGATGGTTTAATATACACGGGACATGTTACCAGGTGAACAGTATAAGTGAGGAGAGTGTGTTCCCCTGATGGTTTAATATAAACGGGAAATGTTACCAGTTGAAGAGTATAAGTGAGGAGAATGTGTTCCCCTGATGGTTTAATATGCACGGGACATGTTACCAGGTGAACAGGATAAGTGAAGAGAGTGTGTTCCCCTGATGGTTTAATATACACAGGGCATGTTACCAGGTGAACAGGATAAGTGAGGAGAGTGTGTTCCCCTGATGACTTCATACATACGGGACATGTTATCAGGTGAACTGCATAAGTGAGGAGAGTGTGTTCCCCTGATGCTTTAATACACACGGGACATGTAATCAGGTGAACAGTATAAGTGAGGAGAGTGTGTTCCCCTGATGCTTTAATACACACGGGACATGTTATCAGGTGAACAGTATAAGTGAGGAGAGTGTGTTCCCCTGATTTTTTAATACACACAGGACATGTAATCAGGTGAACAGTATAAGTGAGGAGAGTGTGTTCCCCTGATGCTTTAATACACACGGGACATGTTATCAGGTGAACAGTATAAGTGAGGAGAGTGTGTTCCCCTGATTGTTTAATACACACGGGACATGTTACCAGGTGAACAGTATAAGTGAGGAGAGTGTGTTCCCCTGATGGTTTAATACACACGGGACATGTAATCAGGTGAACAGTATAAGTGAGGAGAGTGTTTTCCCCTGATTGTTTAATGCACACGGGACATGTTACCAGGTGAACAGTATAGGTGAGGAGAGTGTGTTCCCCTGATGGTTTAACATACACGGGACATGTTACCAGGTGAACAGTATAAGTGAGGAGAGTGTGTTCCCCTGATGTTTTAATATACACGGGACATGTTACCAGGTGAATAGTATAAGTGAGGACAGTGTGTTCCCCTGATGGTTTAATATACACGGGACATGTTACCAGGTGAACAGTATAAGTGAGGAGAGTGTGTTCTCCTGATGGTTTAATGCACACAGGACATTTTACCAGGTGAACAGTATAAGTGAGGAGAGTGTGTTCACCTGATGGTTTAATACGCACGGGACATGTCACCAAGTGAACTGTATAAGTGAGGAGAGTGTGTTCTCCTGATGGTTTAATGCACACAGGACATTTTACCAGGTGAACAGTATAAGTGAGGAGAGTGTGTTCCCCTGATTGTTTAATACACACAGGACATGTAATCAGGTGAACAGTATAAGTGAGGAGAGTGTGTTCCCCTGATGCTTTAATACACACGGGACATTTTATCAGGTGAACAGGAAAAGTGAGGAGAGTGTGTTCCCCTGATGGTTTAATACACACGGGACATGTAATCAGGTGAACAGTATAAGTGAGGAGAGTGTTTTCCCCTGATTGTTTAATGCACACGGGACATGTTACCAGGTGAACAGTATAGGTGAGGAGAGTGTGTTCCCCTGATGGTTTAACATACACGGGACATGTTACCAGGTGAACAGTATAAGTGAGGAGAGTGTGTTCCGCTGATGTTTTAATATACACGGGACATGTTACCAGGTGAATAGTATAAGTGAGGACAGTGTGTTCCCCTGATGGTTTAATATACACGGGACATGTTACCAGGTGAACAGTATAAGTGAGTAGATTGTGTTCACCTGATGGTTTAATACGCACGGGACATGTCACCAAGTGAACTGTATAAGTGAGGAGAGTGTGTTCTCCTGATGGTTTAATGCACACAGGACATTTTACCAGGTGAACAGTATAAGTGAGGAGAGTGTGTTCCCCTGATTGTTTAATGCACGCGGGACATGTTACCAGCGGAACAGTTTAAGTGAGGAGAGTGTGTTCCTTTGATGGTTTAATATACACGGGACATCTTACCAGGTGAACAGTATAAGTGAGGAGAGTGTGTTCCCCAGATGTTTTAATATACCCGGGACATGTTACCAGGTGAACAGTATAAGTGAGGAGAGTGTGTTCCCCTGATGGTTTAATATACATGGGACATGTTCCCAGGTGAACAGTATAAGTGAGGAGAGTGTGTTCCCCTGATTGTTTAATACTGACGGGACATGTCACCGGGTGAACAGTATAAGTGAGGAGAGTGTGTTCCCCTGATTGTTTAATACACAAGGGACATGTCACCATGTGAACAGTATAAGTGAGCAGAATGTTTTCCCCTGATGGTTAAATATTCAAAGGACATGTTACCAGGTGAACAGTATAAGTGAGGAGAGTGTGTTCCCCTGATGGTTTAATACTGACGGGACATGTCACCAAGTGAACTGTATAAGTGAGGAGAGTGTGTTCCCCTGATGGTTTAATGCACACAGGACATTTTCCCAGGTGAACTGTGTAAGTGAGGAGAGTGTGTTCCCCTGATGGTTTTATATACACGGGATATGTTACCAGGTGAACAGTATAAGTGAGGAGAGTGTGTTCCCCTGATGGTTTAATGCACACAGGACATTTTACCAGGTGAACTGTGTAAGTGAGGAGAGTGTGTTCCCCTGATGGTTTTATATACACGGGATATGTTACCAGGTCAACAGTATAAGTGAGGACAGTGTGTTCCCTTGATGGTTTAATATACACGGGACATGTTACCAGGTAAACAGTATAAGTGAGGAGATTGTGTTCCCCTGATGGTTTAATATACACAGGGCATGTTACCAGTTGAACAGTATAAGTGAGGAGACTGTGTTCCCCTGCTGTTTTAATATACACAGGACATGTTACCAAGTGAACAGTATAAGTGAAGAGAATGTGTTCCCCTGTTTGTTTAATACGCACGGGACATGTTACCAGGTGAACAGTATAAGTGAGGAGAGTGCTTTCCCCTGATGGTTTAATATTCACGGGACATGTTTCCAGGTGAACAGTGTAAGTGAGGAGAGTGTGTTCTCCTGATGGTTTAATATACACGGGATATGTTACCAAGAGAAAAGTCTAAGTGAGGAGAGTGCTTTCCCCTGATGGTTTAATATTCACGGGACATGTAGCCAGGTGAACAGTATAAGTGAGGAGAGTGTGTTCCCCTGATGGTTTAATATACACGGGACATGTTACCAGGTGAACAGTATAAGTGAGGAGAGTGTGTTCCCCTGATTGTTTAATACACACGGGACATGTCACCGGGTGAACTGTATAAATGAGGAGAATGTATTCCCCTGATTGTTAAATATACACAGGACATGTTACCAGGTGAACAGTATAAGTGAGGAGAGTGTGTTCCCTTGATGGTTTAATATACACGGGACATGTTACCAGGTGAACAGTATAAGTGAGGAGAGTGTGTTCCCCTGATGGTTTAATATACACAGGGCATGTTACCAGTTGAACAGTATAAGTGAGGAGAATGTGTTCCCCTGATGGTTTCATACACACGGGACATGTTATCAGGTGAACAGTATAAGTGAGGAGAATGTGTTCCCCTGATTGTTTAATACACACGGGACATGTTACCAGGTCAACAGAATAAGTGAGGAGAATGTGTTCCCCTGTTTGTTTAATACGCACGGGATATGTTAAAAAGAGAAAAGTCTAAGTGAGGAGAGTGCTTTCCACTGATGGTTTAATATTCACGGGACACGTTTCCAGGTGAACAGTATAAGTGAGGAGAGTGTGTTCCCCTGATGGTTTAATACACACAGGATATGTTACCAGCTAAACAATATAAGTGAGGAGAGTGTGTTCCCCTGATGGTTTAATGCAAACAGGACATGTTACCAGGTGAATAGTATAAGTGAGGAGAGAGTGTTCCACTGATGGTTTAATACTGACGGGACATGTTACCAGATGAACAGTATAAGTGAGGAGAGTGTGTTCCCCTGATGGTTTAATATGCACGGGACATGTTTCCAGGTGAACAGTATAAGCGAGGAGAGTGTGTTCCCCTTATGGTTTAATATACACGGGACATGTTACCAGGTGAACAGTGTAAGTGAGGAGAGTGTATTCCCCTGATTGTTTAATATACACGGGAAATGTTACCAGGTGAACAGTATAAGTGAGGACAGTATGTTCCCCTGATGGTTTAATATACACAGGACATGTTACCAGGTGAACAGTGTAAGTGAGGAGAGTGTGTTCCCCTGATTGTTTAATATACACGGGACATGTTACCAGGTGAACAGTATAAGTGAGGACAGTATGTTCCCCTGATGGTTTAATATACACGGGACATGTTACCAGGTGAACAGTATAAGTGAGGAGAGTGTGTTCCCCTGATTGTTTAATGCACACGGGACATGTCACCAGGTGAACAGTATAAGTGAGGAGAGTGTGTTCACCAGATTGATTAATATTACGGGACATGTTGCCAGGTGAACAGTATAAGTGAGGTGAGTGTGTTCCCCTGATTGTTTAATATACACGGGACATGTTACCAGGTAAACAGTATAAGTGAGGAGAGTGTGTTCACCAGATTGTTTAATATACACGGGACATGTTACCAAGTGAACTGTATAAGTGAGGAGAGCGTGTTCCCCTGATGGCTTAATACTGACGGGACGTGTCACCAGGTGAACAGTATAGGTGAGGAGAGTCTGTTCCCCTGATGGTTTAACATACACGGGATATGTTACCAGGTGAACAGTATAAGTGAGGAGAGTGTGTTCCCCTGATGGTTTAATATACACGGGACATGTTACCAGGTGAACAGTATAAGTGAGGAGAGTGTGTTCCCCTGATGGTTTAATATACACGGGACATGTTACCAGGTGAACAGTATAAGTGAGGAGAGTGTGTTCCCCTGTTGTTTTAATATACACGGGACATGTTACCAGGTGAACAGTATAAGTGAGGAGAGTGTGTTCCCCTGATGGTTTAATATACACGGGACATGTTACCAGGTGAACAGTATAAGTGAGGAGAGTGTGTTCCCTTGATGGTTTAATATACACGGGACATGTTACCAAGTGAACTGTATAAGTGAGGAGAGTGTGTTCCCCTGATTGTCTAATACACACGGGGCATTTCACCAAGTGAACTGTATAAGTGAGGAGAGTGTGTTCCACTGATGGCTTAATACTGACGGGACATGTTACCAGATGAACAGTATAAGTGAGGAGAGTGTGTTGCCCTGATGGTTTAATACACACAGGATATGTTACCAGCTGAACTTTATATGTGAGGAGAGTGAGTTCCCCTGATGGTTTAATATACACGGGACATGTTACCAGGTGAACAGCATAAGTGAGGAGAGTGTGTTCCCCTGATGGTTTAATATACACGGGACATGTTACCAGGTGAACAGCATAAGTGAGGAGAGTATGTTCCCCTGATGGTTTAATATACACGGGACATGTTACCAGGTGAACAGTATAAGTGAGGAGAGTGAGTTCCCCTGATGGTTTAATATACACGGGACATGTTACCAGGTGAACAGCATAAGTGAGGAGAGTGTGTTCCCCTGATGGTTTAACATACACGGGACATGTTTCCAGATGAACAGTATAAGTGAGGAGAGTGTGTTCCCCTGATGGTTTAATATAAAAGGACATGTTACCAGATGAACAGTGTAAGTGAGGAGAGTTTGTTCACCTGATGGTTTAATACGCACGGGACATGTTACCAGGTGAACAGTATAATTGAGGAGAGTGTGTTCCCCTGATGGTTTAATATACACGGGACATGTTACCAGATGAACAGTATAAGTGAGGAGAGTTTGTTCACCTGATGGTTTAATATGCACGGGACATGTCACTAGGTGAACAGCATAAGTGAGGAGAGTTTGTTCCCCTGATGCTTTAATATACACGGGACATGTCACCAAGTGAACTGTATAAGTGAGGAGAGTGTGTTCCCCTGATGTTTTAATGCACACAGGACATTTTACCAGGTGAACAGTATCAGTGAAGAGAGAGTGTTCCCCTGATGGTTTAATATACACGGGACATGTTACCAGGTGAACAGTATAAGTGAGGAGAGTGTGTTCCCCTGATGGTTTAATATACACGGGACATGTTACCAGGTGAACAGTAGAAGTGAGGAGAGTGTGTTCCCCTGATGGTTTAATATAAACGGGAAATGTTACCAGTTGAAGAGTATAAGTGAGGAGAATGTGTTCCCCTGATGGTTTAATATGCACGGGACATGTTACCAGGTGAACAGGATAAGTGAAGAGAGTGTGTTCCCCTGATGGTTTAATATACACAGGGCATGTTACCAGGTGAACAGGATAAGTGAGGAGAGTGTGTTCCCCTGATGACTTCATACATACGGGACATGTTATCAGGTGAACTGCATAAGTGAGGAGAGTGTGTTCCCCTGATGCTTTAATACACACGGGACATGTAATCAGGTGAACAGTATAAGTGAGGAGAGTGTGTTCCCCTGATGCTTTAATACACACGGGACATGTTATCAGGTGAACAGTATAAGTGAGGAGAGTGTGTTCCCCTGATTTTTTAATACACACAGGACATGTAATCAGGTGAACAGTATAAGTGAGGAGAGTGTGTTCCCCTGATGCTTTAATACACACGGGACATGTTATCAGGTGAACAGTATAAGTGAGGAGAGTGTGTTCCCCTGATGGTTTAATACACACGGGACATGTAATCAGGTGAACAGTATAAGTGAGGAGAGTGTTTTCCCCTGATTGTTTAATGCACACGGGACATGTTACCAGGTGAACAGTATAAGTGAGGAGAGTGTGTTCCCCTGATTGTTTAATACACACGGGACATGTTACCAGGTGAACAGTATAAGTGAGGAGAGTGTGTTCCCCTGATGGTTTAATACACACGGGACATGTAATCAGGTGAACAGTATAAGTGAGGAGAGTGTTTTCCCCTGATTGTTTAATGCACACGGGACATGTTACCAGGTGAACAGTATAGGTGAGGAGAGTGTGTTCCCCTGATGGTTTAACATACACGGGACATGTTACCAGGTGAACAGTATAAGTGAGGAGAGTGTGTTCCCCTGATGTTTTAATATACACGGGACATGTTACCAGGTGAATAGTATAAGTGAGGACAGTGTGTTCCCCTGATGGTTTAATATACACGGGACATGTTACCAGGTGAACAGTATAAGTGAGGAGAGTGTGTTCTCCTGATGGTTTAATGCACACAGGACATTTTACCAGGTGAACAGTATAAGTGAGGAGAGTGTGTTCACCTGATGGTTTAATACGCACGGGACATGTCACCAAGTGAACAGTATAAGTGAGGAGAGTGTGTTCCCCTGATTGTTTAATACACACGGGACATGTCACCGGGTGAACTGTATCAGTGAGGAGAGTGTGTTCCCCTGATTGTTTAATACACACGGCACATGTCACCATGTGAACAGGATAAGTGAGCAGAATGTTTTCCCCTGATGGTTAAATATTCAAAGGACATGTTACCAGGTGAACAGTATAAGTGAGAAGAGTGTGTTCCCCTGATGGTTTAATACTGACGGGACATGTTACCAGATGAACAGTATAAGTGAGGAGAGTGTGTTTCCCTGATGGTTTAATATACACGGGACATGTTACCCGGTGAACAGTATAAGTGAGGAGAGTGTGTTCCCCTGATGTTTTAACATACACGGGACATGTGACCAGGTGAACAGTATAAGTGAGATGAGTGTTTTCCCCTGATCGTTTAATATACATAGGGCATGTTACCAGTTGAACAGTATAAGTGAGGAGATTGTGTTCCCCTGATGGTTTAATACACATGGGACATGTTACCAGGTGAACAGTGTAAGTGAGGAGAGTCTGTTCCCCTGATGTTTTAATATACACAGGACATGTTACCAGGTGAACAGTATAAGTGAGGACAGTGTGTTCCATTGATGGTTTAATATACACAGGACATGTTACCAGGTGAACAGTATTAGTGAGGAGAGTGTGTACCCAGATTGTTTAATACGCTCGGGACATGTTACCAGGTGAACCGTGTAAGTGAGGAGAATGTGTTCCCCTCTTTGTTTAATACGCACGGGACATGTTACCAAGTGAACAGAATAAGTGAGGATAATGTGTTCCCCTGATTGTTTAATACACACGGGACATGTTACCAGGTCAACTGTATAAGTGAGGAGAATGTGTTCCCCTGTTTGTTTAATACGCACGGGATATGTTAAAAAGAGAAAAGTCTAAGTGAGCAGAGTGCTTTCCCCTGATGGTTTAATATTCACGTGACATGTTTCCAGGTGAACAGTTTAAATGAGGAGAATGTGTTCTCCTGATGGTTTAATACTGACGGGACATGTTACCAGATAAACAGTCTCAGTGAGGAGAGTGTGTTCCCATGATGGTTTAATACACACAGGATATGTTACCAGCTGAACAGTATAAGTGAGGAGAGAGTGTTCCACTGATTGTTTAATACTGACAGGACATGTTACCAGATGAACAGTATAAGTGAGGAGAGTGTGTTCCCCTGATGGTTTAATGCAAACAGGACATGTTACCAGGTGAACAGTATAAGTGAGGAGAGAGTGTTCCACTGATGGTTTAATACTGACGGGACATGTTACCAGATGAACAGTATAAGTGAGGAGAGTGTGTTCCCCTGATGGTTTAATACGCACGGGACATGTTACCAGGAGAAAAGTCTAAGTGAGGAGAGTGCTTTCCCCTGATGGTTTAATATTCACAGGACATGTTTCCAGGTGAACAGTATAAGTGAGGAGAATGTGTTCCCCTGATGGTTTAATATACACTGGACATGTTACCAGGTGAACAGTATAAGTGAGGAGAGTGTGTTCCCCTGATTGTTTAATACTCACGGGACATGTTACCAGGTGAACAGTATAAGTGAGAAGAATGTGTTCCCCTGATTGTTTAATACACACGGGACATGTCACCAGGTGAACAGTATAAGTGAGGAGAGTGTGTTCCCCTGATGGTTTAATACTGACGGGACATGTCACCAGGTGAACAGTATAAGTGAGAAGAATGTGTTCCCCTGATTGTTTAATACACACGGGACATGTTACCAGATGAACAGTATAAGTGAGGAGAGTGTGTTCCCCTGATGGTTTAATACTCACGGGACATGTTACCAGGTGAACAGTATAAGTGAGAAGAATGTGTTCCCCTGATTGTTTAATACACACGGGACATGTTACCAGATGAACAGTATAAGTGAGGAGAGTGTGTTCCCCTGATGGTTTAATACTCACGGGACATGTTACCAGGTGAACAGTATAAGTGAGAAGAATGTGTTCCCCTGATTGTTTAATACACACGGGACATGTTACCAGATGAACAGTATAAGTGAGGAGAGTGTGTTCCTCTGATGGTTTAATGCACACAGGACATGTTACCAGGTGAACAGTATAAGTGAGGAGAGTGTGTTCCCCTGATGGTTTAATATACACGGGACATGTCACCAGGTGAACAGTATAAGTGAGGAGAGTGTCTTCCCCAGATTGTTTAATGCTCACGGGACATGTTACCAGGTGAACAGGATAAGTGAGGAGAGTGTGTTCCCCTGATGTTTTAATATACCCGGGACATGTCAGCAGGTGAACAGTGTAATTGAGGAGAGTGTGTTCCTCTGATGGTTTAATGCACACAGGACATGTTACCAGGTGAACAGTATAAGTGAGGAGAGTGTGTTCCCCTGATGGTTTAATATTCACAGGACATGTTACCAGCTGAACAGTATAAGTGAGGAGAGTGTGTTCCCTTGATGGTTTCACACGCACGGGACATGTCACCAGGTGAACAGTATAAGTGAGGAGAGTGTGTTCCCCTGATGGTTTAATATACACAGGACATGTTACCAGGTGAACAGTATTAGTGAGGAGAGTGTGTTCCCCTAATGGTTTAATACACACAGGATATGTTACCAGCTGAACAGTATAAGTGAGGAGAGAGTGTTCCCCTGATGGCTTAATGCAAACAGGACATGTTACCAGGTGAACAGTATAAGTGAGGAGAGTGTGTTCCCCTGATGGCTTCATGCAAACAGGACATGTTACCAGGTGTAGAGTATAAGTGAGGAGAGTGTGTTCCCCTGATGGTTTAACACGCACGGGACATGTTACCAGGAGAAAAGTCTAAGTGAGGAGAGTGCTTTCCCCTGATGGTTTAATATTCACAGGACATGTTTCCAGGTGAACAGTATCAGCGAGGAGAGTGTGTTCCCCTGATGGTTTAATATACACGGGACATGTTACCAGCTGAACAGTGTAAGTGAGGAGAGGGTTTTCCCCTGATTGTTTAATACACACAGGACATGTTACCAGGTGAACAGTATAAGTGAGGAGAATGTGTTCCCCTGATGGTTTAATATACACTGGGCATGTTACCAGGTGAACAGCATAAGTGAGGAGAGTGTGTTCCCCTGATTGTTTAAAACACACGGGACATGTCACCGGGTGAACTGTATAAGTGAGGAGATTGTGTTCCCCTGATTGTTTAATACACACAGGACATGTTACCAGGTGAACAGTATAAGTGAGGAGAATGTGTTCCCCTGATGGTTTAATATACACTGGTCATGTTACCAGGTGAACAGTATAAGAGAGGAGAGTGTGTTCCACTGATTGTTTAATACACACGGGACATGTCACCATGTGAACAGTATAAGTGAGCAGAATGTTTTCCCCTGATGGTGAAATATTCCAAGGACATGTTACCAGGTGAACAGTACAAGTGAGGAGAGTGTGTTCCCCTGATGGTTTAATATACACGGGACATGTTACCCGGTGAACAGTATAAGTGAGGAGAGTGTGTTCCCCTGATGGTTTAATATACACAGGGCATGTTACCAGTTGAACAGTATAAGTGAGGAGATTGTGTTCCCCTGATGGTTTAATACACACGGGACATGTTATCAGGTGAACAGTATAAGTGAGGAGAGTGTGCTCCCCTGATTGTTTAATGCACACGGGACATGTTACCAGGTGAACAGTGTAAGTGAGGAGAGTGTGTTCCCCTGATGGTTTAATATACACAGGACATGTTACCAGGTGAACAGTATTAGTGAGGAGAGTGTGTTCCCCTGTTTGTTTAATACGAACGGGACATGTTACCAAGTGAACAGAAAAAGTGAGGAGAATGTGTTCCCCTGATTGTTTAATACACACGGGACATGTTACCAGGTCAACAGTATAAGTGAGGAGAATGTGTTCCCCTGTTTGTTTAATACGCACGGGACATGTTACCAGGTGAACAGTATAAGTGAGGAGAATGTGTTCCCCTGTTTGTTTAATACGCACGGGACATGTTACCAAGTGAATAGAAAAAGTGAGGAGAATGTGTTCCCCTGATTGTTTAATACACACGGGACATGTTACCAGGTCAACAGTATAAGTGAGGAGAATGTGTTCCCCTGTTTGTTTAATACGCACGGGATATGTTAAAAAGAGAAAAGTCGAAGTGAGGAGAGTGCTTTCCCCTGATGGTTTAATATTCACGGGACACGTTTCCAGGTGAACAGTATATGTGAGGAGAGTGTGTTCCCCTGATGGTTTAATACACACAGGATATGTTACCAGCTAAACAATATAAGTGAGGAGAGTGTGTTCCCTGATGGTTTAATGCAAACAGGACATGTTACCAGGTGAACAGTATAAGTGAGGAGAGAGTGTTCCACTGATGGTTTAATACTGACGGGACATGTTACCAGATGAACAGTATAAGTGAGAAGCGTGTGTTCCCCTGATGGTTTAATATGCACGGGACATGTTTCCAGGTGAACAGTATAAGCGAGGAGAGTGTGTTCCCCTTATGTTTAATATACACGGGACATGTTACCAGGTGAACAGTGTAAGTGAGGAGCGTGTATTCCCCTGATTGTTTAATACACACAGGACATGTTACCAGGTGAACAGTATAAGTGAGGAGAGTGTGTTCCCCTGATGGTTTAATACACACGCGACATGTTACCAGGTGAACAGTATAAGTGAGGAGAGTGTGTTCACCAGATTGATTAATATTACGGGACATGTTGCCAGGTGAACAGTATAAGTGAGGAGAGTGTGTTCCCCTGATTGTTTAATATACACGGGACATGTTACCAGGTGAACAGTATAAGTGAGGAGAGTGTGTTCACCAGATTGATTAATATTACGGGACATATCACCAAGTGAACTGTATAAGTGAGGAGAGTGTGTTCCCCTGATGTTTTAATATACACGGGACATGTTACCAGGTGAACAGTATAATTGAGGAGATTGTGTTCACCTGATGGTTTAATATACACGGGACATGCTACCAGGTGAACAGTGTAAGTGAGGAGAGTGTGTTCCCCTGATGGTTTAATATACACGGGACATGTTACCAGGTGAACAGTATAAGTGAGGAGAGTGTGTTCCCCTGATGGTTTAATATACACGGGACATGTGACCAGGTGAACAGGATAAGTGAGGAGAGTGAGTTCCCCTGATGGTTTAATATACACGGGACATGTTACCAGATGAACAGTATAAGTGAGGAGAGTTTGTTCACCTGATGGTTTAATACGCACGGGACATGTCACCAGATGAACAGTATAAGTGAGGAGAGTTTGTTCACCTGATGGTTTAATATACACGGGACATGTTACCAGGTGAACAGTATAAGTGAGGAGAGTGTGTTGCCCTGATGGTTTAATACACACAGGATATGTTACCAGTTGAACAGTATATGTGAGGAGAGTGTGTTCCCCTGATGGTTTAATATACACGGGACATGTTACCAGGTGAACAGTATAAGTGAGGAGAGTGAGTTCCCCTGATGGTTTAATATGCACGGGACATGTTACCAGATGAACAGTATAAGTGAGGAGAGTTTGTTCACCTGATGGTTTAATACGCACGGGACATGTCACCAGATGAACAGTATAAGTGAGGAGAGTTTGTTCACCTGATGGTTTAATATACACGGGACATGTTACCTGGTGAACAGTATAAGTGAGGAGAGTTTGTTCCCCTGATGCTTTAATATACTCGGGACATGTCACCAAGTGAACTGTATAAGTGAGGAGAGTGTGTTCTCCTGATGTTTTAATGCACACAGGACATTTTATCAGGTGAACAGTATAAGTGAGGAGAGAGTGTTCCCCTGATGGTTTAATATACACGGGACATGTTACCAGGTGAACAGTTTCAGTGAGGAGAGTGTGTTCCCCTGATGGTTTAATATTAACGGGAAATGTTACCAGTTGAAGAGTATAAGTGAGGAGAGTGTGTTCCACTGATGACTTAATACATACGGGACATGTTATCAGGTGAACTGCATAAGTGAGGAGAGTGTGTTCCCCTGATGGTTTAATATACACGGGACATGTTACCAGGTGAACAGTATAAGTGAGGAGAGTGTGTTCCCCTGATGGTTTAATATACACGGGACATGTGACCAGGTGAACAGGATAAGTGAGGAGAGTGTGTTCCCCTGATGGCTTAATACTGACGGGACGTGTCACCAGGTGAACAGTGTAGGTGAGGAGAGTGTGTTCCCCTGATGGTTTAACATACACGGGACATGTGACCAGGTGAACAGGATAAGTGAGGAGAGTGAGTTCCCCTGATGGTTTAATATACACGGGACATGTTACCAGATGAACAGTATAAGTGAGGAGAGTTTGTTCACCTGATGGTTTAATACGCACGGGACATGTCACCAGATGAACAGTATAAGTGAGGAGAGTTTGTTCACCTGATGGTTTAATATACACGGGACATGTTACCAGGTGAACAGTATAAGTGAGGAGAGTGTGTTGCCCTGATGGTTTAATACACACAGGATATGTTACCAGTTGAACAGTATATGTGAGGAGAGTGTGTTCCCCTGATGGTTTAATATACACGGGACATGTTACCAGGTGAACAGTATAAGTGAGGAGAGTGAGTTCCCCTGATGGTTTAATATGCACGGGACATGTTACCAGATGAACAGTATAAGTGAGGAGAGTTTGTTCACCTGATGGTTTAATACGCACGGGACATGTCACCAGATGAACAGTATAAGTGAGGAGAGTTTGTTCACCTGATGGTTTAATATACACGGGACATGTTACCTGGTGAACAGTATAAGTGAGGAGAGTTTGTTCCCCTGATGCTTTAATATACTCGGGACATGTCACCAAGTGAACTGTATAAGTGAGGAGAGTGTGTTCCCCTGATGTTTTAATGCACACAGGACATTTTATCAGGTGAACAGTATAAGTGAGGAGAGAGTGTTCCCCTGATGGTTTAATATACACGGGACATGTTACCAGGTGAACAGTTTCAGTGAGGAGAGTGTGTTCCCCTGATGGTTTAATATTAACGGGAAATGTTACCAGTTGAAGAGTATAAGTGAGGAGAGTGTGTTCCACTGATGACTTAATACATACGGGACATGTTATCAGGTGAACTGCATAAGTGAGGAGAGTGTGTTCCCCTGATGGTTTAATATACACGGGACATGTTACCAGGTGAACAGTATAAGTGAGGAGAGTGTGTTCCCCTGATGGTTTAATATACACGGGACATGTGACCAGGTGAACAGGATAAGTGAGGAGAGTGAGTTCCCCTGATGGTTTAATATACACGGGACATGTTACCAGATGAACAGTATAAGTGAGGAGAGTTTGTTCACCTGATGGTTTAATATACACGGGACATGTTACCAGGTGAACAGTATAAGTGAGGAGAGTGTGTTGCCGTGATGGTTTAATACACACAGGATATGTTACCAGTTGAACAGTATATGTGAGGAGAGTGTGTTCCCCTGATGGTTTAATATACAAGGGACATGTTACCAGGTGAACAGTATAAGTGAGGAGAGTGAGTTCCCCTGATGGTTTAATATGCACGGGACATGTTACCAGATGAACAGTATAAGTGAGGAGAGTTTGTTCACCTGATGGTTTAATACGCACGGGACATGTCACCAGATGAACAGTATAAGTGAGGAGAGTTTGTTCACCTGATGGTTTAATATACACGGGACATGTTACCTGGTGAACAGTATAAGTGAGGAGAGTTTGTTCCCCTGATGCTTTAATATACTCGGGACATGTCACCAAGTGAACTGTATAAGTGAGGAGAGTGTGTTCCCCTGATGTTTTAATGCACACAGGACATTTTATCAGGTGAACAGTATAAGTGAGGAGAGAGTGTTCCCCTGATGGTTTAATATACACGGGACATGTTACCAGGTGAACAGTATAAGTGAGGAGAGTGTGTTCCCCTGATGGTTTAATATTAACGGGAAATGTTACCAGTTGAAGAGTATAAGTGAGGAGAGTGTGTTCCACTGATGACTTAATACATACGGGACATGTTATCAGGTGACCTGCATAAGTGAGGAGAGTGTGTTCCCCTGATGCTTTAATACACACGGGACATGTAATCAGGTGAACAGTATAAGTGAGGAGAGTGTGTTCTCCTGATGGTTTAATGCACACAGGACATTTTACCAGGTGAACAGTATAAGTGAGGAGAGTGTGTTCCCCTGATTGTTTAATGCACGCGGGACATGTTACCAGGGAACAGTTTAAGTGAGGAGAGTGTGTGCCCCTGATGGTTTAATATACACGGGACATCTTACCAGGTGAAGAGTATAAGTGAGGAGAGTGCTTTTACCTGATGGTTTAATATACACGGGACATGTTACCAGGTGAACAGTATAAGTGAGGAGAGTGTGTTCCCCTGATGGTTTAATATCCACGAGACATGTTACCAGGTGAACAGTATAAGTGAGGAGAGTGTGTTACCCTGATGGTTTAATACACACGGGACATGTCAGCAGGTGAACAGTATAAGTGAGGAGAGTGTGTTCCCCTGATTGTTTAATATACATGGGACATGTCACCAGGTGAACAGGATAAGTGAGGAGAGGGTGTTCCCCTGATGATTTAATACACAAGGGACATGTCAACAGGTGAAAAGTTTAAGTGAGGAGAGTGTGTTCCCCTGATGGTTTAGTATACACAGGACATGTTACCAGGTGAA
The DNA here is from genome assembly GCF_036365525.1 of Heterodontus francisci. Classification (NCBI taxonomy): domain Eukaryota; kingdom Metazoa; phylum Chordata; class Chondrichthyes; order Heterodontiformes; family Heterodontidae; genus Heterodontus; species Heterodontus francisci. Next base: position 1,023,388 of record NW_027142236.1, read on the forward strand.
CAGTATAAGTGAGGAGAGTGTGTTCCCCTGATTGTTTAATACACACGGGACATGTCACCAGGTGAACAGTATAAGTGAGGAGAGTGTGTTCCCCTGATTGTTTAATTCACACGGGACATGTTACCAAGTGAACAATATTAGTGAGGAGAGTGTGTTCCCCTGATGGTTTAAAATACATGGGACATGTTGCCAGGTGAGCAGAATAAGTGAGGAGATTGTGTTCCCCTGATTGTTTAATATACACGGGACATGTCAGCAGGTGAACAGTATAAGTGAGGAGAGTATGTTCCCCTGATTGTTTAATACACACAGGACATGTAAACAGGTGAACAGTATAAGTGAGGAGAGTGTGTTCCCCTGATTGTTTAATATACACGGGACATGTCAGCAGGTGAACAGTATAAGTGAGGAGAGTATGTTCCCCTGATTGTTTAATACACACAGGACATGTAAACAGGTGAACAGTATAAGTGAGGAGAGTGTGTTCCCCTGATGGTTTAATATACACGGGACATGTCACCAAGTGAACTGTATAAGTGAGGAGAGTGTGTTCCCCTGATTGTTTAATACACACGGGGCATTTCACCAAGTGAACTGTGTAAGTGAGGAGAGTGTGTTCCACTGATGGCTTAATACTGACGGGACATGTGACCAGATGAACAGTATAAGTGAGGAGAGTGTGTTGCCCTGATGGTTTAATACACACAGGATATGTTACCAGCTGAACAGTATAGTGAGGAGAATGTGTTCCCCTGATGGTTTAATATACACGGGACATGTTACCAGGTGAACAGTATAAGTGAGGAGAGTGAGTTCCCCTGATGGTTTAATATACACGGGACATGTTACCAGGTGAACAGCATAAGTGAGGAGAGTGTGTTCCCCTGATGGTTTAATATACACGGGACATGTTACCAGATGAACAGTATAAGTGAGGAGAGTTTGTTCACCTGATGGTTTAATACGCACGGGACATGTTACCAGGTGAACAGTATAAGTGAGGAGAGTTTGTTCCCCTGATGCTTTAATATACACGGGACATGTCACCAAGTGAACTGTATAAGTGAGGAGAGTGTGTTCCCCTGATGTTTTAATGCACACAGGACATTTTACCAGGTGAACAGTATAAGTGAGGAGAGAGTGTTCCCCTGATGGTTTAATATACACGGGACATGTTACCAGGTGAACAGTATAAGTGAGGAGAGTGTGTTCCCCTGATGGTTTAATATTAACGGGAAATGTTACCAGTTGAAGAGTATAAGTGAGGAGAGTGTGTTCCCCTGATTGTTTAATACACACGGGACATGTAATCAGGTGAACAGTATAAGTGAGGAGAGTGTGTTCCCCTGATTGTTTAATTCACACGGGACATGTTATCAGGTGAACATTATAAGTGAGGAGAGTGTGTTCCCCTGATGTTTTAATATACACGGGACATGTTACCAGGTGAACAGTATAAGTGAGGAGAGTGTGTTCCCCTGATGGTTTAATACACACGGGACATGTCAGCAGGTGAACAGTATAAGTGAGGAGAGTGTGTTCCCCTGATGGTTTAATATACACGGGACATGTTACCAGGTGAACAGTATAAGTGAGGAGAGTGTGTTCCCCTGATTGTTTAATATGCACGGGACATGTTCCCAGGTGAACAGTATAAGTGAGGAGAGTGTGTTCCCCTTATTCTTTAATACACACGGGACATGTCACCAGGTGAACAGTATAAGTGAGGAGAGTGTGTTCCCCTGATGGTTTAATATACACAGGACATGTCAACAGGTGAACAGAAAAAGTGAGGTGAGTGTGTTCCCCTGATTGTTTAATACACACGGGACATGTAAACAGGTGAACAGTATAAGTGAGGAGAGTATGTTCCCCTGATTGTTTAATACACACAGGACATGTAAACAGGTGAACAGTATAAGTGAGGAGAGTATGTTCCAATGATTGTTTAATACGCACGGGACATGTCACCAAGTGAAGAGTATAAGTGAGGAGAGTGAGTTCCCCTGATGGTTTAATATACACGGGACATGTTACCAGGTGAACAGCATAAGTGAGGAGAGTGTGTTCCCCTGATGGTTTAATATACACGGGACATGTTACCAGATGAACAGTATAAGTGAGGAGAGTTTGTTCACCTGATGGTTTAATACGCACGGGACATGTTACCAGGTGAACAGTATAAGTGAGGAGAGTTTGTTCCCCTGATGCTTTAATATACACGGGACATGTCACCAAGTGAACTGTATAAGTGAGGAGAGTGTGTTCCCCTGATGTTTTAATGCACACAGGACATTTTACCAGGTGAACAGTATAAGTGAGGAGAGAGTGTTCCCCTGATGGTTTAATATACACGGGACATGTTACCAGGTGAACAGTATAAGTGAGGAGAGTGTGTTCCCCTGATGGTTTAATATTAACGGGAAATGTTACCAGTTGAAGAGTATAAGTAAGGAGAGTGTGTTCCACTGATGGTTTAATACACACGGGACATGTTACCAGGTGAACAGTATAAGTGAAGAGAGTGTGTTCCCCTGATGGTTTAATATACACAGGGCATGTTACCAGGTGAACAGGATAAGTGAGGAGAGTGTGTTCCCCTGATGACTTAATACATACGGGACATGTTATCAGGTGAACTGCATAAGTGAGGAGAGTGTGTTCCCCTGATGCTTTAATACACACGGGACATGTAATCAGGTGAACAGTATAAGTGAGGAGAGTGTGTTCCCCTGATGCTTTAATACACACGGGACATGTTGTCAGGTGAACACTATAAGTGAGGAGAGTGTGTTCCCCTGATTGTTTAATACACACGGGACATGTAATCAGGTGAACAGTATAAGTGAGGAGAGTGTGTTCCCCTGATGGTTTAATACACACGGGACATGTAATCAGGTGAACAGTATAAGTGAGGAGAGTGTGTTCCCCTGATGGTATAATATACACAAGACATGTTACCAGGTGAACAGTATAGGTGAGGAGAGTGTGTTCCCCTGATTGTTTAACATACACGGGACATGTTACCAGGTGAACAGTATAAGTGAGGAGGAGATTGTGTTCCCCTGATGTTTTAATGTACACGGGACATGTTACCAGGTGAACAGTATAAGTGAGGACAGTGTGTTCCCCTGATGGTTTAATATACACGGGACATGTTACCAGGTGAACAGTATAAGTGAGGAGATTGTGTTCACCTGATGGTTTAATACGCACGGGACATGTTACCAGGTGAACAGCATAAGTGAGGAGAGTGTGTTCCCCTGATGGTTTAATATACACGGGACATGTTACCAGATGAACAGTATAAGTGAGGAGAGTTTGTTCACCTGATGGTTTAATACGCACGGGACATGTTACCAGGTGAACAGTATAAGTGAGGAGAGTTTGTTCCCCTGATGCTTTAATATACACGGGACATGTCACCAAGTGAACTGTATAAGTGAGGAGAGTGTGTTCCCCTGATGTTTTAATGCACACAGGACATGTTACCAGGTGAACAGTATAAGTGAGGAGAGAGTGTTCCCCTGATGGTTTAATATACACGGGACATGTTACCAGGTGAACAGTATAAGTGAGGAGAGTGTGTTCCCCTGATGGTTTAATATTAACGGGAAATGTTACCAGTTGAAGAGTATAAGTAAGGAGAGTGTGTTCCACTGATGGTTTAATACACACGGGACATGTTACCAGGTGAACAGTATAAGTGAAGAGAGTGTGTTCCCCTGATGGTTTAATATACACAGGGCATGTTACCAGGTGAACAGGATAAGTGAGGAGAGTGTGTTCCCCTGATGACTTAATACATACGGGACATGTTATCAGGTGAACTGCATAATTGAGGAGAGTGTGTTCCCCTGATGCTTTAATACACACGGGACATGTAATCAGGTGAACAGTATAAGTGAGGAGAGTGTGTTCCCCTGATGCTTTAATACACACGGGACATGTTATCAGGTGAACACTATAAGTGAGGAGAGTGTGTTCCCCTGATTGTTTAATACACACGGGACATGTAATCAGGTGAACAGTATAAGTGAGGAGAGTGTGTTCCCCTGATGGTTTAATACACACGGGACATGTAATCAGGTGAACAGTATAAGTGAGGAGAGTGTGTTCCCCTGATGGTTTAATATACACAGGACATGTTACCAGGTGAACAGTATAGGTGAGGAGAGTGTGTTCCCCTGATTGTTTAACATACACGGGACATGTTACCAGGTGAACAGTATAAGTGAGGAGGAGAGTGTGTTCCCCTGATGTTTTAATATACACGGGACATGTTACCAGGTGAACAGTATAAGTGAGGACAGTGTGTTCCCCTGATGGTTTAATATACACGGGACATGTTACCAGGTGAACAGTATAAGTGAGGAGATTGTGTTCACCTGATGGTTTAATACGCACGGGACATGTCACCAAGTGAACTGTATAAGTGAGGAGAGTGTGTTCTCCTGATGGTTTAATGCACACAGGACATTTTACCAGGTGAACAGTATAAGTGAGGAGAGTGTGTTCCCCTGATTGTTTAGTGCACGCCGGACATGTTACCAGCGGAACAGTTTAAGTGAGGAGAGTGTGTGCCCCTGATGGTTTAATATACACGGGACATGTTACCAGGTGAACAGTATAAGTGAGGAGAGTGCTTTCCCCTGATGGTTTAATATACACGGGACATGTTACCAGGTGAACAGTATAAGTGAGGAGAGTGTGTTCCCCTGATGGTTTAATATACACGGGACATGTTACCAGGTGAACAGTATAAGTGAGGAGAGTGTCTTACCCTGATGGTTTAACACACACGGGACATGTCAGCAGGTGAACAGTATAAGTGAGGAGAGTGTGTTCCCCTGATTGTTCATCACACGGGATATGTTACCAGGTGAACAGTATAAGTGAGGAGAGTGTGTTCCCCTGATGGTTCAATATACACGGGACATGTTACCAGTTGAACAGTATAAGTGAGGAGAGTGTCTTACCCTGATGGTTTAACACACACGGGACATGTCAGCAGGTGAACAGTATAAGTGAGGAGAGTGTGTTCCCCTGATTGTTCATCACACGGGATATGTTACCAGGTGAACAGTATAAGTGAGGAGAGTGTGTTCCCCTGATTGTTCATCACACGGGATATGTCACCAGGTGAACAGTATAAGTGAGGAGAGTGTGTTCCCCTGATTGTTTAATTCACACGGGACATGTTACCAAGTGCACAGTATAAGTGAGGAGAGTGTGTTCCCCTGATTGTTTAATGCACACAGGACATGTAAACAGGTGAACAGTATAAGTGAGGAGAGTATGTTCCCCTGATTGTTTAATGCACACAGGACATGTAAAAAGGTGAACAGTATAAGTGAGGAGAGTATGTTCCCCTGATTGTTTAATACACACAGGACATGTAAACAGGTGAACAGTATAAGTGAGGAGAGTGAGTTCCCCTGATGGTTTAATATACACGGGACATGTTACCAGATGAACAGTATAAGTGAGGAGAGTTTGTTCACCTGATGGTTTAATACGCACGGGACATGTCACCAGGTGAACAGTATAAGTGAGGAGAGTGTGTTCCCCTGATGGTTTAATATACACGGGACATGTTACCAGATGAACAGTATAAGTGAGGAGAGTTTGTTCACCTGATGGTTTAATACGCACGGGACATGTTACCAGGTGAACAGTATAAGTGAGGAGAGTTTGTTCCCCTGATGCTTTAATATACACGGGACATGTCACCAAGTGAACTGTATAAGTGAGGAGAGTGTGTTCCCCTGATGTTTTAATGCACACCGGACATTTTACCAGGTGAACAGTATAAGTGAGGAGAGAGTGTTCCCCTGATGGTTTAATATACACGGGACATGTTACCAGGTGAACAGTATAAGTGAGGAGAGTGTGTTCCCCTGATGGTTTAATATACACAGGGCATGTTACCAGGTGAACAGTATAAGTGAAGAGAGTGTGTTCCCCTGATGGTTTAATATACACAGGGCATGTTACCAGGTGAACAGGATAAGTGAGGAGAGTGTGTTCCCCTGATGACTTAATACATACGGGACATGTTATCAGGTGAACTGCATAAGTGAGGAGAGTGTGTTCCCCTGATGCTTTAATACACACGGGACATGTAATCAGGTGAACAGTATAAGTGAGGAGAGTGTGTTCCCCTGATGCTTTAATACACACGGGACATGTTATCAGGTGAACACTATAAGTGAGGAGAGTGTGTTCCCCTGATTGTTTAATACACACGGGACATGTAATCAGGTGAACAGTATAAGTGAGGAGAGTGTTTTCCCTGATTGTTTAATGCACACGGGACATGTTATCAGGTGAACATTATAAGTGAGGAGAGTGTGTTCCCCTGATGGTTTAAAATACACAGGACATGTTACCAGGTGAACAGTATAGGTGAGGAGAGTGTGTTCCCCTGATGTTTTAATATACACGGGACATGTTACCAGGTGAACAGTATAAGTGAGGACAGTGTGTTCCCCTGATGGTTTAATATACACGGGAAATGTTACCAGTTGAAGAGTATAAGTGAGGAGAGTGTGTTCCACTGATGGTTTAATACACACGGGACATGTTACCAGGTGAACAGTATAAGTGAAGAGAGTGTGTTCCCCTGATGGTTTAATATACACAGGGCATGTTACCAGGTGAACAGGATAAGTGAGGAGAGTGTGTTCCCCTGATGACTTAATACATACGGGACATGTTATCAGGTGAACTGCATAAGTGAGGAGAGTGTGTTCCCCTGATGCTTTAATACACACGAGACATGTAATCAGGTGAACAGTATAAGTGAGGAGAGAGTGTTCCCCTGATGCTTTAATACACACGGGACATGATATCAGGTGAACACTATAAGTGAGGAGAGTGTGTTCCCCTGATTGTTTAATACACACGGGACATGTAATCAGGTGAACAGTATAAGTGAGGAGAGTGTGTTCCCCTGATGGTTTAATACACACGGGACATGTAATCAGGTGAACAGTATAAGTGAGGAGAGTGTTTTCCCCTGATTGTTTAATGCACACGGGACATGTTATCAGGTGAACATTATAAGTGAGGAGAGTGTTTTCCCCTGATGGTTTAATATACACAGGACATGTTACCAGGTGAACAGTATAGGTGAGGAGAGTGTGTTCCCCTGATTGTTTAACATACACGGGACATGTTACCAGGTGAACAGTATAAGTGAGGAGAGTGTGTTCCCCTGATGTTTTAATATACACGGGACATGTTACCAGGTGAACAGTATAAGTGAGGACAGTGTGTTCCCCTGATGGTTTAATATACACGGGACATGTTACCAGGTGAACAGTATAAGTGAGGAGATTGTGTTCACCTGATGGTTTAATATACACGGGACATGTCACCAAGTGAACTGTATAAGTGGGGAGAGTGTGTTCTCCTGATGGTTTAATGCACGCCGGACATCTTACCAGGTGAACAGTATAAGTGAGGAGAGTGCTTTCCCCTGATGGTTTAATATACACGGGACATGTTACCAGGTGAACAGTATAAGTGAGGAGAGTGTGTTCCCCTGATGGTTTAATATACACGGGACATGTTACCAGGTGAACAGTAGAAGTCAGGAGAGTGTGTTCCCCTGATGGTTCAATATACACGGGACATGTTACCAGTTGAACAGTATAAGTGAGGAGAGTGTGTTACCCTGATGGTTTAATACACACGGGACATGTCAGCAGGTGAACAGTATCAGTGAGGAGAGTGTGTTCCCCTGATTGTTCAACACACGGGACATGTTACCAGGTGAACAGTATAAGTGAGGAGAGTGTGTTCCCTTGATTGTTTAATATACATGGGACATGTCAACAGGTGAAAAGTTTAAGTGAGGAGATTGTGTTCCCCTGATTGTTTAATATACACGGGACATGTGACCAGGTGAACAGTATAAGTGAGGAGAGTGAGCTCCCCTGATGGTTTAATACGCACGGGACATGTCAGCAGGTGAACAGTATAAGTGAGGAGAGTGTGTTCCCCTGATGGTTTAATATACACGGGACATGTTACCAGGTGAACAGTATAAGTGAGGAGAGTGTGTTCCCCTGATGGTTTAATACACACGGGACATGTCAGCAGGTGAACAGTATAAGTGAGGAGAGTGTGTTCCCCTGATGGTTTAATATACACGGGACATGTTACCAGGTGAACAGTATAAGTGAGGAGAGTGTGTTCCCCTGATGGTTTAATACACACGGGACATGTCAGCAGGTGAACAGTATAAGTGAGGAGAGTGTGTTCCCCTGATGGTTTAATATACACGGGACATGTTACCAGGTGAACAGTATAAGTGAGGCGAGTGTGTTCCCCTGATTGTTTAATATGCATGGGACATGTTCCCAGGTGAACAGTATAAGTGAGGAGAGTGTGTTCCCCTTATTCTTTAATACATACGGGACATGTCAAAAGGTGAACAGTATAAGTGAGGAGAGTGTTTTCCCCTGATGGTATAATACTGACGGGACATGTCACCATGTGAACAGTTTAAGTGAGGAGAGTGAGTTCCCCTGATGGTTTAATATACACAGGACATGTCAACAGGTGAACAGAAAAAGTGAGGTGAGTATGTTCCCCTGATGGTTTAATAGTGACGGAACATGTCAACCGGTGAACAGTATAAGTGAGGAGAGTGTGTTCCCCTGATGGTTTAATAGTGACGGAACATGTAAACAGGTGAACAGTATAAGTGAGGAGAGTATGTTCCCCTGATTGTTTAATGCACAAAGGACATGTAAACAGGTGAACAGTATAAGTGAGGAGAGTATGTTCCCCTGATTGTTTAATACACACGGGACATGTAAACAGGTGAACAGTATAAGTGAGGAGAGTATGTTCCGATGATTGTTTAATACGCACGGGACATGTCAACAGGTGAACAGTATAAGTGAGGAGAGTATGTTCCCCTGATGGTTTAATACACACAGGACATGTTACCAGGTGAACAGTATAAGTGAGGAGAGTGTGTTCCCCTGATGGTTTCATACACACTGGACATGTAAACAGGTGAACAGTATAAGTGAGGAGAGTATGTTCCCCTGATTGTTTAATACACACGGGACATGTAAACAGGTGAACAGTATAAGTGAGGAGAGTATGTTCCGATGATTGTTTAATACGCACGGGACATGTCAGCAGGTGAACAGTATAAGTGAGGAGAGTGTGTTCCCCTGATGGTTTAATATACACGGGACATGTTGCCAGCTGAACTGCATAAGTGAGGTGAGTGTGTTCCCCTGATGGTTTAATACGCACAGGACATGTTACCAGGTGAACAGTATAAGTGATGAGAGTGTGTTCCCCTGATGGTTTAATATACACGGGACATGTTACCAGGTGAACAGTATATATGAGGAGAGTGTGTTCCCCTGATGGTTTAATATACACGGGACATGTTACCAGGTGAACAGTATATATGAGGAGAGTGTGTTCCCCTGATGGTTTAATATACACGGGACATGTTGCCAGCTGAACTGCATAAGTGAGGTGAGTGTGTTCCCCTGATGGTTTAATATACACGTAACATGTTCCCAGGTGAACAGTATAAGTGAGGAGAGTGTGTTCCCCTGAGGGATTAATATACCCGGGACATGTTACCAGGTGAACAGTACAAGTGAGGTGAGTGTGTTCCCCTGATTGTTTAATATACACGGGACATGTTTCCAGGCGAACATTATAAGTGAGGAGAGTGTGTTCCCCTAATTGTTTAATATACACGGGACATGTTACCAGGTGAACAGTATAAGTGAGGAGAGTGTGTTCCCCTGATTGTTTAATATGCACGGGACATGTCACCAGGTGAACAGTATAAGAGAGGAGATTGGGTTCCCCTGATTGTTTAATATACACGGGACATGTTACCAGTTGATCAGTATAAGTGAGGAGAGTGTGTTCCCCTGATGGTTTAATATGCACGGGACATGTTCCCAGGTGAACAGTATAAGTGAAGAGAGTGTGTTCCCCTGATGGTTTAATATACACAGGGCATGTTACCAGGTGAACAGGATAAGTGAGGAGAGTGTGTTCCCCTGATGACTTAGTACATACGGGACATGTTATCAGGTGAACTGCATAAGTGAGGAGAGTGTGTTCCCCTGATGCTTTAATACACACGGGACATGTAATCAGGTGAACAGTATAAGTGAGGACAGTGTGTTCCCCTGATGCTTTAATACACACGGGACATGTTATCAGGTGAACACTATAAGTGAGGAGAGTGTGTTCCCCTGATTGTTTAATACACACGGGACATGTAATCAGGTGTACAGTATAAGTGAGGAGAGTGTTTTCCCCTGATTGTTTAATGCACACGGGACATGTTATCAGGTGAACATTATAAGTGAGGAGAGTGTGTTCCTCTGATGGTTTAATATACACAGGACATGTTACCAGGTGAACAGTATAGGTGAGGAGAGTGTGTTTCCCTGATTGTTTAACATACACGGGACATGTTACCAGGTGAACAGTATAAGTGAGGAGAGTGTGTTCCCCTGATGTTTTAATATGCACGGGACATGTTACCAGGTGAACAGTATAAGTGAGGACAGTGTGTTCCCCTGATGGTTTAATATACACGGGACATGTTACCAGGTGAACAGTATAAGTGAGGAGATTGTGTTCACCTGATGGTTTAATACGCACGGGACATGTCACGAAGTGAACTGTGTAAGTGAGGAGAGTGTGTTCTCCTGATGGTTTAATATACACAGGACATTTTACCAGGTGAACGGTATAAGTGAGGAGAGTGTGTTCCCCTGATTGGATAGTGCACGCCGGACATGTTACCAGCGGAACAGTTTAAGTGAGGAGAGTGTGTGCCCCTGATGGTTTAATATACACGGGACATCTTACCAGGTGAACAGGATAAGTGAGGAGAGTGCTTTCCCCTGATGGTTTAATATACACGGGACATGTTACCAGGTGAACAGTATAAGTGAGGAGAGTGTGTTCCCCTGATGGTTTAATATACACGGGACATGTTACCAGGTGAACAGTAGAAGTCAGGAGAGTGTGTTCCCCTGATGGTTCAATATACACGGGACATGTTACCAGTTGAACAGTATAAGTGAGGAGAGTGTGTTACCCTGATGGTTTAATACACACGGGACATGTAAGCAGGTGAACAGTATCAGTGAGGAGAGTGTGTTCCCCTGATTCTTCAACACACGGGACATGTTACCAAGTGAACAGGACAAGTGAGGAGAGTGTGTTCCCTTGATTGTTTAATATACATGGGACATGTTGCCAGGTGAACAGGATAAGTGAGGAGAGGTTGTTCCCCTGATGGTTTAATACACAAGGGACATGTCAACAGGTGAAAAGTTTAAGTGAGGAGAGTGTGTTCCCCTGATTGTTTAATACACACAGGACATGTTACCAAGTGAACAGTATAAGTGAGGAGAGTGTGTTCCCCTGATTGTTTAATACACACGGGACATGTCACCAGGTGAACAGTATAAGTGAGGAGAGTGTGTTCCCCTGATTGTTTAATTCACACGGGACATGTTACCAAGTGAACAATATTAGTGAGGATAGGGAGTTCCCCTGATGGTTTAAAATACATGGGACATGTTGCCAGGTGAACAGAAGAAGTGAGGAGATTGTGTTCCCCTGATTGTTTAATATACACGGGACATGTCAGCAGGTGAACAGTATAAGTGAGGAGAGTGTGTTCCCCTGATGGTTTAATATACACAGGACATGGGACCAGGTGAACAGTATAAGTGAGGAGAGTGAGTTCCCCTGATGGTTTAATACGCACGGGACATGTCACCAGATGAACAGTATAAGTGAGGAGAGTGTGTTCCCCTGATGTTTTAATACACACGGGACATGTCAGCAGGTGAACTGTATAAGTGAGGAGAGTGTGTTCCCCTGATGGTTTAATATACACGGGACATGTTACCAGGTGAACAGTATAAGTGAGGAGAGTGTGTTCCCCTGATGGTTTAATACACACGGGACATGTCAGCAGGTGAACAGTATAAGTGAGGAGAGTGTGTTCCCCTGATGGTTTAATATACACGGGACATGTTACCAGGTGAACAGTATAAGTGAGGAGAGTGTGTTCCCCTGATTGTTTAATATGCACGGGACATGTTCCCAGGTGAACAGTATAAGTGAGGAGAGTGTGTTCCCCTTATTCTTTAATACACAGGGGACATGTCAAAAGGTGAACAGTATAAGTGAGGAGAGTGTGTTCCCCTAATTGTTTAATATACACGGGACATGTTACCAGGTGAACAGTATAAGTGAGGAGAGTGTGTTCCCCTGATTGTTTAATATGCACGGGACATGTCACCAGTTGAACAGTATAAGTGAGGAGAGTGTGTTCCGATGATTGTTTAATACGCACGGGACATGTCACCAGGTGAACAGTATAAGTGAGGAGAGTGTGTTCCCCTGATGGTATAATACTGACGGGACATGTCACCATGTGAACAGTTTAAGTGAGGAGAGTGTGTTCCCCTGATGGTTTAATATACACAGGACATGTAAACAGGTGAACAGTATAAGTGAGGAGGGTATGTTCCGATGATTGTTTAATAAGCACGGGACATGTCAACAGGTGAACAGAAAAAGTGAGGAGAGTGTGTTCCCCTGATTGTTTAATACTGACAGGACATGTCACCAGGGGAACAGTATAAGTGAGGAGAGTGTGTTCCCCAGTATGTTTAATACACACGGGACATGTTACCAGGTGAGCAGTATAAGTGAGGAGAGTGTGTTCCCCTGATGGTTTAATACAGACGGGACATGTTACCAGGTGAACAATATAAGTGAGGAGAGTGTGTTCCCCTGATGGTTTAATATACACGGGACATGTTACCAGGTGAACAGTCTAAGTGAGGAGAGTTTGTTTGCCTGATGGTTTAATATGCACGGGACATGTTACCAGGTGAACAGAATAAGTGAGGAGAGTGTGTTCCCCTGATGGTTTAATATACACGGGACATGATACCAGGTGAACAGTATAAGTGAGGAGAGTGTGTTCCCCTGATGGTTGAATATACACGGGACATGTCACCAGGTGAACAGAATAAGTGAGGAGAGTGTGTTCCCCTGACGGTTTAATATACATGGGACATGTTACCAAGTGAACAGTATAAGTGAGGAGATGTGTTCCCCTGATGGTTTAATACACACGGGACATGTTACCAGGTGAACAGTAAATGTGAGGAGAGTCAGTTCCCCTTATTGTTTAATGCTCACGGGACATGTTACCAGGTGAACAGTAAATGTGAGGAGAGTCAGTTCCCCTGATTGTTTAATGCTCACGGGACATGTTACCAGGTGGACAGAATAAGTGAGGAGAGTGTGTTCCCCTGATGGTTTAATATACACGGGGCATGTTCCCAGGTGAACAGAATAAGTGAGGAGACTGTGTTCCCCTGATGGTTTAATATACACGGGACATGTTACCAGGTGAACAGTATAAGTGAGGAGAGTGTGTTCCCCTGATGGTTTAATATACACGGGACATGTCACCAGGTGAACAGTATAAGTGATGAGAGTGTGTTCTCCTGATGGTTTAATATACACGGGACATGTCACCAGGTGAACAGTATCAGTGATGAGAGTGTGTTCCCCTGATGGTTTAATATACCCGGGACATGTCACCAGGTGAAAAGTGTAAGTGAGGAGAGTGTGTTCCCCTGATGGTTTAACACGCACGGGACATGTTACCAGGTGAACAGTATAAGTGAGGAGGTTGTTTTCCCCTGATGGTTTAATATAGACGGGACATGTTACCAGGTGAACAGTATAAGTGAGGAGAGTGTGTTCCCCTGATTGTTTAATACACACGGGACATGTTACCAGGCGAACAGTATAAGTGAGGAGAGTGTGTTCCCCTGATTGTTTAATACACACGGGACATGTTACAAGGTGAACAGTGTAAGTGAGGAGAGTGTGTTCCCCTGATGGTTTAACACGCACGGGACATGTTACCAGGTGAACAGTATAAGTGAGGAGGTTGTTTTCCCCTGATGGTTTAATATACACGGGACATGTTACCACGTGAAAAGTGTAAGTGAGGAGAGTGTGTTCCCCTGATGGTTTAATATACATGGGACATGTTACCAGGTGAACAGTATAAGTGAGGAGGTTGTGTTCCCCTGATGGTTTAATATACATGGGACATTTTACCAGGTGAACAGTATAAGTGAGGAGAGTCTGTTCCCCTGATGGTTTAATATACACGGGACATGTTACCAGGTGAACAGTATAAGTGAGGAGGTTGTGTTCCCCTGATGGTTTAATATACACGGGACATGTTACCAGGTGAACTGTATAAGTGAGGAGAGTGTGTTCCCCTGATTGTTTAATACACACGGGACATGTTACCAGGTGAACAGTAAAGTGAGGAGAGTGTGTTCCCCTGATTGTTTAATATAAACGGGACATGTTACCAGGTGAACAGTAAAGTGAGGAGAGTGTGTTCCCCTGATGGTTTAATATAAACGGGACATGTTACCAGGTGAACAGTAAAGTGAGGAGAGTGTTTTCCCCTAAATGGTTTAATATACACGGGACATGTTACCAGGTGAACAGTATAAGTGAGGAGAGTGTGTTCCCCTGATGGTTTAATATACACGGGACATGTTCCAAGGCAAACAGTATAAGTGAGGAGAGTGTGTTCCCCTGATTGTTCAATACACACGGGACATGTTACAAGGTGAACAGTATAAGTGAGAAGAGTGTGTTCCCGTGATGTTTTAATCTCCACGGGACATGTTATCAAGTGAACAGTATAAGTGAGGAGAGTGTGTTCCCCTGATTGTTTAATACACACGGGACATGTTACCAGGTGAACAGTTTAAGTGAGGAGGTTGTGTTCCCCTGATGGTTTAATATACACGGGACATGTTACCAGGTGAACAGTTTAAGTGAGGAGCTTGTGTTCACCTGGTGGTTTAATATACACGGGACATGTTACCAGGTGAACAGTATAAGTGAGGAGAGTGTGTTCCCCTGATTGTTTAATACACACGGGACATGTTACAAGGTGAACAGTATAAGTGAGGAGAGTGTGTTCCCCTGATGGTTTAATATACACGGGACATGTCACCAGGTGAGCAGTATGATTGAGTAGAGTGAGTTCCCCTGATGGTTTAACATAGACGGGACATGTTACCAGGTGAACAGTCTAAGTGAGGAGAGTGTGTTCCCCTGATTGTTTAATACTGACAGGACATGTCACCAGGGGAACAGTATAAGTGAGGAGAGTGTGTTCCCCAGTATGTTTAATACACACGGGACATGTTACCAGGTGAACAGTATAAGTGAGGAGAGTGTGTTCCCCTGATTGTTTAATACTGACAGGACATGTTACCAGGTGAACAGTATAAGTGAGGAGAGTGTGTTCCCCTGATGGTTTAATATACACGGGACATGTCACCAGGTGAACAGTATAAGTGATGAGAGTGTGTTCTCCTGATGGTTTAATATACACGGGACATGTCACCAGGTGAACAGTATAAGTGATGAGAGTGTGTTCCCCTGATGGTTTAATATACACGGGACATGTCACCAGGTGAAAAGTGTAAGTGAGGAGAGTGTGTTCCCCTGATGGTTTAACACGCACGGGACTTGTTACCAGGTGAACAGTATAAGTGAGGAGAGTGTGTTCCCCTGATGGTTTAATATACACGGGACATGTTACCAGGTGAACAGTATAAGTGAGGAGAGTGTGTTCCCCTGATGGTTTAATATACACGGGACATGTCACCAGGTGAACAGAATAAGTGAGGAGAGAGTGTTCCCCTGATGGTTTAATATACACGGGACATGATACCAGGTGAACAGTATAAGTGAGGAGAGTGTGTTCCCCTGATGGTTGAATATACACGGGACATGTCACCAGGTGAACAGAATAAGTGAGGAGGTTGTTTTCCCCTGATGGTTTAATATAGACGGGACATGTTACCAGGTGAACAGTATAAGTGAGGAGAGTGTGTTCCCCTGATTGTTTAATACACACGGGACATGTTACAGGCGAACAGTATAAGTGAGGAGAGTGTGTTCCCCTGATTGTTTAATACACACGGGACATGTTACAAGGTGAACAGTGTAAGTGAGGAGAGTTTGTTCCCCTGATGGTTTAACACGCATGGGACATGTTACCAGGTGAACAGTATAAGTGAGGAGGTTGTTTTCCCCTGATGGTTTAATATACACGGGACATGTTACCAGGTGAACAGTATAAGTGAGGAGAGTGTGTTCCCCTGATGGTTTAATATACATGGGACATGTTACCAGGTGAACAGTATAAGTGAGGAGGTTGTGTTCCCCTGATGGTTTAATATACATGGGACATGTTACCAGGTGAACAGTATAAGTGAGGAGAGTGTGTTCCCCTGATGGTTTAATATACACGGGACATGTTACCAGGTGAACAGTATAAGTGAGGAGGTTGTGTTCCCCTGATGGTTTAATATACACGGGACATGTTACCAGGTGAACAGTATAAGTGAGGAGAGTGTGTTCCCCTGATTGTTTAATACACACGGGACATGTTACAAGGTGAACAGTATAAGTGAGGAGAGTGTGTTCCCCTGATGGTTTAATATAGACGGGACATGTTACCAGGTGAACAGTATAAGTGAGGAGAGTGTGTTCCCCTGATGGTTTAATATACACGGGACAAGTTACCAGGTGAATAGAATAAGTGAGGAGAGTGTGTTCCCCTGATGGTTTAATATAGACGGGACATGTTACCAGGTGAACAGTATAAGTGAGGAGTGTGTGCTCCCCTGATTGTTTAATACTGTTGGGACATGTCACAAGGTGAACAGAATAAGTGAGGAGAGTGTGTTCCCCTGATTGTTTAATATACACGGGACATGTAACCAGGTGAACAGTATAAGTGAGGAGAGTGTGTTCCCCTGATTGTTTAATATACACGGGACATGTAACCAGGTGAACAGTATAAGTGAGGAGAGTGTGTTCCCCTGATTGTTTAATATAAACGGGACATGTTACCAGGTGAACAGTAAAGTGAGGAGAGTGTTTTCCCCTAAATGGTTTAATATACACGGGACATGTTACCAGGTGAACAGTATAAGTGAGGAGTGTCTGTTCCCCTGATTGTTTAATACTGACAGGACATGTCACCAGGGGAACAGTATAAGTGAGGAGAGTGTGTTCCCCTGATGGTTTAATATAAACGGGACATGTTACCAGGTGAACAGTAAAGTGAGGAGAGTGTTTTCCCCTAAATTGTTTAATATACACGGGACATGTTACCAGGTGAACAGTATAAGTGAGGAGTGTCTGTTCCCCTGATTGTTTAATACTGACAGGACATGTCACCAGGGGAACAGTATAAGTGAGGAGAGTGTGTTCCCCTGATGGTTTAATATACACGGGACATATAACCAGGTGAATAGTATAAGTGAGGAGAGTGTGTTCCCCTGATGGTTTAATATAAACGGGACATGTCACCAGGTGAACAGTAAAGTGAGGAGAGTGTTTTCCCCTAAATGGTTTAATATACACGGGACATGTTACCAGGTGAACAGTATAAGTGAGGAGAGTGTGTTCCTCTGATGGTTTAATATACACGGGACATGTTCCAAGGCAAACAGTATAAGTGAGGAGAGTGTGTTCCCCTGATTGTTCAATACACACGGGACATGTTACCAGGTGAACAGTATAAGTGAGGAGAGTGTGTTCCCGTGATGTTTTAATCTCCACGGGACATGTTATCAAGTGAACAGTATAAGTGAGGAGAATGTGTTCCCCTGATGGTTTAATATACAGGGACATGTTACCAGGTGAACAGTATAAGTGAGGAGGTTGTGTTCCACTGATTGTTTAATACACACGGGACATGTCACCAGGTGAACAGTATAAGTGAGGAGAGTGTGTTCCCCTGATTTTTTAATACGCACGGGACATGTTACCAGGTGAACAGTATAAGTGAGGAGGTTGTGTTCCCCTGATGGTTTAATATACACGGGACATGTTACCAGGTGAACAGTATAAGTGAGGAGGTTGTGTTCCCCTGATGGTTTAATATACACGGGACATGTTACCAGGTGAACAGTATAAGTGAGGAGAGTGTGTTCCCCTGATGATTTAATATACACGGGACATGTTACTAGGTGAACAGTATAAGTGAGGAGTGTGTGTTCCCCTGATTGTTTAATACTGTTGGGACATGTCACAAGGTGAACAGTATAAGTGAGGAGAGTGTGTTCCCCTGATTGTTCAATACACACGGGACATGTTACCAGGTGAACAGGATAAGTGAGGAGAGTGTGTTCCCCTGATTTTTTAATACACACGGGACATGTAACCAGGTGAATAGTATAAGTGAGGAGAGTGTGTTCCCCTGATTGTCTAATACACACGGGACATGTCACCAGGTGAACAGTATAAGTGAGGAGAGTGTGTTCCCCTGATTGTTTAATACACACGGGACATGTCACCAGGTGAACAGTGTACGTGAGGAGAGTGTGTTCCCCTGATTGTTTAATATAAACGGGACATGTTACCAGGTGAACAGTAAAGTGAGGAGAGTGTGTTCCCCTGATGGTTTAATATAAACGGGACATGTTACCAGGTGAACAGTAAAGTGAGGAGAGTGTTTTCCCCTAAATGGTTTAATATACACGGGACATGTTTCCAGGTGAACAGTATAAGTGAGGAGAGTGTGTTCCCCTGATGGTTTAATATACACGGGACATGTTCCAAGGCAAACAGTATAAGTGAGGAGAGTGTGTTCCCCTGATTGTTCAATACACACGGGACATGTTACAAGGTGAACAGTATAAGTGAGGAGAGTGTGTTCCCGTGATGTTTTAATCTCCACGGGACATGTTATCAAGTGAACAGTATAAGTGAGGAGAGTGTGTTCCCCTGATTGTTTAATACTAACGGGACATGTAACCATGTGAACAGTATAAGTGAGGAGAGTGTGTTCCCCTGATTGTTTAATATACACGGGACATGTTACCATGTGAACAGTATAAGTGAGGAGAGTGTGTTCCCCTGATTGTTTAATACACACGGGACATGTTACAAGGTGAACATCATAAGTGAGGAGAGTGTGTTCCCCTGATTTTTTAATACGCACGGGACATGTTACCAGGTGAACAGTATAAGTGAGGAGAGTGTGTTCCCCTGATTGTTTAATACACACGGGACATGTCACCAGGTGAACAGTATAAGTGAGGAGAGTGTGTTCCCCTGATTTTTTAATACGCACGGGACATGTTACCAGGTGAACAGTATAAGTGAGGAGAGTGTGTTCCCCTGATTGTTTAATACACACGGGACATGTTACAAGGTGAACAGTATAAGTGAGGAGAGTGTGTTCCCCTGATGGTTTAATATACACGGGACATGTCACCAGGTGAGCAGTATGATTGAGTAGAGTGAGTTCCCCTGATGGTTTAACATAGACGGGACATGTTACCAGGTGAACAGTATAAGTGAGGAGAGTGTGTTCCCCTGATTGTTTAATATACACGGGACATGTTACCAGGTGAACAGTATAAGTGAGGAGAGTGTGTTCCCCTGATTGTTTAATATACACGGGACATGTTACAAGGTGAACAGCATAAGTGAGGAGGTTGTGTTCCCCTGATGGTTTAATATACACGGGACATGATACCAGGTGAACAGTTTAAGTGAGGAGGTTGTGTTCCCCTGATGGTTTAATATACACGGGACATGTTACCAGGTGAACAGTATAAGTGAGGAGAGTGTGTTCCCCTGATTGTCTAATACACACGGGACATGTCACCAGGTGAACAGTATAAGTGAGGAGAGTGTGTTCCCCTGATGTTTTAATATGCACGGGACATGTTACCTGGTGAACAGTATAAGTGAGGAGGTTGTGTTCCACTGATTGTTTAATAAACACGGGACATGTCACCAGGTGAACAGTATAAGTGAGGAGAGTGTGTTCCCTTGATTGTTCAATACACACGGGACATGTTACCAGGTGAACAGTATACGTGAGGAGGTTGTGTTCCACTGATTGTTTAATACACACGGGACATGTCACCAGGTGAACAGTATAAGTGAGGAGAGTGTGTTCCCCTGATTGTTTAATACTAACGGGACATGTCACCAGGTGAACAGTATAAGTGAGGAGAGTCTGTTCCCCTGATTGTTTAATACACACGGGACATGTTACCAGGTGAACAGTATAAGTGAGGAGAGTGTGTTCCCCTGATTGTTTAATACACACGGGAGATGTTACCAGGTGAACAGTATAAGTGAGGAGAGTGTGTTCCCCTGATGGTTTAATATGCACGGGACATGTTACCAGGTGAACAGTATAAGTGAGGAGGTTGTGTTCCACTGATTGTTTCATACACACGGGACATGTTACCAGGTGAACAGTACAGGTGAGGAGAGTGTGTTCCACTGATTGTTTAATACACACGGGACATGTAACCAGGTGAATAGTATAATTGAGGAGAGTGTGTTCCCCTGATTGTTTAATACACACGGGACATGTTACCAGGTGAACAGTATAAGTGAGGAGAGTGTGTTCCACTGATTGTTTAATACACACGGGACATGTAACCAGGTGAATAGTATAAGTGAGGTGGTTGTGTTCCACTGATTGTTTAATACACACGGGACATGTAACCAGGTGAATAGTATAATTGAGGAGAGTGTGTTCCCCTGATTGTTTAATACACACGGGAGATGTTACCAGGTGAACAGTATAAGTGAGGAGAGTGTGTTCCCCTGATGGTTTAATATGCACGGGACATGTTACCAGGTGAACAGTATAAGTGAGGAGGTTGTGTTCCACTGATTGTTTAATACACACGGGACATGTTACCAGGTGAACAGTACAGGTGAGGAGAGTGTGTTCCACTGATTGTTTAATACTAACGGGACATGTTACCAGGTGAATAGTATAAGTGAGGAGAGTCTGTTCCCCTGATTGTTTAATACACACGGGACATGTTACCAGTCGAACAGTATAAGTGAGGAGAATGTGTTCCCCTGATTGTTTAATATACATGGGACATGTTACCATGTGAACAGTATAAGTGAGGAGAGTGTGTTCCCCTGATTGTTTAATACACACGGGACATGTTACAAGGTGAACAGTATAAGTGAGGAGGTTGTGTTCCCCTGATGGTTTAATATACATGGGACATGTTACCAGGTGAACAGTATAAGAGAGGAGAGTGTGTTCCCCTGATTTTTTAATACGCACGGGACATGTTACCAGGTGAACAGTATAAGTGAGGAGAATGTGTTCCCCTGATTGTTTAATATACATGGGACATGTTACCATGTGAACAGTATAAGTGAGGAGAGTGTGTTCCCCTGATTGTTTAATACACACGGGACATGTTACAAGGTGAACAGTATAGGTGAGGAGGTTGTGTTCCCCTGATGGTTTAATATACACGGGACATGTTACCAGGTGAACAGTTTAAGTGAGGAGAATGTGTTCCCCTGATTGTTTAATACACACGGGACATGTTACAAGGTGAACAGTATAAGTGAGGAGAGTGTGTTCCCCTGATGGTTTAATATACACGGGACATGACACCAGGTGAACAGTATGATTGAGTAGAGTGAGTTCCCCTGATGGTTTAACATAGACGGGACATGTTACCAGGTGAACAGTGTAAGTGAGGAGAGTGTTTTCCCCTGATGGTTTAATGTACACGG
The DNA here is from genome assembly GCF_036365525.1 of Heterodontus francisci. Classification (NCBI taxonomy): domain Eukaryota; kingdom Metazoa; phylum Chordata; class Chondrichthyes; order Heterodontiformes; family Heterodontidae; genus Heterodontus; species Heterodontus francisci. Next base: position 1,045,072 of record NW_027142236.1, read on the forward strand.
GACATGTTACTAGGTGAACAGTATAAGTGAGGAGTGTGTGTTCCCCAGATTGTTCAATACACACGGGACATGTCACCAGGTGAACAGTATAAGTGAGGAGAGTGTGTTCCCCTGATGGTTTAATAGTCACGGGACATGTTACCAGGTGAAAAGTATAAGTGAGGAGAGTGTGTTCCCCTGATGGTTTAATATACACGGGACATGTTACCAGGTGAACAGTATAAGTGAGGAGAGTGTGTTCCCCTGATTGTTCAATACACACGGGACATGTCACCAGGTGAACAGTATAAGTGAGGAGAGTGTGTTCCACTGATTGTTTAATACACACGGGACATGTCACCAGGAGAACAGTATAAGTGAGGAGAGTGTGTTCCACTGATTGTTTAATACACACGGGACATGTCACCAGGTGAACAGTATAAGTGAGGAGAGTGTGTTCCCCTGATTGTTTAATACACACGGGACATGTTACCAGGTGAACAGTATAAGTGAGGAGAGTGTGTTCCACTGATTGTTTAATACACACGGGACATGTTACCAGGTGAACAGTATAAGTGAGGAGAGTCTGTTCCCCTGATTGTTTAATACACACGGGACATGTTACCAGGTGAACAGTATAAGTGAGGAGAGTGTGTTCCACTGATTGTTTAATACACACGGGACATGTCCCCAGGTGAACAGTATAAGTGAGGAGAGTGTGTTCCCCTGATTGTTTAATATACATGGGACATGTTACCATGTGAACAGTATAAGTGAGGAGAGTGTGTTCCCCTGATTGTTTAATACTAACGGGACATGTCACCAGGTGAACAGTATAAGTGAGTAGAGTGTGTTCCCCTGATGGTTTAATATACACGGGACATGACACCAGGTGAACAGTATGATTGAGTAGAGTGAGTTCCCCTGATGGTTTAACATAGACGGGACATGTTACCAGGTGAACAGTGTAAGTGAGGAGAGTGTTTTCCCCTGATGGTTTAATATACACGGGACATGTTACTAGGTGAACAGTATAAGTGAGGAGTGTGTGTTCCCCAGATTGTTCAATACACACGGGACATGTCACCAGGTGAACAGTATAAGTGAGGAGAGTGTGTTCCCCTGATGGTTTAATAGTCACGGGACATGTTACCAGGTGAACAGTATAAGTGAGGAGAGTGTGTTCCCCTGATGGTTTAATATACACGGGACACGTTACCAGGTGAACAGTATAAGTGAGGAGAGTGTGTTCCCCTGATGGTTTAATATACACGGGACATGTCACCTGGTGAACAGTATAAGTGAGGAGTGTGTGTTCCCCTGATTGTTCAATACACACGGGACATGTTACCAGGTGAACAGTATAAGTGAGGAGAGTGTGTTCCCCTGATGGTTTAATACACACGGGAGATGTTACCAGGTGAACAGTATAAGTGAGGAGAGTGTGTTCCCCTGATGGTTTAATATGCACGGGACATGTTACCAGGTGAACAGTACAGGTGAGGAGAGTGTGTTCCACTGATTGTTTAATACTAACGGGACATGTTACCAGGTGAATAGTATAAGTGAGGAGAGTCTGTTCCCCTGATTGTTTAATACACACGGGACATGTTACCAGGTGAACAGTATAAGAGAGGAGAGTGTGTTCCCCTGATTTTTTAATACGCACGGGACATGTTACCAGGTGAACAGTATAAGTGAGGAGAATGTGTTCCCCTGATTGTTTAATATACATGGGACATGTTACCAGGTGAATAGTATAAGTGAGGAGAGTCTGTTCCCCTGATTGTTTAATACACACGGGACATGTTACCAGGTGAACAGTATAAGAGAGGAGAGTGTGTTCCCCTGATTTTTTAATACGCACGGGACATGTTACCAGGTGAACAGTATAAGTGAGGAGAATGTGTTCCCCTGATTGTTTAATATACATGGGACATGTTACCATGTGAACAGTATAAGTGAGGAGAGTGTGTTCCCCTGATTGTTTAATACACACGGGAGATGTTACCAGGTGAACAGTATAAGTGAGGAGAGTGTGTTCCCCTGATTGTTTAATACACACGGGACATGTTACCAGGTGAACAGTATAAGTGAGGAGAGTGTGTTCCCCTGATGGTTTAATATACACGGGACATGTTACCAGGTGAACAGTATAAGTGAGGAGGTTTTTTCCACTGATTGTTTAATACACACGGGACATGTCACCAGGTGAACAGTATAAGTGAGGAGAGTCTGTTCCCCTGATTGTTTAATACACACGGGACATGTTACCAGGTGAACAGGATAAGAGAGGAGAGTGTGTTCCCCTGATTTTTTAATACGCACGGGACATGTTACCAGGTGAACAGTATAAGTTATGAGAATGTGTTCCCCTGATTGTTTAATACACACGGGACATGTTACCAGGTGAACAGTATAAGTGAGGAGAGTGTGTTCCCCTGATGGTTTAATACACACGGGAGATGTTACCAGGTGAACAGTATAAGTGAGGAGAGTGTGTTCCCCTGATGGTTTAATATGCACGGGACATGTTACCAGGTGAACAGTACAGGTGAGGAGAGTGTGTTCCACTGATTGTTTAATACTAACGGGACATGTTACCAGGTGCATAGTATAAGTGAGGAGAGTCTGTTCCCCTGATTGTTTAATACACACGGGACATGTTACCAGGTGAACAGTATAAGAGAGGAGAGTGTGTTCCCCTGATTTTTTAATACGCACGGGACATGTTACCAGGTGAACAGTATAAGTGAGGAGAATGTGTTCCCCTGATTGTTTAATATACATGGGACATGTTACCATGTGAACAGTATAAGTGAGGAGAGTGTGTTCCCCTGATTGTTTAATACAAACGGGAGATGTTACCAGGTGAACAGTATAAGTGAGGAGAGTGTGTTCCCCTGATGGTTTAATATGCACGGGACATGTTACCAGGTGAACAGTATAAGTGAGGAGGTTGTGTTCCACTGATTGTTTAATACACACGGGACATGTCACCAGGTGAACAGTATAAGTGAGGAGAGTGTGTTCCCCTGATTGTTTAATACTAACGGGACATGTTAGCAGGTGAACAGTATAAGAGAGGAGAGTGTGTTCCCCTGATTTTTTAATACGCACGGGACATGTTACCAGGTTAACAGTATAAGTGAGGAGAATGTGTTCCACTGATTGTTTAATACACACGGAACATGTAACCAGGTGAATAGTATAAGTGAGGAGAGTGTGTTCCCCTGATTGTTTAATACACACGGGACATGTTACCAGGTGAACAGTATAAGAGAGGAGAGTGTGTTCCCCTGATTTTTTAATACGCACGGGACATGTTACCAGGTGAACAGTATAAGTGAGGAGAATGTGTTCCACTGATTGTTTAATACACACGGGACATGTAACCAGGTGAATAGTATAAGTGAGGAGAGTGTGTTCCCCTGATTGTTTAATACACACGGGACATGTAACCAGGTGAATAGTATAAGTGAGGAGAGTGTGTTCCCCTGATTGTTTAATACACACGGGACATGTTACCAGGTGAACAGTATAAGTGAGGAGAGTGTGTTCCCCTGATGGTTTAATATACACGGGACATGTTACCAGGTGAACAGTATAAGTGAGGAGGTTTTTTCCACTGATTGTTTAATACACACGGGACATGTCACCAGGTGAACAGTATAAGTGAGGAGAGTCTGTTCCCCTGATTGTTTAATACGCACGGGACATGTTACCAGGTGAACAGTATAAGTTATGAGAATGTGTTCCCCTGATTGTTTAATACACAAGGGACATGTTACCAGGTGAACAGTATAAGTGAGGAGAGTGTGTTCCCCTGATGGTTTATTACACACGGGAGATGTTACCAGGTGAACAGTATAAGTGAGGAGAGTGTGTTCCCCTGATGGTTTAATATGCACGGGACATGTTACCAGGTGAACAGTACAGGTGAGGAGAGTGTGTTCCACTGATTGTTTAATACTAACGGGACATGTTACCAGGTGAATAGTATAAGTGAGGAGAGTCTGTTCCCCTGATTGTTTAATACACACGGGACATGTTACCAGGTGAAAAGTATAAGAGAGGAGAGTGTGTTCCCCTGATTTTTTAATACGCACGGGACATGTTACCAGGTGAACAGTATAAGTGAGGAGAATGTGTTCCCCTGATTGTTTAATATACATGGGACATGTTAACATGTGAACAGTATAAGTGAGGAGAGTGTGTTCCCCTGATTGTTTAATACACACGGGAGATGTTACCAGGTGAACAGTATAAGTGAGGAGAGTGTGTTCCCCTGATGGTTTAATATGCACGGGACATGTTACCAGGTGAACAGTATAAGTGAGGAGGTTGTGTTCCACTGATTGTTTAATACACACGGGACATGTTACCAGGTGAACAGTACAGGTGAGGAGAGTGTGTTCCACTGATTGTTTAATACACACGGGACATGTAACCAGGTGAATAGTATAATTGAGGAGAGTGTGTTCCCCTGATTGTTTAATACACACGGGACATGTTACCAGGTGAACAGTATAAGTGAGGAGAGTGTGTTCCACTGATTGTTTAATACACACGGGACATGTAACCAGGTGAATAGTATAAGTGAGGAGGTTGTGTTCCACTGATTGTTTAATACACACGGGACATGTTACCAGGTGAACAGTATAAGTGAGGAGGTTGTGTTCCACTGATTGTTTAATACACACGGGACATGTTACCATGTGAACAGTATAAGTGAGGAGAGTGTGTTCCCCTGATTGTTTAATACACACGGGACATGTTACAAGGTGAACAGTATCAGTGAGGAGGTTGTGTTCCCCTGATGGTTTAATATACATGGGACATGTTACCAGGTGAACAGTATAAGAGAGGAGAGTGTGTTCCCCTGATTTTTTAATACGCACGGGACATGTTACCAGGTGAACAGTATAAGTGAGGAGAATGTGTTCCCCTGATTGTTTAATATACATGGGACATGTTACCATGTGAACAGTATAAGTGAGGAGAGTGTGTTCCCCTGATTGTTTAATACACACGGGACATGTTACAAGGTGAACAGTATAAGTGAGGAGGTTGTGTTCCCCTGATGGTTTAATATACACGGGACATGTTACCAGGTGAACAGTTTAAGTGAGGAGAATGTGTTCCCCTGATTGTTTAATACACACGGGACATGTTACAAGGTGAACAGTATAAGTGAGGAGAGTGTGTTCCCCTGATGGTTTAATATACACGGGACATGACACCAGGTGAACAGTATGATTGAGTAGAGTGAGTTCCCCTGATGGTTTAACATAGACGGGACATGTTACTAGGTGAACAGTATAAGTGAGGAGTGTGTGTTCCCCAGATTGTTCAATACACACGGGACATGTCACCAGGTGAACAGTATAAGTGAGGAGAGTGTGTTCCCCTGATGGTTTAATAGTCACGGGACATGTTACCAGGTGAACAGTATAAGTGAGGAGAGTGTGTTCCCCTGATGGTTTAATATACACGGGACATGTTACCAGGTGAACAGTATAAGTGAGGAGAGTGTGTTCCCCTGATTGTTCAATACACACGGGACATGTCACCAGGTGAACAGTATAGGAGAGGAGAGTGTGTTCCCCGTATTGTTCAATACACACGGGACATGTTACCAGGTGAACAGTATAAGTGAGGAGAGTGTGTTCCCCTGATTGTTTAATACACACGGGACATGTTACAAGGTGAACAGTATAAGTGAGGAGATTGTGTTCCCCTGATGGTTTAATATACACAGGACATGTTACCAGGTGAACAGTATAAGTGAGGAGAGTGTGTTCCCCTGATTGTTTAATACACACGGGACATGTTACCAGGTGAACAGTATAAGTGAGGAGAGTGTGTTCCACTGATTGTTTAATACACACGGGACATGTCACCAGGTGAACAGTATAAGTGAGGAGAGTGTGTTCCCCTGATTGTTTAATATACATGGGACATGTTACCATGTGAACAGTATAAGTGAGGAGAGTGTGTTCCCCTGATTGTTTAATACACACGGGACATGTTACAAGGTGAACAGTATAAGTGAGGAGGTTGTGTTCCCCTGATGGTTTAATACTAACGGGACATGTCACCAGGTGAACAGTATAAGTGAGTAGAGTGTGTTCCCCTGATGGTTTAATACACACGGGACATGTTACCAGGTGAACAGTATAAGTGAGTAGAGTGTGTTCCCCTGATTGTTTAATACACACGGGACATGTTACAAGGTGAACAGTATAAGTGAGGGGAGTGTGTTCCCCTGATGGTTTAACATAGACGGGACATGTTACCAGGTGAACAGTGTAAGTGAGGAGAGTGTTTTCCCCTGATGGTTTAATATACACGGGACATGTTACTAGGTGAACAGTATAAGTGAGGAGTGTGTGTTCCCCAGATTGTTCAATACACACGGGACATGTCACCAGGTGAACAGTATAAGTGAGGAGAGTGTGTTCCCCTGATGGCTTAATAGTCAGGGACATGTTACCAGGTGAACAGTATAAGTGAGGAGAGTGTGTTCCCCTGATGGTTTAATATACACGGGACACGTTACCAGGTGAACAGTATAAGTGAGGAGAGTGTGTTCCCCTGATGGTTTAATATACACGGGACATGTCACCTGGTGAACAGTATAAGTGAGAAGAGTGTGTTCCCCTGATGGTTGAATATACACGGGACATGTTACCAGGTGAACAGTATAAGTGAGGAGAGTCTGTTCCCCTGATTGTTTAATACACACGGGACATGTTACAAGGTGAACAGAATAAGTGAGGAGAGTGTGTTCCCCTGATTGTTTAATACACATGGGACATGTTACCAGGTGAACAGTATAAGTGAGGAGAGTGTGTTCCACTGATTGTTTAATACACACGGGACATGTCACCAGGTGAACAGTATAAGTGAGGAGAGTGTGTTCCCCTGATTGTTTAATATACATGGGACATGTTACCATGTGAACAGTATAAGTGAGGAGAGTGTGTTCCCCTGATTGTTTAATACACACGGGACATGTTACAAGGTGAACAGTATAAGTGAGGAGGTTGTGTTCCCCTGATGGTTTAATACTAACGGGACATGTCACCAGGTGAACAGTATAAGTGAGTAGAGTGTGTTCCCCTGATGGTTTAATACACACGGGACATGTTACCAGGTGAACAGTATAAGTGAGTAGAGTGTGTTCCCCTGATTGTTTAATACACACGGGACATGTTACCAGGTGAACAGTATAAGTGAGGAGAGTGTGTTCCCCTGATGGTTTAATACACACGGGACATGTTACCAGGTGAACAGTATAAGTGAGGAGAGTGTGTTCACCTGATGGTTTAATACTCACGGGACATGTCAGCAGGTGAACAGTATAAGTGAGGAGAATGTGTTCCCCTGATTGTTCAACACACACGGGACATGTTACCAGGTGAACAGAAAAAGCGAGGTGAGTGTGTTCCCGTGATTGTTTCTTACACACGGGACATGTTTCCAGATGAACAGTATAAGTGAGGAGAGTGTGTTCCCCTGATGGTTTAATACACACGGGACATGTCAGCAGGTGAACAGTATAAGTGAGGAGAGTGTGTTCCCCTGATTGTTTAATACACACGGGACATGTCACCAGGTGAACAGTATAAGTGAGGACAGTGTGTTCCCCTAATGGTTTAATATACACGGGACATGTTACCAGGTGAACAGTATAAGTGAGGAGAGTGTGCTCCCCGGATTGTTTAAGAGACACGGGACATATTGCCAGGTGAACAGTATAAGTGAGGAGAGTGTGTTCCCCTGATTGTTCAACACACACGGGACATGTTACCAGGTGAACAGTATAAGTGAGGACAGTGTGTTCCCCTAATGGTTTAATATACACGGGACATGTTACCAGGTGAACAGTATAAGTGAGGAGAGTGTGCTCCCCGGATTGTTTAAGAGACACGGGACATATTGCCAGGTGAACAGTATAAGTGAGGAGAGTGTGTTCCCCTGATGGTTTAATGCACACGGGACATGTTACCAGCTAAACAGTATAAGTGAGGAGAGTGTGTTCCCCTCATGTTTTAATATACACGGGACATGTTACCAGGTGAACAGTATAAGTGAGGAGAGTGTGTTCCCCTGATGGTTTAATATACACGGGACATGTTACCAGGTGAACAGTATAAGTGAGGAGAGTGTGTTCCCCTGATGGTTTAATATACACGGGTCATGTTACCAGGTGAACAGTATAAGTGAAGAGAGTGTGTTCCCCTGATTGCTTAATGCACACGGGACATGTTACCAGGTGAAGAGCATAAGTGAGGAGAGTGTGTTCCCCTGATGGCTTAATTACACGGGACATGTTACCATGTGAACAGTATAAGTGAGGACAGTGTGTTCCCCTGACGGTTTAATATACACGGGACATGTTACCAGGTGAACAGTATAAGTGAGGAGAGTGTGTTCCATTGTTGGTTTAATATACACGGGACTAGTTAACAGGTGAACAGTATAAGTGAGGACAGTGTGTTCCCCTGACGGTTTAATATACACGGGACATGTTACCAGGTGAACAGTATAAGTGAGGAGAGTGTGTTCCCCTGATTGTTTAATTTTCACGGGACATGTTACCAAGTGAACAGTATAAGTGAATAGAATGTGTTCCCCTGATTGTTTAATATACACGGGACATGTTGCCAGGTGAACAGTGTGAGTGAGGAGACTGTGTTCCCCTGATTGTTTAATATACACAGGACATGTTACCAAGTGAACAGTATAAGTGAGGAGAATGTGTTCCCCAGATTGATTAATATACACGGGACATGTTACTAGGTGAACAGTATTAGTGTGGATAGTGTGTTCCCCTGATGGTTTAATATACATGGGACATGTTACCAGGTGAACAGTATAAGTGAGGAGAGTGTGTTCCCCTGATGGTTTAATACACACGGGACATGTTACCAGATGAACAGTAGAAGTGAGTAGATTGTGTTCCCCTGATTGTTTAATACACACGGGACATGTCACCAGGCGAACAGTATAAGTGAGGAGAGTGTGTTCCCCTGATGGTTTAATATACACGGGACATGTTTCCAGATGAACAGTATAAGTGAGGAGAGTGTGTTCACCTGATGGTTTAACATACACGGGACATGTTACCAGGTGAAGAGTAGAAGTCAGGAGAGTGTGTTCCCCTGATGGTTTAATATTCATGGGACATGTTACCAGGTGAACAGTATAAGTGAGCAGAGTGTGTTCCCCTGATGGTTCAATATACACAGGACATGCTACCAGGTGAACAGTATAAGTGAGGAGAGTGTGTTACCCTGATGGTTTAATACACACGGGACATGTCAGCAGGTGAGCAGTATAAGTGAGGAGAGTGTGTTCCCCTGATTGTTTAATACACAAGGGAGATGTCAACAGGTGAAAAGTTTAAGTGAGGAGAGTGTGTTCCCCTGATGGTTCAATATACACGGGACATGTTACCAGGTGAACTGTATAAGTGAGGAGAGTGTGTTCCCCTGATGGTTTAATATACACGGGACATGTTACCAGCTAAACAGTATAAGTGAGGAGAGTGTGTTCCCCTCATGGTTTAATATACACGGGACATGTTACCAGGTGAACAGTATAAGTGAGGAGAGTGTGTTCCCCTGATGGTTTAATATACACGGGACATGTTACCAGGTGAACAGTATAAGTGAGGAGAGTGTGTTCCCCTGATGGTTTAATATACACGGGTCATGTTACCAGGTGAACAGTATAAGTGAAGAGAGTGTGTTCCCCTGATTGCTTAATGCACACGGGACATGTTACCAGGTGAAGAGCATAAGTGAGGAGAGTGTGTTCCCCTGATGGCTTAATTACACGGGACATGTTACCATGTGAACAGTATAAGTGAGGACAGTGTGTTCCCCTGACGGTTTAATATTCACGGGACATGTTACCAGGTGAACAGTATAAGTGAGGAGAGTGTGTTCCATTGTTGGTTTAATATACACGGGACTAGTTAACAGGTGAACAGTATAAGTGAGGACAGTGTGTTCCCCTGACGGTTTAATATACACGGGACATGTTACCAGGTGAACAGTATAAGTGAGGAGAGTGTGTTCCCCTGATTGTTTAAAACAAACGGGACATGTAACCAGGTGAACAGTATAAGTGAGGAGAATGTGTTCCTCTGATTGTTTAATACATAAGGGACATGTTACCAGGCAACAGTATAAGTGAGGAGAGTGTGTTCCCCTGACTGTTTAATACTGACGGGACATGTCACCAGGTGAACAGTATAAGTGAGGAGACTGTGTTACCCTGACTGTTTAATACTGACGGGACATGTCACCAGGCGAACAGTATAAGTGAGGAGAGTATGTTCCCCTGATGGTTTAATATACACGGGACATGTTACCAGGTGAACAGTAGAAGTGAGGAGAGTGTGTTCCCCTGATTGTTTAAAACAAACGGGACATGTAACCAGGTGAACAGTATAAGTGAGGAGAGTATGTTCCCCTGATGGTTTAATATACACGGGACATGTTACCAGGTGAACAGTAGAAGTGAGGAGAGTGTGTTCCCCTGATTGTTTAATACATAAGGGACATGTTACCAGGCGAACAGTATAAGTGAGGAGAGTGTGTTCCCCTGATTGTTTAAAACGAACGGGACATGGAACCAGGTGAACAGTATAAGTGAGGAGAGAGTGTTCCCCTGATTATTTAATATTGACGGGACATGTTACCAGTTGAACAGAATAAGTGAGGAGAGTGAGTTCCCCTGATGGTTTAATATACACTGGACATGTTACCAGTTGAACAGTATAAGTGAGGAGAGTGTGTTCCCCTGATTGTTTAATGCACACGGGACATGTTAGCAGGTGAACAGTATAAGTGAGGAGAGTGTGTTCCCGTGATGGTTTAATATACACGGGACATGTTACCAGGTGAACAGTATAAGTGAGGAGAGTGTGTTCCCCTGATGGTTTAATATACACGGGACATGTTACCAGGTGAACAGTATAAGTGAGGAGAGATTGCTCCCCTGATGATTTAATAAACACGGGACATGTTAACAGGTGAACAGTATAAGTGAGGAGAGCGTGTTCCCCTGACTGTTAAATACCCATTTGTCATGTCACCAGGTGAACAGTATAAGTGAGGAGAGTGTGTTCCCCTGATTGTTTAATGCTCACGGGACATGTTACAAGGTGAACAGTATAAGTGAGGAGAGTGTGTTCCCCTGATGATTGAATATACACGGGACATGTTACCAGGTGAACAGTATAAGTGAGGAGAGTGTGTTCCCCTGATGATTGAATATACACGGGACATGTTACCAGGTGAACAGTATAAGTGAGGAGAGTGTGTTCCCCTGATGGTTGAATATACACGGGACATGTTACCAGGTGAACAGTATAAGTGAGGAGAGTCTGTTCCCCTGATTGTTTAATACACACGGGACATGTTACAAGGTGAACAGTATAAGTGAGGAGAGTCTGTTCCCCTGATTGTTTAATACACACGGGACATGTTACCAGGTGAACAGAATAAGTGAGGAGAGTGTGTTCCCCTGATGGTTGAATATACACGGGACATGTTACCAGGTGAACAGTATAAGTGAGGAGAGTCTGTTCCCCTGATTGTTTAATACACACGGGTCATGTTACAAGGTGAACAGTATAAGTGAGGAGAGTCTGTTCCCCTGATGGTTTAATATACACACGACATGTTACCAGGTGAACAGTATAAGTGAGGAGAGTGTGTTCCCCTGATTGTTTAATGCACACGGGACATGTTAGCAGGTGAACAGTATAAGTGAGGAGAGTGTGTTCCCCTGATGGTTTAATATACACGGGACATGTTACCAGGTGAACAGAATAAGTGAGGAGAGTGTGTTCCCCTGATGGTTTAATACACACGGGACATGTTACCAGGTGAACAGTATAAGTGAGGAGAGTGTGTTCCCCTGATGGTTTAATATACACGGGACATGTTACCAGGTGAACAGTATAAGTGAGGAGAGTCTGTTCCCCTGATTGTTTAATATAGACGGGACATGTTACCAGGTGAACAGTATAAGTGAGGAGAGTGCGTTCCCCTGATGGTTTAATATACACGGGACATGTTACCAGGTGAACAGTATAAGTGAGGAGAGTGTGTTCCCCTGATGGTTGAATATACACGGGACATGTTACCAGGTGAACAGTATAAGTGAGGAGAGTGTGTTCCCCTGATGATTGAATATACACGGGACATGTTCCCAGGTGAACAGTATAATTGAGGAGAGTGTGTTCCCCTGATGGTTTAATACACACGGGACATGTTACCAGGTGAACAGTATAATTGAGGAGAGTGTGTTCCCGTGATGGTTTAATATACACGGGACATGTTACCAGGTGAACAGTATAATTGAGGAGAGTGTGTTCCCCTGATGGTTTAATACACACGGGACATGTTACCAGGTGAACAGTATAAGTGAGGAGAGTGTGTTCCCCTGATGGTTTAATATACACGGGACATGTTACCAGGTGAACAGTATAAGTGAGGAGAGTGTGTTCCCCTGATGGTTTAATATACACGGGACATGTTACCAGGTGAACAGAATAAGTGAGGAGAGTGTGTTCCCCTGATGGTTTAATACACACGGGACATGTTACCAGGTGAACAGTATAAGTGAGGAGAGTGCGTTCCCCTGATGGTTTAATGTACACGGGACATGTTACCAGGTGAACAGTATAAGTGAGGAGAGTGTGTTCCCCTGATGGTTGAATATACACGGGACATGTTACCAGGTGAACAGTATAAGTGAGGAGAGTGTGTTCCCCTGATGATTGAATATACACGGGACATGTTCCCAGGTGAACAGTATAAGTGAGGAGAGTGTGTTCCCCTGATGGTTGAATATACACGGGACATGTTACCAGGTGAACAGTATAAGTAAGGAGAGTGTGTTCCCCTGATGGTTGAATATACACGGGACATGTTACCAGGTGAACAGTATAAGTGAGGAGAGTGTGTTCCCCTGATGGGTTAATATACACGGGACATGTTACCAGGTGAACAGTATAAGTGAGGAGAGTCTGTTCCCCTGATTGTTTAATACACATGGGACATGTTACCAGGTGAACAGTATAAGTGAGGAGAGTGTGTTCCCCTGATGGTTTAATATACACGGGGCATGACACCAGGTGAGCAGTATGATTGAGTAGAGTGAGTTTCCCTGATGGTTTAATATAGACGGGACATGTTACCAGGTGAGCAGGATAAGTGAGGAGAGTCTGTTCCCCTGATGGTTTAATATACACGGGACATGTTACCAGGTGAACAGTATAAGAGAGGAGTGTGTGCTCCCCTGATTGTTTAATACTGTTGGGACATGTCACAAGGTGAACAGTTTAAGTGAGGAGAGTGTGTTCCCCTGATGGTTTAATATACAAGGGACATGTTACCAGGTGAACAGTATAAGTGAGGAGAGTGTGTTCCCTTGACTGTTCAATACCCATTTGAGATGTCACCAGGTGAACAGTATAAGTGAGGAGAGTGTGTTCCCCTGATGGTTTAATATACATGGGACATGTTACCAGGTGAACAGAATAAGTGAGGAGAGTGTGTTCCCCTGATGGTTTAATATACACGGGACATGTTACCAGGTGAACAGTATAATTGAGGAGAGTGTGTTCCCCTGATGGTTTAATATACACGGGACATGTTACCAGGTGAACAGAATAAGTGAGGAGAGTGTGTTCCCCTGATGGTTGAATATACACGGGACATGTTACCAGGTGAACAGTATAAGAGAGGAGAGTGTGTTCCCCTGATGGTTTAATATAGACGGGACATGTTACCAGGTGAACAGTATAAGTGAGGAGAGTGTGTTCCCCTGATGGTTTAATATACACGGGACATGTTACCAGGTGAACAGTATAAGTGAGGAGAGTGTGTTCCCCTGATGGTTTAATATACACAGGACATGTTACCAGGTGAACAGTATAAGTGAGGAGAGTCTGTTCCCCTGATTGTTTAATATAGACGGGACATGTTACCAGGTGAACAGTATAAGTGAGGAGAGTGTGTTCCCCTGATGGTTTAATATACACGGGACATGTTACCAGGTGAGCAGGATAAGTGAGGAGAGTCTGTTCCCCTGATGGTTTAATATACACGGGTCATGTTACCAGGTGAACAGTATAAGTGAGGAGAGTCTGTTCCCCTGATTGTTAAATACACACGGGACATGTTACCAGGTGAACAGTATAAGTGAGGAGAGTGTGTTCCCCTGATGGTTTAATAGAGACGGGACATGTTACCAGGTGAACAGTATAAGTGAGGAGAGTGTGTTCCCCTGATGGTTTAATATACGCGGGACATGTTACCAGGTGAACAGTATAAGTGAGGAGAGTGTGTTCCCCTGATGGTTGAATATACACGGGACATGTTACCAGGTGAACAGTATAAGTGAGGAGAGTGTGTTCCCCTGATGGTTTAATATACACGGGACATGTTACCAGGTGAACAGTATAAGTGAGGAGAGTCTGTTCCCCTGATTGTTAAATACACACGGGACATGTTACCAGGTGAACAGTATAAGTGAGGAGAGTGTGTTCCCCTGATGGTTTAATATACACGGGACATGTTACCAGGTGAACAGTATAAGTGAGGAGAGTGTGTTCCCCTGATGGTTTAATATACATGGGGCATGACACCAGGTAAGCAGTATGATTGAGTAGAGTGAGTTCCCCTGATGGTTTAATATACACTGGACATGTTACCAGGTGAGCAGGATAAGTGAGGAGAGTCTGTTCCCCTGATGGTTTAATATACACGGGACGTGTTACCAGGTGAACAGTATAAGTGAGGAGAGTCTGTTCCCCTGATTGCGAAATACACACGGGACATGTTACCAGGTGAACTGTATAAGTGAGGAGAGTGTGTTCCCCTGATGGTTTAATATAGACGGGACATGTTACCAGGTGAACAGTATAAGTGAGGAGAGTGTGTTCCCCTGATGGTTTAATATACACGGGACATGTTACCAGGTGAACAGTATAAGTGAGGAGAGTGTGTTCCCCTGATGGTTGAATATACACGGGACATGTTACCAGGTGAACAGTATAAGTGAGGAGAGTCTGTTCCCCTGATTGTTTAATACACACGGGACATGTTACAAGGTGAACAGTATAAGTGAGGAGAGTCTGTTCCCCTGATTGTTTAATACACACGGGACATGTTACCAGGTGAACAGAATAAGTGAGGAGAGTGTGTTCCCCTGATGGTTGAATATACACGGGACATGTTACCAGGTGAACAGTATAAGTGAGGAGAGTCTGTTCCCCTGATTGTTTAATACACACGGGTCATGTTACAAGGTGAACAGTATAAGTGAGGAGAGTCTGTTCCCCTGATGGTTTAATATACACACGACATGTTACCAGGTGAACAGTATAAGTGAGGAGAGTGTGTTCCCCTGATTGTTTAATGCACACGGGACATGTTAGCAGGTGAACAGTATAAGTGAGGAGAGTGTGTTCCCCTGATGGTTTAATATACACGGGACATGTTACCAGGTGAACAGAATAAGTGAGGAGAGTGTGTTCCCCTGATGGTTTAATACACACGGGACATGTTACCAGGTGAACAGTATAAGTGAGGAGAGTGTGTTCCCCTGATGGTTTAATATACACGGGACATGTTACCAGGTGAACAGTATAAGTGAGGAGAGTCTGTTCCCCTGATTGTTTAATATAGACGGGACATGTTACCAGGTGAACAGTATAAGTGAGGAGAGTGCGTTCCCCTGATGGTTTAATATACACGGGACATGTTACCAGGTGAACAGTATAAGTGAGGAGAGTGTGTTCCCCTGATGGTTGAATATACACGGGACATGTTACCAGGTGAACAGTATAAGTGAGGAGAGTGTGTTCCCCTGATGATTGAATATACACGGGACATGTTCCCAGGTGAACAGTATAATTGAGGAGAGTGTGTTCCCCTGATGGTTTAATACACACGGGACATGTTACCAGGTGAACAGTATAATTGAGGAGAGTGTGTTCCCGTGATGGTTTAATATACACGGGACATGTTACCAGGTGAACAGTATAATTGAGGAGAGTGTGTTCCCCTGATGGTTTAATACACACGGGACATGTTACCAGGTGAACAGTATAAGTGAGGAGAGTGTGTTCCCCTGATGGTTTAATATACACGGGACATGTTACCAGGTGAACAGTATAAGTGAGGAGAGTGTGTTCCCCTGATGGTTTAATATACACGGGACATGTTACCAGGTGAACAGAATAAGTGAGGAGAGTGTGTTCCCCTGATGGTTTAATACACACGGGACATGTTACCAGGTGAACAGTATAAGTGAGGAGAGTGTGTTCCCCTGATGGTTTAATATACACGGGACATGTTACCAGGTGAACAGTATAAGTGAGGAGAGTCTGTTCCCCTGATTGTTTAATATAGACGGGACATGTTACCAGGTGAACAGTATAAGTGAGGAGAGTGCGTTCCCCTGATGGTTTAATGTACACGGGACATGTTACCAGGTGAACAGTATAAGTGAGGAGAGTGTGTTCCCCTGATGGTTGAATATACACGGGACATGTTACCAGGTGAACAGTATAAGTAAGGAGAGTGTGTTCCCCTGATGGTTGAATATACACGGGACATGTTACCAGGTGAACAGTATAAGTGAGGAGAGTGTGTTCCCCTGATGGGTTAATATACACGGGACATGTTACCAGGTGAACAGTATAAGTGAGGAGAGTCTGTTCCCCTGATTGTTTAATACACATGGGACATGTTACCAGGTGAACAGTATAAGTGAGGAGAGTGTGTTCCCCTGATGGTTTAATATACACGGGGCATGACACCAGGTGAGCAGTATGATTGAGTAGAGTGAGTTTCCCTGATGGTTTAATATAGACGGGACATGTTACCAGGTGAGCAGGATAAGTGAGGAGAGTCTGTTCCCCTGATGGTTTAATATACACGGGACATGTTACCAGGTGAACAGTATAAGAGAGGAGTGTGTGCTCCCCTGATTGTTTAATACTGTTGGGACATGTCACAAGGTGAACAGTTTAAGTGAGGAGAGTGTGTTCCCCTGATGGTTTAATATACACGGGACATGTTACCAGGTGAACAGTATAAGTGAGGAGAGTGTGTTCCCTTGACTGTTCAATACCCATTTGAGATGTCACCAGGTGAACAGTATAAGTGAGGAGAGTGTGTTCCCCTGATGGTTTAATATACATGGGACATGTTACCAGGTGAACAGAATAAGTGAGGAGAGTGTGTTCCCCTGATGGTTTAATATACACGGGACATGTTACCAGGTGAACAGTATAATTGAGGAGAGTGTGTTCCCCTGATGGTTTAATATACACGGGACATGTTACCAGGTGAACAGAATAAGTGAGGAGAGTGTGTTCCCCTGATGGTTGAATATACACGGGACATGTTACCAGGTGAACAGTATAAGAGAAGAGAGTGTGTTCCCCTGATGGTTTAATATAGACGGGACATGTTACCAGGTGAACAGTATAAGTGAGGAGAGTGTGTTCTCCTGATGGTTTAATATACACGGGACATGTTACCAGGTGAACAGTATAAGTGAGGAGAGTGTGTTCCCCTGATGGTTTAATATACACAGGACATGTTACCAGGTGAACAGTATAAGTGAGGAGAGTCTGTTCCCCTGATTGTTTAATATAGACGGGACATGTTACCAGGTGAACAGTATAAGTGAGGAGAGTGTGTTCCCCTGATGGTTTAATATACACGGGACATGTTACCAGGTGAGCAGGATAAGTGAGGAGAGTCTGTTCCCCTGATGGTTTAATATACACGGGTCATGTTACCAGGTGAACAGTATAAGTGAGGAGAGTCTGTTCCCCTGATTGTTAAATACACACGGGACATGTTACCAGGTGAACAGTATAAGTGAGGAGAGTGTGTTCCCCTGATGGTTTAATAGAGACGGGACATGTTACCAGGTGAACAGTATAAGTGAGGAGAGTGTGTTCCCCTGATGGTTTAATATACGCGGGACATGTTACCAGGTGAACAGTATAAGTGAGGAGAGTGTGTTCCCCTGATGGTTGAATATACACGGGACATGTTACCAGGTGAACAGTATAAGTGAGGAGAGTGTGTTCCCCTGATGGTTTAATATACACGGGACATGTTACCAGGTGAACAGTATAAGTGAGGAGAGTCTGTTCCCCTGATTGTTAAATACACACGGGACATGTTACCAGGTGAACAGTATAAGTGAGGAGAGTGTGTTCCCCTGATGGTTTAATATACACGGGACATGTTACCAGGTGAACAGTATAAGTGAGGAGAGTGTGTTCCCCTGATGGTTTAATATACATGGGGCATGACACCAGGTAAGCAGTATGATTGAGTAGAGTGAGTTCCCCTGATGGTTTAATATACACTGGACATGTTACCAGGTGAGCAGGATAAGTGAGGAGAGTCTGTTCCCCTGATGGTTTAATATAGACGGGACATGTTACCAGGTGAACAGTATAAGTGAGGAGAGTCTGTTCCCCTGATTGCGAAATACACACGGGACATGTTACCAGGTGAACTGTATAAGTGAGGAGAGTGTGTTCCCCTGATGGTTGAATATACACGGGACATGTTACCAGGTGAACAGTATAAGTGAGGAGAGTGTGTTCCCCTGATGATTGAATATACACGGGACATGTTACCATGTGAACAGTATAAGTGAGGAGAGTTTGCTCCCCTGATGGTTTAATATACACGGGACATGTTACCAGGTGAACAGTATAAGTGAGGAGAGTTTGCTCCCCTGATGGTTTAATACACACGGGACATGTTACCAGGTGAACAGTATAAGTGAGGAGAGCGTGTTCCCCTGACTGTTAAATACCCATTTGACATGTCACCAGGTGAACAGTATAAGTGAGGAGAGTGTGTTCCCCTGATTGTTTAATGCTCACGGGACATGTTACCAGGTGAACAGAATAAGTGAGGAGAGTGTGTTCCCCTGATGGTTGAATATACACGGGACATGTTCCTAGGTGAACAGTATAAGTGAGGAGAGTGTGTTCCCCTGATGGTTGAATATACACGGGACATGTTTCCAGGTGAACAGTATAAGTGAGGAGAGTCTGTTCCCCTGATGGTTGAATATACACGGGACATGTTACCAGGTGAACAGTATAAGTGAGGAGAGTGTGTTCCCCTGATGGTTTAATACACACGGGACATGTTACCAGGTGAACAGTGTAAGTGAGGAGAGTGTGTTCCCCTGATGGTTGAATATGCACGGGACATGTTACCAGATGAACAGTATAAGTGAGGAGAGTGTGTTCCCCTGATGGTTGAATGTACACGGGACATGTTACCAGGTGAACAGTATAAGTGAGGAGAGTGTGTTCCCCTGATGGTTTAATATAGACGGGACATGTTACCAGGTGAACAGTATAAGTGAGGAGAGTGTGTTCCCCTAATTGTTTAAAACACACGGGACATGTTACCAGGTGAACAGTATAAGTGAGGAGAGTGTGTTCCCCTGATTGCTTAATACACACGGGACATGTTACCAGGTGAACAGTATAAGTGAGGAGAGTGTGTTCCCCTGATTGTTTAATGCACACGGGACATGTTAGCAGGTGAACAGTATAAGTGAGGAGAGTGTGTTCCCGTGATGGTTTAATATACACGGGACATGTTACCAGGTGAACAGTATAATTGAGGAGAGTGTGTTCCCCTGATGGTTTAATATACACGGGACATGTTACCAGGTGAACAGTATAAGTGAGGAGAGATTGCTCCCCTGATGGTTTAATAAACACGGGACATGTTAACAGGTGAACAGTATAAGTGAGGAGAGCGTGTTCCCCTGACTGTTAAATACCCATTTGTCATGTCACCAGGTGAACAGTATAAGTGAGGAGAGTGTGTTCCCCTGATTGTTTAATGCTCACGGGACATGTTACAAGGTGAACAGTATAAGTGAGGAGAGTGTGTTCCCCTGATGATTGAATATACACGGGACATGTTACCAGGTGAACAGTATAAGTGAGGAAGTGTGTTCCCCTGATGATTGAATATACACGGGACATGTTACCAGGTGAACAGTATAAGTGAGGAGAGTGTGTTCCCCTGATGGTTGAATATACACGGGACATGTTACCAGGTGAACAGTATAAGTGAGGAGAGTCTGTTCCCCTGATTGTTTAATACACACGGGAAATGTTACAAGGTGAACAGTATAAGTGAGGAGAGTCTGTTCCCCTGATTGTTTAATACACACGGGACATGTTACCAGGTGAACAGAATAAGTGAGGAGAGTGTGTTCCCCTGATGGTTGAATATACACGGGACATGTTACCAGGTGAACAGTATAATTGAGGAGAATCTGTTCCCCTGATTGTTTAATACACACGGGTCATGTTACAAGGTGAACAGTATAAGTGAGGAGAGTCTGTTCCCCTGATGGTTTAATATACACACGACATGTTACCAGGTGAACAGTATAAGTGAGGAGAGTGTGTTCCCCTGATTGTTTAATGCACACGGGACATGTTAGCAGGTGAACAGTATAAGTGAGGAGAGTGTGTTCCCGTGATGGTTTAATATACACGGGACATGTTACCAGGTGAACAGTATAATTGAGGAGAGTGTGTTCCCCTGATGGTTTAATACACACGGGACATGTTACCAGGTGAACAGTATAAGTGAGGAGAGTGTGTTCCCCTGATGGTTTAATATACACGGGACATGTTACCAGGTGAACAGTATAAGTGAGGAGAGTGTGTTCCCCTGATGGTTGAATATACACGGGACATGTTACCAGGTGAACAGTATAAGTGAGGAGAGTGTGTTCCCCTGATGATTGAATATACACGGGACATGTTACCAGGTGAACAGTATAAGTGAGGAGAGTGTGTTCCCCTGATGGTTGAATATACACGGGACATGTTACCAGGTGAACAGTATAAGTGAGGAGAGTGTGTTCCCCTGATGATTGAATATACACGGGACATGTTACCAGGTGAACAGTATAAGTGAGGAGAGTGTGTTCCCCTGATGGTTGAATATACACGGGACATGTTACCAGGTGAACAGTATAAGTGAGGAGAGTCTGTTCCCCTGATTGTTTAATACACACGGGACATGTTACAAGGTGAACAGTATAAGTGAGCAGAGTCTGTTCCCCTGATTGTTTAATACACACGGGACATGTTACCAGGTGAACAGTATAAGTGAGGAGAGTGTGTTCCCCTGATGGTTTAATATACACGGGACATGTTACCAGGTGAACAGTATAAGTGAGGAGAGTCTGTTCCCCTGATTGTTTAATATAGACGGGACATGTTACCAGGTGAACAGTATAAGTGAGGAGAGTGTGTTCCCCTGATGGTTTAATATACACGGGACATGTTACCAGGTGAACAGTATAAGTGAGGAGAGTGTGTTCCCCTGATGATTGAATATACACGGGACCTGTTACCAGGTGAACAGTATAAGTGAGGAGAGTGTGTTCCCCTGATGGTTGAATATACACGGGACATGTTACCAGGTGAAAAGTATAAGTGAGGAGAGTGTGTTCCCCTGATGGTTGAATACACACGGGACATGTTACCAGGTGAGCAGTATGATTGAGTAGCGTGAGTTCCCCTGATGGTTTAATATGGACGGGACATGTTACCAGGTGAACAGTATAAGTGAGGAGAGTGTGTTCCCCTGATTGCTTAATACACACGGGACATGTTACCAGGTGAACAGTATAAGTGAGGAGAGTGTGTTCCCCTGATTGTTTAATGCACACGGGACATGTTCGCAGGTGAACAGTATAAGTGAGGAGAGTGTGTTCCCGTGATGGTTTAATATACACGGGACATGTTACCAGGTGAACAGTATAATTGAGGAGAGTGTGTTCCCCTGATGGTTTAATATACACGGGACATGTTACCAGGTGAACAGTATAAGTGAGGAGAGATTGCTCCCCTGATGGTTTAATAAACACGGGACATGTTAACAGGTGAACAGTATAAGTGAGGAGAGCGTGTTCCCCTGACTGTTAAATACCCATTTGTCATGTCACCAGGTGAACAGTATAAGTGAGGAGAGTGTGTTCCCCTGATTGTTTAATGCTCACGGGACATGTTACAAGGTGAACAGTATAAGTGAGGAGAGTGTGTTCCCCTGATGATTGAATATACACGGGACATGTTACCAGGTGAACAGTATAAGTGAGGAGAGTGTGTTCCCCTGATGATTGAATATACACGGGACATGTTACCAGGTGAACAGTATAAGTGAGAAGAGTGTGTTCCCCTGATGGTTGAATATACACGGGACATGTTACCAGGTGAACAGTATAAGTGAGGAGAGTCTGTTCCCCTGATTGTTTAATACACACGGGACATGTTACAAGGTGAACAGAATAAGTGAGGAGAGTGTGTTCCCCTGATGGTTGAATATACACGGGACATGTTACCAGGTGAACAGAATAAGTGAGGAGAGTGTGTTCCCCTGATGGTTGAATATACACGGGACATGTTACCAGGTGAACAGTATAAGTGAGGAGAGTCTGTTCCCCTGATTGTTTAATACACACGGGTCATGTTACCAGGTGAACAGTATAAGTGAGGAGAGTCTGTTCCCCTGATGGTTTAATATACACACGACATGTTACCAGGTGAACAGTATAAGTGAGGAGAGTGTGTTCCCCTGATTGTTTAATGCTCACGGGACATGTTACAAGGTGAACAGTATAAGTGAGGAGAGTGTGTTCCCCTGATGATTGAATATACACGGGACATGTTACCAGGTGAACAGTATAAGTGAGGAGAGTGTGTTCCCGTGATGGTTTAATATACACGGGACATGTTACCAGGTGAACAGTATAATTGAGGAGAGTGTGTTCCCCTGATGGTTTAATACACACGGGACATGTTACCAGGTGAACAGTATAAGTGAGGAGAGTGTGTTCCCCTGATGGTTTAATATACACGGGACATGTTACCAGGTGAACAGTATAAGTGAGGAGAGTGTGTTCCCCTGATGGTTTAATATACACGGGACATGTTACCAGGTGAACAGAATAAGTGAGGAGAGTGTGTTCCCCTGATGGTTTAATACACACGGGACATGTTACCAGGTGAACAGTATAAGTGAGGAGAGTGTGTTCCCCTGATGGTTTAATATACACGGGACATGTTACCAGGTGAACAGTATAAGTGAGGAGAGTCTGTTCCCCTGATTGTTTAATATAGACGGGACATGTTACCAGGTGAACAGTATAAGTGAGGAGAGTGCGTTCCCCTGATGGTTTAATATACACGGGACATGTTACCAGGTGAACAGTATAAGTGAGGAGAGTGTGTTCCCCTGATGATTGAATATACACGGGACATGTTCCCAGGTGAACAGTATAAGTGAGGAGAGTGTGTTCCCCTGATGGTTGAATATACACGGGACATGTTACCAGGTGAACAGTATAAGTGAGGAGAGTGTGTTCCCCTGATGGTTGAATATACACGGGACATGTTACCAGGTGAACAGTATAAGTGAGGAGAGTGTGTTCCCCTGATGGGTTAATATACACGGGACATGTTACCAGGTGAACAGTATAAGTGAGGAGAGTCTGTTCCCCTGATTGTTTAATACACATGGGACATGTTACCAGGTGAACAGTATAAGTGAGGAGAGTGTGTTCCCCTGATGGTTTAATATACACGGGGCATGACACCAGGTGAGCAGTATGATTGAGTAGAGTGAGTTCCCCTGATGGTTTAATATAGACGGGACATGTTACCAGGTGAGCAGGATAAGTGAGGAGAGTCTGTTCCCCTGATGGTTTAATATACACGGGACATGTTACCAGGTGAACAGTATAAGTGAGGAGAGTGTGTTCCCTTGACTGTTCAATACCCATTTGAGATGTCACCAGGTGAACAGTATAAGTGAGGAGAGTGTGTTCCCCTGATGGTTTAATATACATGGGACATGTTACCAGGTGAACAGAATAAGTGAGGAGAGTGTGTTCCCCTGATGGTTTAATATACACGGGACATGTTACCAGGTGAACAGTATAATTGAGGAGAGTGTGTTCCCCTGATGGTTTAATATGCACGGGACATGTTACCAGGTGAACAGAATAAGTGAGGAGAGTGTGTTCCCCTGATGGTTGAATATACACGGGACATGTTACCAGGTGAACAGTATAAGAGAGGAGAGTGTGTTCCCCTGATGGTTTAATATAGACGGGACATGTTACCAGGTGAACAGTATAAGTGAGGAGAGTGTGTTCCCCTGATGGTTTAATATACACGGGACATGTTACCAGGTGAACAGTATAAGTGAGGAGAGTGTGTTCCCCTGATGGTTTAATATACACAGGACATGTTACCAGGTGAACAGTATAAGTGAGGAGAGTCTGTTCCCCTGATTGTTTAATATAGACGGGACATGTTACCAGGTGAACAGTATAAGTGAGGAGAGTGTGTTCCCCTGATGGTTTAATATACACGGGACATGTTACCAGGTGAGCAGGATAAGTGAGGAGAGTCTGTTCCCCTGATGGTTTAATATACACGGGTCATGTTACCAGGTGAACAGTATAAGTGAGGAGAGTCTGTTCCCCTGATTGTTAAATACACACGGGACATGTTACCAGGTGAACAGTATAAGTGAGGAGAGTGTGTTCCCCTGATGGTTTAATATACGCGGGACATGTTACCAGGTGAACAGTATAAGTGAGGAGAGTGTGTTCCCCTGATGGTTGAATATACACGGGACATGTTACCAGGTGAACAGTATAAGTGAGGAGAGTGTGTTCCCCTGATGGTTTAATATACACGGGACATGTTACCAGGTGAACAGTATAAGTGAGGAGAGTCTGTTCCCCTGATTGTTAAATACACACGGGACATGTTACCAGGTGAACAGTATAAGTGAGGTGAGTGTGTTCCCCTGATGGTTTAATATACACGGGACATGTTACCAGGTGAACAGTATAAGTGAGGAGAGTGTGTTCCCCTGATGGTTTAATATACACGGGGCATGACACCAGGTAAGCAGTATGATTGAGTAGAGTGTGTTCCCCTGATGGTTTAATATACACTGGACATGTTACCAGGTGAGCAGGATAAGTGAGGAGAGTCTGTTCCCCTGATGGTTTAATATACACGGGACGTGTTACCAGGTGAACAGTATAAGTGAGGAGAGTCTGTTCCCCTGATTGCTAAATACACACGGGACATGTTACCAGGTGAACTGTATAAGTGAGGAGAGTGTGTTCCCCTGATGGTTTAATATAGACGGGACATGTTACCAGGTGAACAGTATAAGTGAGGAGAGTGTGTTCCACTGATGGTTTAATATACACGGGACATGTTACCAGGTGAACAGTATAAGTGAGGAGAGTGTGTTCCCCTGATGGTTGAATATACACGGGACATGTTACCAGGTGAACAGTATAAGTGAGGAGAGTGTGTTCCCCTGATGATTGAATATACACGGGACATGTTACCATGTGAACAGTATAAGTGAGGAGAGTTTGCTCCCCTGATGGTTTAATATACACGGGACATGTTACCAGGTGAACAGTATAAGTGAGGAGAGTTTGCTCCCCTGATGGTTTAATACACACTGGACATGTTACCAGGTGAACAGTATAAGTGAGGAGAGCGTGTTCCCCTGACTGTTAAATACCCATTTGACATGTCACCAGGTGAACAGTATAAGTGAGGAGAGTGTGTTCCCCTGATTGTTTAATGCTCACGGGACATGTTACCAGGTGAACAGAATAAGTGAGGAGAGTGTGTTCCCCTGATGGTTGAATATACACGGGACATGTTCCTAGGTGAACAGTATAAGTGAGGAGAGTGTGTTCCCCTGATGGTTGAATATACACGGGACATGTTTCCAGGTGAACAGTATAAGTGAGGAGAGTGTGTTCCCCTGATGGTTGAATATACACGGGACATGTTACCAGGTGAACAGTATAAGTGAGGAGAGTGTGTTCCCCTGATGGTTTAATACACACGGGACATGTTACCAGGTGAACAGTGTAAGTGAGGAGAGTGTGTTCCCCTGATGGTTGAATATAGATGGGACATGTTACCAGGTGAACAGAATAAGTGAGGAGAGTGTGTTCCCCTGATGGTTGAATGTACACGGGACATGTTACCAGGTGAACAGTATAAGTGAGGAGAGTGTGTTCCCCTGATGGTTTAATATAGACGGGACATGTTACCAGGTGAACAGTATAAGTGAGGAGAGTGTGTTCCCCTAATTGTTTAATACACACGGGACATGTTACCAGGTGAACAGTACAAGTGAGGAGTGTGTGCTCCCCTGATTGTTTAGTACTGTTGGGACATGTCACAAGGTGAACAGTTTAAGTGAGGAGAGTGTGTTTCCCTGATTGTTTAATACTGACAGGACATGTCACCAGGGGAACAGTATAAGTCAGGAGAGTGTGTTCCCCTGATGGTTTAATATACACTGGACATGTTACCAGGTGAACAGTATAAGTGAGGAGAGTGTGTTCCCCTGATTGTTTAATGCACACGGGACATGTTAGCAGGTGAACAGTTTCAGTGAGGAGAGTGTGTTCCCGTGATGGTTTAATATACACGGGACATGTTACCAGGTGAACAGTATAATTGAGGAGAGTGTGTTCCCCTGATGGTTTAATATACACGGGACATGTTACCAGGTGAACAGTATAAGTGAGGAGAGTGTGTTCCCCTGATGGTTTAATATACACGGGACATGTTACCAGGTGAACAGAATAAGTGAGGAGAGTGTGTTCCCCTGATGGTTTAATACACACGGGACATGTCACCTGGTGAACAGTATAAGTGAGGAGAGTGTGTTCCCCTGATGGTTTAATATACACGGGACATGTTACCAGGTGAACAGAATAAGTGAGGAGAGTGTGTTCCCCTGATGGTTTAATATACACGGGACATGTTACCAGGTGAACAGTATAATTGAGGAGAGTGTGTTCCCCTGATGGTTTAATATACACGGGACATGTTACCAGTTGAACAGAATAAATGAGGAGAGTGTGTTCCCCTGATGGTTGAATATACACGGGACATGTTACCAGGTGAACAGTATAAGTGAGGAGAGTGTGTTCCCCTGATGGTTGAATATACACGGGACATGTTACCAGGTGAACAGTATAAGTGAGGAGAGTGTGTTCCCCTGATGATTGAATATACACGGGACATGTTACCAGGTGAACAGTATAAGTGAGGAGAGTGTGTTCCCCTGATGGTTGAATATACACGGGACATGTTACCAGGTGAACAGTATAAGTGAGGAGAGTGCGTTCCCCTGATGGTTGAATATACACGGGACATGTTACCAGGTGAACAGTATAAGTGAGGAGAGTCTGTTCCCCTGATTGTTTAATACACACGGGACATGTTACAAGGTGAACAGTATAAGTGAGGAGAGTGTGTTCCCCTGATGGTTTAATATACACGGGACATGTTACCAGGTGAACAGTATAAGTGAGGAGAGTGTGTTCCCCTGATGATTGAATATACACGGGACATGTTACCAGGTGAACAGTATAAGTGAGGAGAGTGTGTTCCCCTGATGGTTGAATATACACGGGACATGTTACCATTTGAAAAGTATAAGTGAGGAGAGTGTGTTCCCCTGATGGTTGAATACACACGGGACATGTTACCAGGTGAGCAGTATGATTGAGTAGCGTGAGTTCCCCTGATGGTTTAATATGGACGGGACATGTTACCAGGTGAACAGTATAAGTGAGGAGAGTGTGTTCCCCTGATTGCTTAATACACACGGGACATGTTACCAGGTGAACAGTATAAGTGAGGAGAGTGTGTTCCCCTGATGGTTTAATACACACGGGACATGTTACCAGGTGAACAGTATAAGTGAGGAGTGTGTGTTCCCCTGATGGTTTAATATACACGGGACATGTTACCAGGTGAACAGTATAAGTGAGGAGATTGTGTTCCCCTGATGGTTTATTATACACGGGACATGACACCAGGTGAACAGTATGATTGAGTAGAGTCGGTTCCCCTGATGGTTTAATATACACGGGACATTTCACCAGGTGAACAAGATAAGTGAGTAGAGTGTGTTCCCCTGATGGTTTAATATACACGGGACATGTTACCAGGTGAACAGTATAAGTGAGGAGAGTGTGTTCCCCTGATTGTTTAATGCACACGTGACATGTTAGCAGGTGAACAGTATAAGTGAGGAGAGTGTGTTCCCGTGATGGTTTAATATACACGTGACATGTTAACAGGTGAACAGTATAACTGAGGAGAGTGTGTTCCCCTGATGGTTTAATATACACGGGACATGTTACCAGGTGAACAGTACAAGTGAGGAGAGCGTGTTCCCCTGACTGTTAAATACCCATTTGACATGTTACCAGGTGAACAGAATAAGTGAGGAGAGTGTGTTCCCCTGATGGTTGAATATACACGGGACATGTTACCAGGTTTACAGTATAAGTGAGGAGAGTGTGTTCCCCTGATGGTTGAATATACACGGGACATGTTACCAGGTGAACAGTATAAGTGAGGAGAGTGTGTTCCCCTGATGGTTGAATATACACGGGACATGTTACCAGGTTTACAGTATAAGTGAGGAGAGTGTGTTCCCCTGATGGTTGAATATACACGGGACATGTTACCAGGTGAACAGTATAAGTGAGGAGAGTGTGTTCCCCTGACTGATAATACTCATTTGACATGTCACCAGGTGAACAGTATAAGTGAGGAGAGTGTGTTCCCCTGACTGTTAAATACCCATTTGACATGTTACCAGGTGAACAGAATAAGTGAGGAGAGTGTGTTCCCCTGATGGTTGAATATACACGGGACATGTTACCAGGTTTACAGTATAAGTGAGGAGAGTGTGTTCCCCTGATGGTTGAATATACACGGGACATGTTACCAGGTGAACAGTATAAGTGAGGAGAGTGTGTTCCCCTGATGATTGAATATACACGGGACATGTTACCAGGTGAACAGTATAAGTGAGGAGAGTGTGTTCCCCTGATGGTTGAATATACACGGGACATGTTACCAGGTGAACAGTATAAGTGAGGAGAGTGTGTTCCCCTGATGGTTGAATATACACGGGACATGTTACCAGGTGAACAGTATAAGTGAGGAGAGTGTGTTCCCCTGATGGTTGAATATACACGGGACATGTCACCAGGTGAACAGTATAAGTGAGGAGAGTCTGTTCCCCTGATTGTTTAATACACACGGGACATGTTACCAGGTGAACAGTATAAGTGAGGAGAGTGTGTTCCCCTGATGGTTTAATATACACGGGACATGTTACCAGGTGAACAGTATAAGTGAGGAGAGTCTGTTCCCCTGATTGTTTAATATAGACGTGACATGTTACCAGGTGAACAGTATAAGTGAGGAGAGTGTGTTCCCCTGATGGTTTAATATACACGGGACATGTTACCAGGTGAACAGTATAAGTGAGGAGAGTGTGTTCCCCTGATGGTTGAATATACACGGGACATGTTACCAGGTGAACAGTATAAGTGAGGAGAGTGTGTTCCCCTGATGATTGAATATACACGGGACATGTTACCAGGTGAACAGTATAAGTGAGGAGAGTGTGTTCCCCTGATGGTTGAATATACACGGGACATGTCACCAGGTGAACAGTATAAGTGATGAGAGTGTGTTCCCCTGATTGTTTAATGCACACGGGACATGTTAGCAGGTGAACAGTTTCAGTGAGGAGAGTGTGTTCCCGTGATGGTTTAATATACACGGGACATGTTACCAGGTGAACAGTATAATTGAGGAGAGTGTGTTCCCCTGATGCTTTAATATACACGGGACATGTTACCAGGTGAACAGTATAAGTGAGGAGAGTGTGTTCCCCTGATGGTTTAATATACACGGGACATGTTACCAGGTGAACAGAATAAGTGAGGAGAGTGTGTTCCCCTGATGGTTTAATACACACGGGACATGTCACCTGGTGAGCAGTATGATTGAGTAGCGTGAGTTCCCCTGATGGTTTAATATGGACGGGACATGTTACCAGGTGAACAGTATAAGTGAGGAGAGTGTGTTCCCCTGATTGCTTAATACACACGGGACATGTTACCAGGTGAACAGTATAAGTGAGGAGAGTGTGTTCCCCTGATGGTTTAATACACACGGGACATGTTACCAGGTGAACAGTATAAGTGAGGAGTGTGTGTTCCCCTGATGGTTTAATATACACGGGACATGTTACCAGGTGAACAGTATAAGTGAGGAGATTGTGTTCCCCTGATGGTTTATTATACACGGGACATGACACCAGGTGAACAGTATGATTGAGTAGAGTCGGTTCCCCTGATGGTTTAATATACACGGGACATTTCACCAGGTGAACAAGATAAGTGAGTAGAGTGTGTTCCCCTGATGGTTTAATATACACGGGACATGTTACCAGGTGAACAGTATAAGTGAGGAGAGTGTGTTCCCCTGATTGTTTAATGCACACGGGACATGTTAGCAGGTGAACAGTATAAGTGAGGAGAGTGTGTTCCCGTGATGGTTTAATATACACGTGACATGTTAACAGGTGAACAGTATAACTGAGGAGAGTGTGTTCCCCTGATGGTTTAATATACACGGGACATGTTACCAGGTGAACAGTACAAGTGAGGAGAGCGTGTTCCCCTGACTGTTAAATACCCATTTGACATGTTACCAGGTGAACAGAATAAGTGAGGAGAGTGTGTTCCCCTGATGGTTGAATATACACGGGACATGTTACCAGGTTTACAGTATAAGTGAGGAGAGTGTGTTCCCCTGATGGTTGAATATACACGGGACATGTTACCAGGTGAACAGTATAAGTGAGGAGAGTGTGTTCCCCTGATGGTTGAATATACACGGGACATGTTACCAGGTTTACAGTATAAGTGAGGAGAGTGTGTTCCCCTGATGGTTGAATATACACGGGACATGTTACCAGGTGAACAGTATAAGTGAGGAGAGTGTGTTCCCCTGACTGATAATACTCATTTGACATGTCACCAGGTGAACAGTATAAGTGAGGAGAGTGTGTTCCCCTGACTGTTAAATACCCATTTGACATGTTACCAGGTGAACAGAATAAGTGAGGAGAGTGTGTTCCCCTGATGGTTGAATATACACGGGACATGTTACCAGGTTTACAGTATAAGTGAGGAGAGTGTGTTCCCCTGATGGTTGAATATACACGGGACATGTTACCAGGTGAACAGTATAAGTGAGGAGAGTGTGTTCCCCTGATGATTGAATATACACGGGACATGTTACCAGGTGAACAGTATAAGTGAGGAGAGTGTGTTCCCCTGATGGTTGAATATACACGGGACATGTTACCAGGTGAACAGTATAAGTGAGGAGAGTGTGTTCCCCTGATGGTTGAATATACACGGGACATGTTACCAGGTGAACAGTATAAGTGAGGAGAGTGTGTTCCCCTGATGGTTGAATATACACGGGACATGTCACCAGGTGAACAGTATAAGTGAGGAGAGTCTGTTCCCCTGATTGTTTAATACACACGGGACATGTTACCAGGTGAACAGTATAAGTGAGGAGAGTGTGTTCCCCTGATGGTTTAATATACACGGGACATGTTACCAGGTGAACAGTATAAGTGAGGAGAGTCTGTTCCCCTGATTGTTTAATATAGACGTGACATGTTACCAGGTGAACAGTATAAGTGAGGAGAGTGTGTTCCCCTGATGGTTTAATATACACGGGACATGTTACCAGGTGAACAGTATAAGTGAGGAGAGTGTGTTCCCCTGATGGTTGAATATACACGGGACATGTTACCAGGTGAACAGTATAAGTGAGGAGAGTGTGTTCCCCTGATGATTGAATATACACGGGACATGTTACCAGGTGAACAGTATAAGTGAGGAGAGTGTGTTCCCCTGATGGTTGAATATACACGGGACATGTCACCAGGTGAACAGTATAAGTGATGAGAGTGTGTTCCCCTGATTGTTTAATGCACACGGGACATGTTAGCAGGTGAACAGTTTCAGTGAGGAGAGTGTGTTCCCGTGATGGTTTAATATACACGGGACATGTTACCAGGTGAACAGTATAATTGAGGAGAGTGTGTTCCCCTGATGGTTTAATATACACGGGACATGTTACCAGGTGAACAGTATAAGTGAGGAGAGTGTGTTCCCCTGATGGTTTAATATACACGGGACATGTTACCAGGTGAACAGAATAAGTGAGGAGAGTGTGTTCCCCTGATGGTTTAATACACACGGGACATGTCACCTGGTGAACAGTATAAGTGAGGAGAGTGTGTTCCCCTGATGGTTTAATATACACGGGACATGTTACCAGGTGAACAGAATAAGTGAGGAGAGTGTGTTCCCCTGATGGTTTAATATACACGGGACATGTTACCAGGTGAACAGTATAATTGAGGAGAGTGTGTTCCCCTGATGGTTTAATATACACGGGACATGTTACCAGGTGAACAGAATAAATGAGGAGAGTGTGTTCCCCTGATGGTTGAATATACACGGGACATGTTACCAGGTGAACAGTATAAGTGAGGAGAGTGTGTTCCCCTGATGGTTGAATATACACGGGACATGTTACCAGGTGAACAGTATAAGTGAGGAGAGTGTGTTCCCCTGATGATTGAATATACACGGGACATGTTACCAGGTGAACAGTATAAGTGAGGAGAGTGTGTTCCCCTGATGGTTGAATATACACGGGACATGTTACCAGGTGAACAGTATAAGTGAGTAGAGTGTGTTCCCCTGATGGTTGAATATACACGGGACATGTTACCAGGTGAACAGAATAAGTGAGGAGAGTGTGTTCCCCTGATGGTTTAATACACACAGGACATGTTACCAGGTGAACAGTATAAGTGAGGAGAGTGTGTTCCCCTGATGGTTGAATATACACGGGACATGTTACCAGGTGAACAGTATAAGTGAGGAGAGTGTGTTCCCCTGATGATTGAATATACACGGGACATGTTACCAGGTGAACAGTATAAGTGAGGAGAGTGCGTTCCCCTGATGGTTGAATATACACGGGACATGTTACCAGGTGAACAGTATAAGTGAGGAGAGTCTGTTCCCCTGATTGTTTAATACACACGGGACATGTTACAAGGTGAACAGTATAAGTGAGCAGAGTCTGTTCCCCTGATTGTTTAATACACACGGGACATGTTACCAGGTGAACAGTATAAGTGAGGAGAGTGTGTTCCCCTGATGGTTTAATATACACGGGACATGTTACCAGGTGAACAGTATAAGTGAGGAGAGTCTGTTCCCCTGATTGTTTAATATAGACGGGACATGTTACCAGGTGAACAGTATAAGTGAGGAGAGTGTGTTCCCCTGATGGTTGAATATACACGGGACATGTTACCAGGTGAACAGTATAAGTGAGGAGAGTGTGTTCCCCTGATGATTGAATATACACGGGACATGTTACCAGGTGAACAGTATAAGTGAGGAGAGTGTGTTCCCCTGATGGTTGAATATACACGGGACATGTTACCAGGTGAAAAGTATAAGTGAGGAGAGTGTGTTCCCCTGATGGTTGAATACACACGGGACATGTTACCAGGTGAGCAGTATGATTGAGTAGCGTGAGTTCCCCTGATGGTTTAATATGGACGGGACATGTTACCAGGTGAACAGTATAAGTGAGGAGAGTGTGTTCCCCTGATTGCTTAATACACACGGGACATGTTACCAGGTGAACAGTATAAGTGAGGAGAGTGTGTTCCCCTGATGGTTTAATACACACGGGACATGTTACCAGGTGAACAGTATAAGTGAGGAGTGTGTGTTCCCCTGATGGTTTATTATACACGGGACATGTTACCAGGTGAACAGTATAAGTGAGGAGATTGTGTTCCCCTGATGGTTTATTATACACGGGACATGACACCAGGTGAACAGTATGATTGAGTAGAGTCGGTTCCCCTGATGGTTTAATATACACGGGACATTTCACCAGGTGAACAAGATAAGTGAGTAGAGTGTGTTCCCCTGATGGTTTAATATACACGGGACATGTTACCAGGTGAACAGTATAAGTGAGGAGAGTGTGTTCCCCTGATTGTTTAATGCACACGGGACATGTTAGCAGGTGAACAGTATAAGTGAGGAGAGTGTGTTCCCGTGATGGTTTAATATACACGTGACATGTTAACAGGTGAACAGTATAACTGAGTAGAGTGTGTTCCCCTGATGGTTTAATATACACGGGACATGTTAACAGGTGAACAGTATAACTGAGGAGAGTGTGTTCCCCTGATGGTTTAATATACACGGGACATGTTACCAAGTGAACAGTACAAGTGAGGAGAGCGTGTTCCCCTGACTGTTAAATACCCATTTGACATGTTACCAGGTGAACAGAATAAGTGAGGAGAGTGTGTTCCCCTGATGGTTGAATATACACGGGACATGTTACCAGGTTTACAGTATAAGTGAGGAGAGTGTGTTCCCCTGATGGTTGAATATACACGGGACATGTTACCAGGTGAACAGTATAAGTGAGGAGAGTGTGTTCCCCTGATGATTGAATATACACGGGACATGTTACCAGGTGAACAGTATAAGTGAGGAGAGTGTGTTCCCCTGATGGTTGAATATACACGGGAGATGTTACCAGGTGAACAGTATAAGTGAGGAGAGTTTGTTCCCCTGATGGTTGAATATACACGGGACATGTTACCAGGTGAACAGTATAAGTGAGGAGAGTGTGTTCCCCTGATGGTTGAATATACACGGGACATGTCACCAGGTGAACAGTATAAGTGAGGAGAGTGTTTTCCCCTGATTGTTTAATACACACGGGACATGTTACCAGGTGAACAGTATAAGTGAGGAGAGTGAGTTCCCCTGATGGTTTAATATACACGGGACATGTTACCAGGTGAACAGTATAAGTGAGGAGAGTCTGTTCCCCTGATTGTTTAATATAGACGTGACATGTTACCAGGTGAACAGTATAAGTGAGGAGAGTGTGTTCCCCTGATGGTTTAATATACATGGGACATTTTACCAGGTGAACAGTATAAGTGAGGAGAGTGTGTTCCCCTGATGGTTGAATATACACGGGACATGTTACCAGGTGAACAGTATAAGTGAGGAGAGTGTGTTCCCCTGATGATTGAATATACACGGGACATGTTACCAGGTGAACAGTATAAGTGAGGAGAGTGTGTTCCCCTGATGGTTGAATATACACGGGACATGTCACCAGGTGAACAGTATAAGTGATGAGAGTGTGTTCCCCTGATGGTTTAATATACACGGGACATGTCACCAGGTGAAGATTATAAGTGAGGAGAGTGTGTTCCCCTGATTATTTAATATATACGGGACATGTTACCAGATGAACAGTATAAGTGAGGAGAGTGTGTTCCCCTGATTGTTCAATGCACACGGGACATGTTACCAGGTGAACAGCATAAGTGAGGAGAGTGTGTTCCCCTGATGGCTTAATATATACGGGACATGTTACCAGGTGAACAGTATAAGTGAGGAGAGTGTGTTCCCCTGATGGTTTAATGCGCACAGGACATGTTACCAGGTGAACAGTATAAGTGAGGAGAGTGTGTTCCATTGTTGGTTTAATATACACGGGACTTGTTAACAGGTGAACAGAATAAGTGAGGAGAGTGTGTTCCCTTGATGGTTTAATATACACGGGACATGTCACCAGGTGAACAGTATAAGTGATGAGAGTGTGTTCCCTTGATGGTTTAATATATACGGGACATGTTACCAGGTGAACAGTATAAGTGAGGAGAGTGTGTTCCCCTGATGGTTTAATATACACGGGACATGTTACCAGGTGAACAGAATAAGTGAGGAGAGTGTGTTCCCCTGATGGTTTAATATACACGGGACATGTTACCAGGTGAACAGTATAATTGAGGAGAGTGTGTTCCCCTGATGGTTTAATATACACGGGACATGTTACCAGGTGAACAGAATAAATGAGGAGAGTGTGTTCCCCTGATGGTTGAATATACACGGGACATGTTACCAGGTGAACAGTATAAGTGAGGAGAGTGTGTTCCCCTGATGGTTGAATATACACGGGACATGTTACCAGGTGAACAGTATAAGTGAGGAGAGTGTGTTCCCCTGATGATTGAATTAACACGGGACATGTTACCAGGTGAACAGTATAAGTGAGGAGAGTGTGTTCCCCTGATGGTTGAATATAAACGGGACATGTTACCAGGTGAACAGTATAAGTGAGGCGAGTCTGTTCCCCTGATTGTTTAATACACACGGGACATGTTACAAGGTGAACAGTATAAGTGAGGAGAGTGTGTTCCCCTGATGGTTGAATACACACGGGACATGTTACCAGGTGAGCAGTATGATTGAGTAGCGTGAGTTCCCCTGATGGTTTAATATGGACGGGACATGTTACCAGGTGAACAGTATAAGTGAGGAGAGTGTGTTCCCCTGATTGCTTAATACACACGGGACATGTTACCAGGTGAACAGTATAAGTGAGGAGAGTGTGTTCCCCTGATGGTTTAATACACACGGGACATGTTACCAGGTGAACAGTATAAGTGAGGAGTGTGTGTTCCCCTGATGGTTTATTATACACGGGACATGACACCAGGTGAACAGTATGATTGAGTAGAGTCGGTTCCCCTGATGGTTTAATATACACGGGACATTTCACCAGGTGAACAAGATAAGTGAGTAGAGTGTGTTCCCCTGATGGTTTAATATACACTGGACATGTTACCAGGTGAACAGTATAAGTGAGGAGAGTGTGTTCCCCTGATTGTTTAATGCACACGGGA
Organism: Heterodontus francisci; assembly: GCF_036365525.1. NCBI lineage: Eukaryota > Metazoa > Chordata > Chondrichthyes > Heterodontiformes > Heterodontidae > Heterodontus > Heterodontus francisci. The sequence continues at coordinate 1,081,893 of NW_027142236.1, forward strand.
CATGTTAGCAGGTGAACAGTATAAGTGAGGAGAGTGTGTTCCCCTGATGGTTGAATATACACAGGACATGTTACCAGGTGAACAGTATAAGTGAGGAGAGTGTGTTCCCCTGATGGTTGAATATACACAGGACATGTCACCAGGTGAACAGTATAAGTGAGGAGAGTCTGTTCCTCTGATTGTTTAATACACACGGGACATGTTACCAGGTGAACAGTATAAGTGAGGAGAGTGTGTTCCCCTGATGGTTTAATATACACGGGACATGTTACCAGGTGAACAGTATAAGTGAGGAGAGTCTGTTCCCCTGATTGTTTAATATAGACGTGACATGTTACCAGGTGAACAGTATAAGTGAGGAGAGTGTGTTCCCCTGATGGTTTAATATACACGGGACATGTTACCAGGTGAACAGTATAAGTGAGGAGAGTGTGTTCCCCTGATGGTTGAATATACACGGGACAGTTTACCAGGTGAACAGTATAAGTGAGGAGAGTGTGTTCCCCTGATGATTGAATATACACGGGACATGTTACCAGGTGAACAGTATAAGTGAGGAGAGTGTGTTCCCCTGATGGTTGAATATACACGGGACATTTTACCAGGTGAACAGTATAAGTGAGGAGAGTGTGTTCCCCTGATGGTTGAATATACACGGGACATGTTACCAGGTGAACAGTATAAGTGAGGAGAGTGTGTTCCCCTGATGGTTGAATATACACGGGACATGTCACCAGGTGAACAGTATAAGTGAGGAGAGTCTGTTCCCCTGATTGTTTAATACACATGGGACATGTTACCAGGTGAACAGTATAAGTGAAGAGAGTGTGTTCCCCTGATGGTTTAATATACACGGGACATGTTACCAGGTGAACAGTATAAGTGAGGAGAGTCTGTTCCCCTGATTGTTTAATATAGACGTGACATGTTACCAGGTGAACAGTATAAGTGAGGAGAGTGTGTTCCCCTAATGGTTTAATATACACGGGACATGTTGCCAGGTGAACAGTATAAGTGAGGAGAGTGTGTTCCCCTGATGGTTGAATATACACGGGACATGTTACCAGGTGAACAGTATAAGTGAGGAGAGTGTATTCCCCTGATGATTGAATATACACGGGACATGTTACCAGGTGAACAGTATAAGTGAGGAGAGTGTGTTCCCCTGATGGTTGAATATACACTGGACATGTCACCAGGTGAACAGTATAAGTGATGAGAGTGTGTTCCCCTGATGGTTCAATATACACGGGACATGTCACCAGGTGAAGATTATAAGTGAGGAGAGTGTGTTCCCCTGATTGTTTAATGAACACAGGACATGTTACCAGGTGAACAGTATAAGTGAGGAGAGTGTGTTCCCCTGATTGTTTAATGCACACGGGACATGTTACCAGGTGAACAGCATAAGTGAGGAGAGTGTGTTCCCCTGATGGTTTAATATACACGGGACATGTTACCAGGTGAACAGTATAAGTGAGGAGAGTCTGTTCCCCTGATTGTTTTATATAGACGTGACATGTTACCAGGTGAACAGTATAAGTGAGGAGAGTGTGTTCCCCTGATGGTTTAATATACACGGGACATGTTACCAGGTGAACAGTATAAGTGAGGAGAGTGTGTTCCCCTGATGGTTGAATATACACGGGACATGTTACCAGGTGAACAGTATAAGTGAGGAGAGTGTGTTCCCCTGATGATTGAATATACACGGGACATGTTACCAGGTGAACAGTATAAGTGAGGAGAGTGTGTTCCCCTGATGGTTGAATATACACGGGACATGTCACCAGGTGAACAGTATAAGTGATGAGAGTATGTTCCCCTGATGGTTTAATATACACGGGACATGTTACCAGGTGAACAGTATAAGTGAGGAGAGTGTGTTCCATTGTTGGTTTAATATACACGGGACTTGTTAACAGGTGAACAGAATAAGTGAGGAGAGTGTGTTCCCTTGATGGTTTAATATACACGGGACATGTCACCAGGTGAACAGTATAAGTGATGAGAGTGTGTTCCCTTGATGGTTTAATATATACGGGACATGTTACCAGGTGAACAGTATAAGTGAGGAGAGTGTGTTCCCTTGATGGTTTAATATACACGGGACATGTTACCAGGTGAACAGTATAAGTGAGGAGATTGTGTTCCCCTGATGGTTTAATATACACGGGACATGTTACCAGGTGAACAGTATAAGTGATGAGAGTGTGTTCCCTTGATGGTTTAATATACACGGGACATGTCGCCAGGTGAACAGTATAAGTGAGGAGAGTGTGTTCCATTGTTGGTTTAATATACACGGGATTTGTTAACAGGTGAACAGTATAAGTGAGGAGAGTGTGTTCCATTGTTGGTTTAATATACACGGGACTTGTTAACAGGTGAACAGAATAAGTGAGGAGAATGTGTTCCCCTGATGGTTTAATACACACGGGACATGTTACCAGGTGAACAGTATAAGTGAGGAGAGTGTGTTCCATTGTTGGTTTAATATACACGGGACTTGTTAACAGGTGAACAGAATAAGTGAGGAGAATGTGTTCCCCTGATGGTTTAATACACACGGGACATGTTACCAGATGAACAGTATAAGTGAGGAGATTGTGATCCCCTGATGGTTTAATACATACGGGACATGTTAACAGATGAACAGTATAAGTGAGGAGAGTGTGTTCCCCTGATTGTTTAATAAACACAGGACATGTTACCAGGTGAACAGTATAAGTGAGTAGAGTGTGTTCCCCAGATTGTTTAATACACACAGGACATGTTACCAGGTGAACAGTATAAGTGAGGAGATTGTGTTCCCCTGATAATTTAATACACACGGGACATGTTACCAGGTGAACAGTATATGTGAGGAGAGTGTGTTCCCCTGATGGTTTAATACACACGGGACATGTTACCAGATGAACAGTATAAGTGAGGAGATTGTGTTCCCCTGATGGTTTAATACACACGGGACATGTTCCCAGATGAACAGTATAAGTGAGGAGAGTATGTTCCCCTGATTGTTTTATATACACGGACATGTCAACAGGTGAACAGCATAAGTGAGGAGAGTGTGTTCCCCTGATGGTTTAATACGCACGGGACATGTTACCAGGTGAACAGTATAAGTGAGGAGAGTATGTTCCCCTGATTGTTTAATACGCACAGGACATGTTACCAGGCGAACAGTATAAGTGAGGAGAGTGTGTTCCCCTGATTATTTAATATACACGGTACGTGTTTCCAGGTAAACAGTATAAGTGAGGAGAGTGTGTTCCCCTGATGGTTTAATATACACGGGACATGTCACCAGGTGAACAGTGTAAGTGAGGAGAGTGTGTTCCCATGATGCTTTAATATACACGGGACATGTTACCAGGTGAACAGGATAAGTGAGGAGAGAGTGTTCCCCTGATTATTTAATATACACGGTACGTGTTTCCAGGTAAACAGTATAAGTGAGGAGAGTGTGTTCCCCTGATTGTTTAATATACAAGGGACATGTTACTTGATGAACAGTATAAGTGAGGAGAGTGTGTTCCCCTGATGGTGTAATATACAGGGGACATGTTACCAGGTGAACAGGATAAGTGAGGAGAGTGTGTTCCCCTGATTGTTTAATACACATGGGACATGTTACCAGGTGAACAGTTTAAGTGAGGAGAGTGTGTTCCCCTGATTGTTTACTATACACAGGACATGTTTCCAGGTGAACAGTATACGTGAGGAGAGTGTGTTCCCCTGATTGTTTACTATACACGGGACATGTTACCAGGTGAACAGTATAAGTGAGGAGAGTGTGTTCCCCTGATTGTTTACTATACACGGGACATGTTAACAGGTGAACAGAAGAATTGAGGAGAGTGTTTTCCCCTGATGGTTTAATATACACAGGACATGTTACCAGGTGAACAGTATAAGTGAGGAGAGTGTGTTCCGCTGATGGTTTAATATACACGGGACATGTTACCAGGTGAACAGTATAAGTGAGGAGAGTGTGTTCCCCTGATTGTTTAATATACACGGGACATGTTACCAGGTGAACAGTATAAGTGAGGAGAGTGTGTTCCCCTGATTGTTTAATATACAAGGGACATGTTACTTGATGAACAGTATAAGTGAGGAGAGTGTGTTCCCCTGATGGTGTAATATACAGGGGACATGTTACCAGGTGAACAGGATAAGTGAGGAGAGTGTGTTCCCCTGATTGTTTAATACACATGGGACATGTTACCAGGTGAACAGTTTAAGTGAGGAGAGTGTGTTCCCCTGATTGTTTACTATACACAGGACATGTTTCCAGGTGAACAGTATACGTGAGGAGAGTGTGTTCCCCTGATTGTTTACTATACACGGGACATGTTACCAGGTGAACAGTATAAGTGAGGAGAGTGTGTTCCCCTGATTGTTTACTATACACGGGACATGTTAACAGGTGAACAGAAGAATTGAGGAGAGTGTTTTCCCCTGATGGTTTAATATACACAGGACATGTTACCAGGTGAACACGATAAGTGAGGAGAGTGTGTTCCCCTGATTGTTAAATATACACAGGACATGTTGCCAGGTGAACTGTATAAGTGCGGAGATTGTGTTCCCCTGATAATTTAATACACACGGGACATGTTACCAGGTGAACAGTATATGTGAGGAGAGTGTGTTCCCCTTATGGTTGAATATACACGGGACATGTTAACAGGTGAACAGTATATGTGAGGAGTGTGTGTTCCCCTGATGGTTTAATATACTCGGGACATGTTACCAGGTGAACAATATAAGTGAGGAGAGTGTGTTCCCCTGATTGTTTAATGCTCACGGGACATGTTACCAGGTGAACAGTATAAGTGAGGAGAGTGTGTTCCCCTGATGGTTTAATATACACGGGACATGTTACCAGGTGAACAGTATAAGTGAGGAGAGTGTGTTCCCCTGATAATTTAATACACACGGGACATGTTACCAGGTGAACAGTATATGTGAGGAGAGTGTGTTCCCCTGATGGTTGAATATACACGGGACATGTTAACAGGTGAACAGTATATGTGAGGAGTGTGTGTTCCCCTGATGGTTTAATATACTCGGGACATGTTACCAGGTGAACAATATAAGTGAGGAGAGTGTGTTCCCCTGATTGTTTAATGCTCACGGGACATGTTACCAGGTGAACAGTATAAGTGAGGAGAGTGTGTTCCCCTGATGGTTTAATATACACGGGACATGTTACCAGGTGAACAGTATAAGTGAGGAGAGTGTGTTCCCCTGATTATTTAATATACACGGTACTTGTTTCCAGGTAAACAGTATAAGTGAGGAGAGTGTGTTCCGCTGATGGTTTAATATACACGGGACATGTTACCAGGTGAACAGTATAAGTGAGGAGAGTGTGTTCCCCTGATGGTTTAATATACACGGGACATGTTACCAGGTGAACAGTATAAGTGAGGAGAGTGTGTTCCCCTGATTATTTAATATACACGGTACGTGTTTCCAGGTAAACAGTATAAGTGAGGAGCGTGTGTTCCGCTGATGGTTTAATATACACGGGACATGTTACCAGGTGAACAGTATAAGTGAGGAGAGTGTGTTCCCCTGATGGTTTAATATACACGGGACATGTTACCAGGTGAACAGTATAAGTGAGGAGAGTGTGTTCCCCTGATGGTTTAATATACACGGGACATGTCACCAGGTGAACAGTATAAGTGAGGAGAGTGTGTTCCCCTGATTGTTTAATATACAAGGGACATGTTACCAGATGAACAGTATAAGTGAGGAGAGTGTGTTCCCCTGATGGTGTAATATACACGGGACATGTTACCAGGTGAACAGTATAAGTGAGGAGAGTGTGTTCCCCTGATTGTTTACTATACACGGGACATGTTACCAGGTGAACAGTATAAGAGAGGAGAGTGTGTTCCCCTGATTGTTTAATACACACTGGACATGTTACCAGGTGAACAGTATAAGTGAGGAGAGTGTGTTCCCCTGATTGTTTAATGCACACAGGACATTTCATTAGGTGAACAGTATAAGTGAGGAGAGTGTGTTCCCCTGATGGTTTAATATACACGGGACATGTAACCAGGTGAACAGTATAAGTGAGGAGAGTGTGTTCCCCTGATTGCTTAATACATAAGGGACATGTTACCAGGTGAACAGTATAAGTGAGGAGAGTGTGTTCCCCTGATGTTTTAATATAAACGGGACATTTTACCAGGTGAACAGTATAGGCGAGGAGAGAGTGTTCCCCTAAATGGTTTAATATACACGGGACATGTTACCAGGTGAACAGTATAAGTTAGGAGAGTGTGTTCCCCTGATTGTTTACCATACACGGGACATGTTACCAGATAAACAGTATAAGTGAGGAGAGTGTGTTCCCCTGATGGTTTAATATACACGGGAATTGCTACCAGGTGAACAGTATAAGTGAGGAGAGTATGTTCCCCTGATGGTTTAATATACACGGGACATGTTACCAGGTGAACAGTATAAGTGAGGAGAGTGTGATCCCCTGATAATTTAATACACACGTGACATGTTACCAGATGAACAGTATAAGTGAGGAGATTGTGTTCCCCTGATTGTTTAATATACACGGGACATGTTCCCAGATGAACAGTATAAGTGAGGAGAGTATGTTCCCCTGATTGTTTTATATACACGGGACATGTCAACAGGTGAACAGCATAAGTGAGGAGAGTGTGTTCCCCTGATGGTTTAATACGCACGGGACATGTTACCAGATGAACAGTATAAGTGAGGAGAGTGTGTTCCCCTGATGGTTTAATATACACAGGACATGTTACCAGGTGAACTGTATAAGTGAGGAGAGTATGTTCCCCTGATTGTTTAATACGCACGGGACATGTTACCAGGCGAACAGTATAAGTGAGGAGAGCGTGTTCCCCTGATGATTTAAAACACACAGGACATGTCAGCAGTTGAGCAGTATAAGTGAGGAGAGTGTGTTCCCCTGATAATTTAATACACACGTGACATGTTACCAGATGAACAGTATAAGAGAGGAGATTGTGTTCCCCTGATTGTTTAATATACACGGGACATGTTCCCAGATGAACAGTATAAGTGAGGAGAGTGTGTTCCCCTGATGGTTTAATACGCACGGGACATGTTACCAGGTGAACAGTATAAGTGAGGAGAGTGTGTTCCCCTGATGGTTTAATATACACAGGACATGTTACCAGGTGAACTGTATAAGTGAGGAGAGTATGTTCCCCTGATTGTTTAATACGCACGGGACATGTTACCAGGCGAACAGTATAAGTGAGGAGAGTGTGTTCCCCTGATGCTTTAAAACACACAGGACATGTCAACAGTTGAACAGTATAAGTGAGGAGAGTGTGTTCCCCTGATGCTTTAAAACACACAGGACATGTCACCATTTGAACAGTATATGTGAGGAGAGTGTGTTCCCCTGACGGTTAAATACACATGGGACCTGTTAACAGGTGAACAGAAGAAGTGAGGAGAGTGTTTTCCCCTGATGGTTTAATATACACGGGACATGTTACCAGGTGAATAGTATATGTGAGGAAAGTGTGTTCCCCTGATTGTTTAATGCACACAGGACATGTCACTAGGTGAACAGTATAAGTGAGGAGAGTGTGTTCCCCAGATTGTTTAATATACACAGGACATGTTACCAGGTGAACAGTATAAGTGAGGAGAGTGTGTTCCCCTGATTGTTTAATACACACGGGACATGTTACCAGGTGAACAGTATAAGTGAGGAGAGTGTGTTCCCCAGATTGTTTAATATACACAGGACATGTTACCAGGTGAACAGTATAAGTGAGGAGAGTGTGTTCCCCTGATTGTTTAATACACACGGGACATGTTACCAGGTGAACAGTATAAGTGAGGAGAGTGTGTTCCCCTGATGGTTTAATACACACGGGACATGTTACCAGGTGAACAGTATAAGTGAGGAGAGTTTGTTCCCCTGATTGTATAATACACACGGGACATGTTACCAGGTGAACAGTGTAAGTGAGGAGAGTGTGTTCCCCTGATTGTTTAATATACACGGGACATGTCACCAGGTGAACAGTATAAGTGAGCAGAGTGAGTTCCCCTGATGGTTTAATACACACGGGACAGGTGACCAGATGAACAGTATAAGTGAGGAGAATGTGTTCCCCTAATTGTTGAATATACACGGGACATGTTACCAGGTGAACAGTATAAGTGAGGAGAGTGTGTTCCCCTAATTGTTGAATATACACGGGACATGTTACCAGGTGAACAGTATAAGTGAGGAGAGTGTGTTCCCCTGATTGTTTAATATACACGGGACATGTTACCAGGTGAACAGTGCAAGTGAGGAGATTGTGTTCCCCTGATGGTTTAATATACACGGGACATGTCACAAGGTGAACAGCATAAGTGAGGAGAGTGTGTTCCCCTGATGCTTTAATATACACGGGACATGTTACCAGGTGAACAGTATAAGTGAGGAGAGAGTGATCCCCTGATGGTTTAATATACACGGGACATGTCACAAGGTGAACAGCATAAGTGAGGACAGTGTGTTCCCCTGATGCTTTAATATACACGGGACATGTTACCAGGTGAACAGTCTAAGTGAGGAGAGGATGTTCCCCTGATGGTTTAATATACACGGGACATGTTACCAGGTGAACAGTATAAGTGAGGAGAGTGTGTTCCCCTGATGGTTTAATATACACGGGACATGATACCAAGTGAACAGTATAAGTGAGGATAGTGTGTTCCCCTGATTGTTTAATATACACGGGACATGTTACCAGGTGAACAGTATAAGAGAGGAGAGTGTGTTCCCCTGATTGTTTAATGCACACAGGACATGTTACCAGGTGAACAGTATAAGTGAGTAGAGTGTGTTCCCCTGATTGTTTAATATACACAGGACATGTTACCAGGTGAACAGAATAAGTGAAGAGAGTGTGTTCCCCTGATTGTTTAATATAAACGGGACATGTTACCAGGTGAACACTATAAGTGAGGAGATTGTGTTCCCCTGATTGTTTAATGCACACAGGACATGTTAGCAGGTGAACACTATAAGTGAGGAGAGTGTGTTCCCCTGATGGTTTAATATACACGGGACATGTTACCAGGTGAACACTATATGTGAGGAGAGTGTGTTCCCATGATTGTTTAATGCACACAGGACATGTTACCAGGTGAACAGTAGAAGTGAGGAGAGTGTGTTCCCCTGATTGTTTAATATAAACGGGACATGTTACCATGTGAACAGTATATGTGAGGAGAGTGTGTTCCCCTGATTGTTTAATGTACACAGGACATGTTACCCGGTGAACAGTATAAGTGAAGAGAGTGTGTTCCCCTGATTGTTTAATGTACACAGGACATGTTACCCGGTGAACAGTAGAAGTGAGGAGAGTGTCTTCCCCTGATTGTTTAATGCACACAGGACATGTTACCAGGTGAACAGTATAAGTGAGGAGAGTGTGTTCTCCTGATTGTTTAATACACAAAGGACATTTTACCAGGTGAACATTATAAGTGAGGAGAGCGTGTTCCCCTGATTGTTTAATATACACAGGACATGTTACCAGGTGAACAGTCTAAGTGAGGAGAGTGTCTTCCCCTGATTGTTTAAAACACACGGGACATGTTACCAGGTGAACAGTATAAGTGAGGAGAGTGTGTTCCCCTGATTGTTTAATACACACGGGACATGTTACCAGGTGAACAGTATAAGTGAGGAGAGTGTGTTCCCCTGATTGTTTAATACATACGGGACATGTTACCAGGTGAACAGTATAAGTGAGGAGAGTGTATTCCCCTGATTGTTTAATACACACAGGACATGTTACCAGGTGAACAGTATTAGTGAGGAGAGTGTGTTCCCCTGATTGTTTAATGCACACAGGACATGTTTCCAGGTGAACAATAGAAGAGAGGAGATTTTGTTCCCCTGATGGTTTAATATACACGGGACATGTTACCAGTTGAACAGTATAAGTGAGGAGAGTGTGTTGCCCTGATGGTTTAATACGCACGGGACATGTTACCAGCTGAACAGTATAAGTGAGGAGAGTTTGTTCCCCTGATTGTATAATACACACGGGACATGTTACCAGGTGAACAGTGAAGTGAGGAGAGTGTGTTCCCCTGATTGTTTAATATACACGGGACATGTCACCAGGTGAACAGTATAAGTGAGCAGAGTGAGTTCCCCTGATGGTTTAATACACACGGGACAGGTGACCAGATGAACAGTATAAGTGAGGAGAGTGTGTTCCCCTAATTGTTGAATATACACGGGACATGTTACCAGGTGAACAGTATAAGTGAGGAGAGTGTGTTCCCCTGATTGTTTAATATACACGGGACATGTTACCAGGAGAACACTATAAGTGAGGAGAGTGTGTTCCCCTGATGGTTTAATATACACGGGACATGATACCAGGTGAACACTATATGTGAGGAGAGTGTGTTCCTCTGATGGTTTAATACACACGGGACATGTTACCTGGTCAACAGTATAAGTGAGGAGAGTGTGTTCCCCTGATGGTTTAATATACACGGGACATGTTACCAGGTGAACAGTATAAGTGAAGAGGGTGTGTTCCCCTGATTGTTTAATGTACACAGGACATGTTACCAGGTGAACAGTATAAGTGAAGAGACTGTGTTCCCCTGATTGTTTAATGTACACAGGACATGTTACCAGGTGAACAGTATAAGTGAGGAGAGTGTGTTCCCCTGATTGTTTAATATAAACGGGACATGTTACCAGGTGAACACTATAAGTGAGGAGAGTGTGTTCCCCTGATTGTTTAATGCACACAGGACATGTTACCAGGTGAACACTATAAGTGAGGAGAGTGTGTTCCCCTGATGGTTTAATATACACGGGACATGTTACCAGGTGAACACTATAAGTGAGGAGAGTGTGTTCCCCTGATTGTTTAATGCACACAGGACATGTTACCAGGTGAACACTATAAGTGAGGAGAGTGTGTTCCCCTGATGGTTTAATATACACGGGACATGTTACCAGGTGAACACTATAAGTGAGGAGAGTGTGTTCCCCTGATTGTTTAATGCACACAGGACATGTTACCAGGTGAACAATATAAGTGAGGAGAGTGTGTTCCCCTGATTGTTTAATGCACACAGGACATGTTACCAGGTGAACAGTATAAGTGAGGAGAGTGTGTTCCCCTGATTGTTTAATATAAACGGGACATGTTACCAGGTGAACAGTATATGTGAGGAGAGTGTGTTCCCCTGATTGTTTAATATAAACGGGACATGTTACCAGGTGAACAGTAGAAGTGAGGAGAGTGTGTTCCCCTGATTGTTTAATATAAACGGGACATGTTACCAGGTGAACAGTATAAGTGAGGAGAGTGTGTTCCCCTGATGGTTTAATACACACGGGACATGTTACCAGGTGAACAGTATAAGTGAGGAGAGTGTGTTCCTCTGATGGTTTAATACACACGGGACATGTTACCAGGTGAACAATATAAGTGAGGAGAGTGTGTTCCCCTGATTGTTTAATGCACACAGGACATGTTACCAGGTGAACAGTATAAGTGAGGAGAGTGTGTTCCCCTGATTGTTTAAAGCACACAGGACATGTTACCAGATGAACAGTATAAGTGAGGAGAGTGTGTTCCTCTGATGGTTTAATACACACGGGACATGTTACCTGGTCAACAGTATAAGTGAGGAGAGTGTGTTCCCCTGATGGTTTAATATACACGGGACATGTTACCAGGTGAACAGTATAAGTGAAGAGGGTGTGTTCCCCTGATTGTTTAATGTACACAGGACATGTTACCAGGTGAACAGTATAAGTGAAGAGAGTGTGTTCCCCTGATGGTTTAATATACACGGGACATGTTACCAGGTGAGCAGTATAAGTGAAGAGGATGTGTTCCCCTGATTGTTTAATGTACACAGGACATGTTACCCGGTGAACAGTATAAGTGAAGAGAGTGTGTTCCCCTGATTGTTTAATGTACACAGGACATGTTACCCGGTGAACAGTAGAAGTGAGGAGAGTGTCTTCCCCTGATTGTTTAATGCACACAGGACATGTTACCAGGTGAACAGGATAAGTGAAGAGAGTGTGTTCTCCTGATTGTTTAATACACAAAGGACATTTTACCAGGTGAACATTATAAATGAGGAGAGTGTGTTCCCCTGATTGTTTAATATACACAGGACATGTTACCAGGTGAACAGTATAAGTGAGGAGAGTGTCTTCACCTGATTGTTTAAAACACACGGGACATGTTACCAGGTGAACAGTATAAGTGAGGAGAGTGTGTTCCCCTGATTGTTTAATACACACGGGACATGTTACCAGGTGAACAGTATAAGTGAGGAGAGTGTGTTCCCCTGATTGTTTAATACATACGGGACATGTTACCAGGTGAACAGTATAAGTGAGGAGAGTGTATTCCCCTGATTGTTTAATACACTCAGGACATGTTACCAGGTGAACAGTATTAGTGAGGAGAGTGTGTTCCCCTGATTGTTTAATGCACACAGGACATGTTACCAGGTGAACAATAGAAGAGAGGAGATTTTGTTCCCCTGATGGTTTAATATACACGGGACATGTTACCAGTTGAACAGTATAAGTGAGGAGAGTTTGTTCCCCTGATTGTATAATACACACGGGACATGTTACCAGGTGAACAGTGAAGTGAGGAGAGTGTGTTCCCCTGATTGTTTCATATACACGGGACATGTCACCAGGTGAACAGTAAAAGTGAGCAGAGTGAGTTCCCCTGATGGTTTAATACACACGGGACAGGTGACCAGATGAACAGTATAAGTGAGGAGAGTGTGTTCCCCTAATTGTTGAATATACACGGGACATGTTACCAGGTGAACAGTATAAGTGAGGAGAGTGTGTTCCCCTGATTGTTTAATATACACGGGACATGTTACCAGGAGAACACTATAAGTGAGGAGAGTGTGTTCCCCTGATGGTTTAATATACACGGGACATGTTACCAGGTGAACACTATATGTGAGGAGAGTGTTTTCCCATGATTGTTTAATGCACACAGGACATGTTACCAGGTGAACAGTAGAAGTGAGGAGAGTGTGTTCCCCTGATTGTTTAATATAAACGGGACATGTTACCATGTGAACAGTATATGTGAGGAGAGTGTGTTCCCCTGATTGTTTAATATAAACGGGACATGTTACCAGGTGAACAGTAGAAGTGAGGAGAGTGTGTTCCCCTGATTGTTTAATATAAACGGGACATGTTACCAGGTGAACAGTATAAGTGAGGAGAGTGTGTTCCCCTGATGGTTTAATACACACGGGACATGTTACCAGGTGAACAGTATAAGTGAGGAGAGTGTGTTCCTCTGATGGTTTAATACACACGGGACATGTTACCAGGTGAACAATATAAGTGAGGAGAGTGTGTTCCCCTGATTGTTTAATGTACACAGGATATGTTACCAGGTGAACAATATAAGTGAGGAGAGTGTGTTCCCCTTATTGTTTAAAGCACACAGGACATGTTACGAGGTGAACAGTATAAGTGAGGAGAGTGTGTTCCCCTGATTGTTTCAAGCACACAGGACATGTTACCAGATGAACAGTATAAGTGAGGAGAGTGTGTTCCTCTGATGGTTTAATACACACGGGACATGTTACCTGGTCAACAGTATAAGTGAGGAGAGTGTGTTCCCCTGATGGTTTAATATACACGGGACATGTTACCAGGTGAACAGTATAAGTGAAGAGGGTGTGTTCCCCTGATTGTTTAATGTACACAGGACATGTTACCAGGTGAACAGTATAAGTGAAGAGAGTGTGTTCCCCTGATTGTTTAATGTACACAGGACATGTTACCAGGTGAACAGTATAAGTGAGGAGAGTGTGTTCCCCTGATTGTTTAATATAAACGGGACATGTTACCAGGTGAACACTATAAGTGAGGAGAGTGCGTTCCCCTGATTGTTTAATGCACACAGGACATGTTACCAGGTGAACACTATAAGTGAGGAGAGTGTGTTCCCCTGATGGTTTAATATACACGGGACATGTTACCAGGTGAACACTATAAGTGAGGAGAGTGTGTTCCCCTGATTGTTTAATGCACACAGGACATGTTACCAGGTGAACACTATAAGTGAGGAGAGTGTGTTCCCCTGATGGTTTAATATACACGGGACATGTTACCAGGTGAACACTATAAGTGAGGAGAGTGTGTTCCCCTGATTGTTTAATGCACACAGGACATGTTACCAGGTGAACAATATAAGTGAGGAGAGTGTGTTCCCCTGATTGTTTAATGCACACAGGACATGTTACCAGGTGAACAGTATAAGTGAGGAGAGTGTGTTCCCCTGATTGTTTAATATAAACGGGACATGTTACCAGGTGAACAGTAGAAGTGAGGAGAGTGTGTTCCCCTGATTGTTTAATATAAACGGGACATGTTACCAGGTGAACAGTATAAGTGAGGAGAGTGTGTTCCCCTGATGGTTTAATACACACGGGACATGTTACCAGGTGAACAGTATAAGTGAGGAGAGTGTGTTCCTCTGATGGTTTAATACACACGGGACATGTTACCAGGTGAACAATATAAGTGAGGAGAGTGTGTTCCCCTGATTGTTTAATGCACACAGGACATGTTACTAGGTGAACAGTATAAGTGAGGAGAGTGTGTTCCCCTGATTGTTTAAAGCACACAGGACATGTTACCAGATGAACAGTATAAGTGAGGAGAGTGTGTTCCTCTGATGGTTTAATACACACGGGACATGTTACCTGGTCAACAGTATAAGTGAGGAGAGTGTGTTCCCCTGATGGTTTAATATACACGGGACATGTTACCAGGTGAACAGTATAAGTGAAGAGGGTGTGTTCCCCTGATTGTTTAATGTACACAGGACATGTTACCAGGTGAACAGTATAAGTGAAGAGAGTGTGTTCCCCTGATGGTTTAATATACACGGGACATGTTACCAGGTGAACAGTATAAGTGAAGAGGGTGTGTTCCCCTGATTGTTTAATGTACACAGGACATGTTACCCGGTGAACAGTATAAGTGAAGAGAGTGTGTTCCCCTGATTGTTTAATGTACACAGGACATGTTACCCGGTGAACAGTAGAAGTGAGGAGAGTGTCTTCCCCTGATTGTTTAATGCACACAGGACATGTTACCAGGTGAACAGTATAAGTGAAGAGAGTGTGTTCCCCTGATTGTTTAATACACAAAGGACATTTTACCAGGTGAACATTATAAGTGAGGAGAGCGTGTTCCCCTGATTGTTTAATATACACAGGACATGTTACCAGGTGAACAGTGTAAGTGAGGAGAGTGTCTTCCCCTGATTGTTTAAAACACACGGGACATGTTACCAGGTGAACAGTATAAGTGAGGAGAGTGTGTTCCCCTGATTGCTTAATACACACGGGACATGTTACCAGGTGAACAGTATAAGTGAGGAGAGTGTGTTCCCCTGATTGTTTAATACACACGGGACATGTTACCAGGTGAACAGTATAAGTGAAGAGAGTGTGTTCCCCTGATTGTTTAATACACAAAGGACATTTTACCAGGTGAACATTATAAGTGAGGAGAGTGTGTTCCCCTGATGGTTTATTATACACGGGACATGTTACCAGGTGAACAGTATAAGTGAAGAGGGTGTGTTCCCCTGATTGTTTAATGTACACAGGACATGTTACCAGGTGAACAGTGTAAGTGAGGAGAGTGTCTTCCCCTGATTGTTTAAAACACACGGGACATGTTACCAGGTGAACAGTATAAGTGAGGAGAGTGTGTTCCCCTGATTGTTTAATACACACGGGACATGTTACCAGGTGAACAGTATAAGTGAGGAGAGTGTGTTCCCCTGATTGTTTAATACATACGGGACATGTTACCAGGTGAACAGTATAAGTGAGGAGAGTGTATTCCCCTGATTGTTTAATACACACGGGACATGTTACCAGTTGAACAGTATAAGTGAGGAGAGTGTGTTGCCCTGATGGTTTAATACGCACGGGACATGTTACCAGCTGAACAGTATAAGTGAGGAGAGTTTGTTCCCCTGATTGTATAATACACACGGGACATGTTACCAGGTGAACAGTGAAGTGAGGAGAGTGTGTTCCCCTGATTGTTTAATATACACGGGACATGTCACCAGGTGAACAGTATAAGTGAGCAGAGTGAGTTCCCCTGATGGTTTAATACACACGGGACAGGTGACCAGATGAACAGTATAAGTGAGGAGAGTGTGTTCCCCTAATTGTTGAATATACACGGGACATGTTACCAGGTGAACAGTATAAGTGAGGAGAGTGTGTTCCCCTGATTGTTTAATATACACGGGACATGTTACCAGGTGAACAGTGCAAGTGAGGAGAGTGTGTTCCCCTGATGGTTTAATATACATGGGACATGTTACCAGGTGAACAGTATAAGTGAGGAGAGTATGTTCCCCTGATGGTTTGATATACATGGGACATGTTACCAGTTGAACAGTTTAAGTGAGGAGAGTGTGATCCCCTGATGGTTTAATATACACGGGACATGTTACCAGGTGAACAGTCTAAGTGAGGAGAGGATGTTCCCCTGATGGTTTAATATACACGGGACATGTTACCAGGTGAACAGTATAAGTGAGGAGAGTGTGTTCCCCTGATTGTTTAATATACACGGGACATGTTACCAGGTGAACAGTATAAGTGAGGAGAGTGTGTTCCCCTGATTGTTGAATGCACACAGGACATGTTACCAGGTGAACAGTATAAGTGAGGATAGTGTGTTCCCCTGATTGTTTAATATACACGGGACATGTTACCAGGTGAACAGTATAAGTGAGGAGAGTGTGTTCCCCTGATTGTTTAATGCACACAGGACATGTTACCAGGTGAACAGTATAAGTGAGGAGAGTGTGTTCCCCTGATTGTTTAATATACACGGGACATGTTACCAGGTGAACAGTATAAGAGAGGAGAGTGTGTTCCCCTGATTGTTTAATGCACACAGGACATGTTACCAGGTGAACAGTATAAGTGAGGAGAGTGTGTTCCCCTGATTGTTTAATATACATGGGACATGTTACCAGGTGAGCAGTAGAAGTGAGGAGAGTGTGTTCCCCTGATTGTTTAATATAAACGGGACATGTTACCAGGTGAACACTATAAGTGAGGAGAGTGTGTTCCCCTGATTGTTTAATGCTCACAGGACATGTTACCAGGTGAACACTATAAGTGAGGAGAGTGTGTTCCCCTGATGGTTTAATATACACGGGACATGTTACCAGGTGAACACTATAAGAGAGGAGAGTGTGTTCCCCTGATTGTTTAATATAAACGGGACATGTTACCAGGTGAACAGTATAAGTGAGGAGAGTGTGTTCCCCTGACTGTTTAAAACACACGGGAAATGTTACCAGGTGAACAGTATAAGTGAGGAGAGTGTGTTCCTCTGATGGTTTAATACACACGGGACATGTTACCAGGTGAACAGTATAAGTGAGGAGAGTGTGTTCCTCTGATTGTTTAATACACACGGGACATGTTACCAGGTGAACAATATAAGTGAGGAGAGTGTGTTCCCCTGATTGTTTAATGAACACAGGATATGTTACCAGGTGAACAATATAAGTGATGAGAGTGTGTTCCCCTGATTGTTTAAAGCACACAGGACATGTTACCAGATGAACAGTATAAGTGAGGAGAGTGTGTTCCTCTGATGGTTTAATACACACGGGACATGTTACCTGGTGAACGGTATAAGTGAGGAGAGTGTGTTCCTCTGATGGTTTAATACACACGGGACATGTTACCTGGTGAACGGTATAAGTGAGGAGAGTGTGTTCCCCTGATTGTTTAATGTACACAGGATATGTTACCAGGTGAACAATATAAGTGAGGAGAGAGTGTTCCCCTTATTGTTTAAAGCACACAGGACATGTTACCAGGTGAACAGTATAAGTGAGGAGAGTGTGTTCCCCTGATTGTTTAAAGCACACAGGACATGTTACCAGATGAACAGTATAAGTGAGGAGAGTGTGTTCCTCTGATGGTTTAATACACACGGGACATGTTACCTGGTCAACAGTATAAGTGAGGAGAGTGTGTTCCCCTGATGGTTTAATATACACGGGACATGTTACCAGGTGAACAGTATAAGTGAAGAGGGTGTGTTCCCCTGATTGTTTAATGTACACAGGACATGTTACCAGGTGAACAGTATAAGTGAAGAGAGTGTGTTCCCCTGATTGTTTAATCTACACAGGACATGTTACCAGGTGAACAGTAGAAGTGAGGAGAGTGTGTTCCCCTGATTGTTTAATGCTCACAGGACATGTTACCAGGTGAACAGTATAAGTGAAGAGAGTGTGTTCCCCTGATTGTTTAATGTACACAGGACATGTTACCAGGTGAACAGTATAAGTGAAGAGAGTGTGTTCCCCTGATTGTTTAATACACAAAGGACATGTTACCAGGTGAACATTATAAGTGAGGAGAGCGTGTTCCCCTGATTGTTTAATATACACAGGACATGTTACCAGGTGAACAGTATAAGTGAGGAGAGAGTCTTCCCCTGATTGTTTAAAACACACGGGACATGTTACCAGGTGAACAGTATAAGTGAAGAGAGTGTGTTCCCCTGATTGTTTAATGTACAAAGGACATGCCACCAGGTGAACAGTATAAGTGAGGAGAGTGTGTTCCCCTGATTGTTTAATACACACGGGA
The DNA here is from genome assembly GCF_036365525.1 of Heterodontus francisci. NCBI lineage: Eukaryota > Metazoa > Chordata > Chondrichthyes > Heterodontiformes > Heterodontidae > Heterodontus > Heterodontus francisci. Next base: position 1,100,634 of record NW_027142236.1, read on the forward strand.
CATGTTACCAGGTGAACAGTATAAGTGAGGAGAGTGTGTTCCCCTGATTGTTTAATATAAACGGGACATGTTACCAGGTGAACAATAGAAGCGAGAAGAGTGTGTTCCCCTGATTGTTTAATATACACAGGACATGTTACCAGGTGAACAGTATAAGTGAGGAGAGTGTGTTCCCCTGATTGTTTAATATACACGGGACATGTTACCAGTTGAACAGTATAACTGAGGAGAGTGTGTTCCCCTGATTGTTTAATATAAACGGGACATGTTACCAGGTGAACAGTATAAGTGAGGAGAGTGTGTTCCCCTGATTGTTTAATATACACGGGACATGTTACCAGGTGAACAGTAGAAGCGAGAAGAGTGTGTTCCCCTGATTGTTTAATATACACAGGACATGTTACCAGGTGAACAGTATAAGTGAGGAGAGTGTTTTCCCCTGATGGTTAAATACACACGGGACATGTCACCAGGTGAACAGTATAAGTGAGGAGAGTGTGTTCCCATGATGGTTTAACATACACGGGACATGTTACCAGGTGAACAGTATAAGGAAGGAGAGTGTGTTCCCCCGATTGTTTAATATACACCAGACATGTTACCAGGTGAACAATATAAGTGAGGAGAGTTTGTTCCCCTGATGGTTTAATATACACGGGACATGTTACCAGATGAACAGTACAAGTGAGCAGAGTGTGTTCCCCTGATTGTTTAATGCACACAGGACATGTTACCAGGTGAACAGTACAAGTGAGGAGAGAGTTTTCCCCTGATGGTTTAATGTACACAGTACATGTTACCAGGTGAACAGTATAAGTGAGGAGAGTGTGTTCCCCTGATGGTTTAATACACACGGGAAATGTTAACAGGTGAACAGTATAAGTGAGGAGAGTGTGTTCCCCTGATTGTTTAGTACACACGGGACATGTTACCAGGTGAACAGTATAAGTGAGGAGAGTGTGTTCCCCTGATGGATTAACACACACGGGAAATGTTAACAGGTGAACAGTATAAGTGAGGAGAGTGTGTTCCCCTGATTGTTTAATACACACGGGAAATGTTAACAGGTGAACAGTATAAGTGAGGAGAGTGTGTTCCCCTGATTGTTTAGTACACACGGGACATGTTACCAGGTGAACAGTATAAGTGAGGAGAGTTTGTTCCCCTGATTGTTTAATACACACGGGAAATGTTAACAGGTGAACAGTATAAGTGAGGAGAGTGTGTTCCCCTGATTGTTTAGTACACACGGGACATGTTACCAGGTGAACAGTATAAGTGAGGAGAGTGTGTTCCCCTGATGGATTAACACACACGGGAAATGTTAACAGGTGAACAGTATAAGTGAGGAGAGTGTGTTCCCTGATTGTTTAGTACACACGGGACATGTTACCAGGTGAACAGTATAAGTGAGGAGAGTGTGTTCCCCTGATGGTTTAATATACACGGGACATGTTACCAGGTGAACAGTATAAGTGAGGAGAGTGTGTTCCCCTGATGGTTTAATACACACGGGACATGTTACCAGGTGAACAGTATAAGTGAGGAGAGTGTGTTCCTCTGATGTTTTAATACACACGGGACATGTTACCAGGTGAACAATATAAGTGAGGAGAGTGAGTTCCCCTGATTGTTTAATGTACACAGGACATGTTACCAGGTGAACAGTATAAGTGAAGAGAGTGTGTTCCCCTGATTGTTTAATGTACACAGGACATGTTACCAGGTGAACAGTATAAGTGAAGAGAGTGTGTTCCCCTGATTGTTTAATGTACACAGGACATGTTACCAGGTGAACAGTATAAGTGAAGAGAGTGTGTTCCCCTGATTGTTTAATACACACGGGAAATGTTAACAGGTGAACAGTATAAGTGAGGAGAGTGTGTTCCCCTGATTGTTTAATGTACACAGGACATGTTACCAGGTGAACAGTATAAGTGAAGAGAGTGTGTTCCCCTGATTGTTTAATACACACGGGAAATGTTAACAGGTGAACAGTATAAGTGAGGAGAGTGTGTTCCCCTGATTGTTTAATGTACACAGGACATGTTACCAGGTGAACAGTATAAGTGAAGAGAGTGTGTTCCCCTGATTGTTTAATGTACACAGGACATGTTATCAGGTGAACAGTATAAGTGAGGAGAGTGTGTTCCCCTGATTGTTTAAAGCACACAGGACTTGTTACCAGGTGAACAGTAAAAGTGAAGAGAGTGTGTTCCCCTGATTGTTTAATGTACACAGGACATGTTACCAGGTGAACAGTATAAGTGAAGAGAGTGTGTTCCCCTGATTGTTTAATGTACACAGGACATGTTATCAGGTGAACAGTATAAGTGAGGAGAGTGTGTTCCCCTGATTGTTTAAAGCACACAGGACTTGTTACCAGGTGAACAGTAAAAGTGAAGAGAGTGTGTTCCCCTGATTGTTTAAAGCACACAGGACTTGTTACCAGGTGAACAGTATAAGTGAAGAGAGTGTGTTCCCCTGATTGTTTAATGTACACAGGACATGTTACCAGGTGAACAGTATAAGTGAGGAGAGTGTGTTCCCCTGATTGTTTAATGTACACAGGACATGTTACCAGGTGAACAGTATAAGTGAAGAGAGTGTGTTCCCCTGATTGTTTAATATACACAGGACATGTTACCAGGTGAACAGTATAAGTGAGGAGTGTGTGTTCCCCTGATTGTTTAATGTTCACAGGACATGTTACCAGGTGAAGAGTATAAGTGAGGAGAGTGTGTTCCCCTGATTGTTTAATATAAACGGGACATGTTACCAGGTGAACAGCATAAGCGAGGAGAGTGTGTACCCCTGATTGTTTAATATACACGGGACATGTTACCAGGTGAGCAGTATAAGTGAGGCGAGTGTGTTCCCCTGATTGTTTAATACACACAGGACATGTTACCAGGTGAACAGTATAAGTGAGGAGAGTGTGTTCCCCTGATGGTTAAATACACACGGGACATGTCACCAGGTGAACAGTATAAGTGAGGAGAGTGTGTTCCCACGATGGTTTAACATACACGGGACATGTTACCATGTGAACAGTATAAGTAAGGAGAGTGTGTTCCTCTGATTGTTTAATATACACAGGACCTGTTACCAGGTGAACAATATAAGTGAGGAGAGTTTGTTCCCCTGATGGTTTAATATACACGGGACATGTTACCAGTTGAACAGTATAAGTGAGGAGAGTGTGTTCCCCTGATGGTTTAATGTACACAGGAAATGTTACCAGGTGAACAGTGTCAGTGAGGAGAGTGTGTTCCACTGATTGTTTAATACACACGGGACATGTCACCAGGTGAACAGTATAAGTGAGGAGAGTGTGTTCCCCTGACTGTTTAAAACACACGGGACATGTTACCAGGTGAAAAGTATAAGTGAGGAGCGTGTGTTCCCCTGATTGTTTAATTCACATGGGACATGTTACCAGGTGAACAATAAAAGTGTGGAGACTGTGTTCCCGTGATTGTTTAATGCACAGAGGACATGTTACCAGGTGAACAGTATAAGTGAGGAGAGTGTGTTCCCCTGATGGTTTAATACACACGGGACATGTTACCAGGTGAACAGGATTAGTGAGGAGAGTGTGTTCCCCTGATGGTTTAATACACACGGGACATGTTATCAGGTGAACAGTATAAGTGAGGAGAGTGTTTTCTCCTGATAGTTTAATACACACGGGACATGTTACCAGGTGAACAGTCTAAGTGAGGAGAGTGTGTTCCCCTGA